>NC_056732.1:897858187-898065687 GCF_019279795.1 Protopterus annectens | reverse complement strand
GTGTACAATGAAGACTTGTCTATGCTACTGCATCCCAGTGTAAAAGGTCAAGCCAGCCATAGTGACTAGTGACCATAATAAGCATACCTCTCAACCTGGAAACATCAAAAATCTGGACAAAGCCCCATAAAAATAGGTACAAATCTGTACATTGATTAACATAACATTTGCATACATAATTATGTGACCCCACTCACTCCAATGGTATTGTGGCATACCGACTTTCAAATGCAAGCTGAAGACCAGACAACTAAAATATGGCCCCAGACCCTGTAGTAAATAGTAACCATTTTTTTAATGCATTCACTGGGAAGGGGGATGATGAATTAGGTTTTTGTTTTTGGTGACTTGCAACATGTGGTAAAAGTAGGGCAAGCAAGGGTAGGTAATATTCTAATATTAGCAAAAGAATATTATAGTTTGCTGTGACCTCCAAAAGTCACTCTCCATGGCCAACTGGTCAGTGGCATAGCTAGAGTCTTTGCTGCCCAGGGCTGTCTTTGAGTTTCCTGCCCTTACCTCCTCACAAAATCATGATCGAATGGGGCCGTCATACACAGCCCTCCACCCCTGCAGCCATTCCAATGTCCTATTACTTGGCAATTTTGCCCCATTTATCATAAACACTAATGTGCATATTGCTTTACTTCTACAACGATTATTTGAATTTCATTTAAAACTTTTATTTTACATTTTATCACACAAACACCAATAAACATCTGCCAAACAAGGCAATACAGTCTCACAATGAAAATAGACTTTTAGTATTAAAACTTTTCTGCCCCTGAAACTCACATGCAAGCCCCTGAAACTCACATGCAAAGAAAATGCATAAATCATCTAAATAATTCCACATTAAAGAGATCTGTAACTAATGAAGAGGTTTCAGCTAGCAAACAACTTTACATTGCATTGTTTCATTTGCAAATAAAGTAGCTACTGCCCTTGAAGAATAAATTGCCTATGTTACATTATAAAATGATGAGCTAGTAATATTGCAATTGGGAATGGATAGCAAACTAATAATAGGTTCATAGTTGCTAGATATTTCCACCAAAGAGGACATTCTCAGGACTGCAGCATCCACCCTCTTTAAAAGTAAAATACAGTACATTAACAAACCATCTACATACTGTGGGACTAGAACCCACAGCCTTCTGCATCAAAAGCAAGTATACCACCTGTTGTGCTACTAACAACACAGATGTGGTATAAGCAGCACTTAACGTTTATCCCCGTGAAGAGCTATGTAGCACAAAATATTCTGGAAAAAGCCAGCATTTATTGGGGGGGGGGGGCAAAGGCCCAAAACCAGGGGCACATTTTAAACATTGCTTGTATAATCTTAAAAGTTGCTAGAATAAGATGTTTTGTGTTACCACATGTTTTGTGAAAGATAGGAAGACTGAATCTTAAGTGGCTATCATTATTCAGGAAGACTGAAGCTTAAATGGCTATCATTATTCAGTGAATTCAGTTCTCACTGATTTGCCAGAAAACCACAAATTTTAAGAGGAATGGACCAACATATGAGACAAGCATTCCGACATTCTGTGAAACTTTGGACAGTTGAGAAACTCCTTGAATTGTGAGAGGTGGTATGGGTAGAGAATTTAGGCTATTGCTCTTTGTACCTAAGGTACAGCGTTTGAGTCTGAATAACTCTATCAGTTATACCCACCTGGGGCATTCACACACACACACACACACACACACACACACACACACACACACACACACACACACACACACACACACACACACACACACACCATATAATAACATCTGAAATTCAAATAAAATAATGCAGTCTTGTGTAACAATGACAATAAAGACACACACACACAAAGCTCTTAATAACATCCGACATTCAAATAAAATAATGCAGTCTTGTGCAACAATGACAAGACAAGAAAGACACAGTCACAAAGCCCTTAATAACATCTGACATTCAAATAAAATAATGCAGTCTTGTGTAACAATGACAGGACAAGATTCAAATAAAATAATGCAGGCTTTTGTAACAATGACAAGAAAGTTTAACTGTTAGCGACAGTTAAAGTTAACTTAAGCTGTAAACTTTAAGCTGTATGAAGTGCTGTGTGGGGTTCAGACTGATAAACTTAGCTAAAGCTGCAAAAAGTGCTGTGTGGAGTTCGGACATGCACACCGTTAAGCTAAAGGTAAATTAACCTGTCTGCCTCACTTTTCAGTGCAGAGTGCAGACCGGTGTATGAATTTAAACAGTAACAGTCAGCTTACCTGCAGGAGCTAGGAAGAAAGAAACCCGTTGACCATTTTGGCTTGGCTGACAATGAAGCTGATATCATCGCGCACACCCTGCATGTGATGATGTCAGGAACAGTCATCCAAAAGAAAAAAAATCCAGGAAATTTGTAAATTAAAGAGGCTACTCGGGAATTCATGGTACCCCAATATTTTGCCCTCAAAACTGGTATTTACCGAAGAATTCAGTACGGTTGAGAGGTATAATAATAAGTTAAAGTAATTTTAAATAATTAGCAATAAAATATGACAACTAGAGGAAGAAATAAAGGGAAGTAAGTCTGGTAACCACTGGTTCAATAGGGATTTTAAATAAGGATGGAGGTTAGATGTAGAATCAGAGAGCAACAGAGTGCATAATCAGACTAAAGGCATTATTTACTTCAGAATCATCAAGTATACATATAGGTTCATAGGTTCATAGGTTGGTACTGGGCTATCTGCCCAAAGGCATATATTAGCCCAGCCACATTGTGCGGTATTCACCGCCCCTTTAGTAGTTCCCTAGACCCTTGTACTAGCAGCTAGTACCCTTGGCCCCTATCTAGTAGTGCTGTTGGTGTGATCCCTGGTGTGAACTTTCTTTTACCCATCCACTCATCAAGGTTCCTCTTGAAGAGTGATAGTGAGGGGCTCTGTCTTATGTAGATCAGGACCCTGTTCCATAGTAAGGGAAGTCTCTGCAAAGGGAATCTATCCCTCCAGCATGTTCTATTCACTGTTGTGTTGAGATTTATATCCCTAGAGCGTGTAGCTCGAGTAGATTTGGTTTTGCTAAGATGGAGCATGTTCAACAATTCTGGGTTGGACATGGCTCTGTACGTTAGACAGAGATCACCTCTGAGAAAGCGATATGCAACAGAGAACAGTCTTAGCTTTTTCAATCGTGCTGCATAGGGCAACTGTTTGAGGCCAGTAATCCTCTTGGTTAGGTACCTTTGTGGTCTCTCCAGCTGGTGGAGATGTCTAGCCAGGTACATTCCAATTGGTGCATTGTACTCAATAATGGGTCTGATGAGGGAAGAGTAGAGGGGCACCACTACATCTTTAGATCTTGATGCGAACCCTTTCGTGATCAGATGGGTCACATAGAAGGATTTTCTAACCACTTTGGTAACATGGTTATCAAAGGAAAGCTGACTATCTACTTGGGTCCCTAGATCCCTTATTTCTTCTTCAGATTTCAGGGGATTACCTCCTATGTTGTAGTTTGCGGGTACTCTGTTTTTTCCAAAGGGGATTACTACGCATTTTTTTGCATTTAGCTTGAGACCATGGCTTTGACGTCATGCATCAGTCTCATTTAGGCCCTTCTGGAGGATCTCCATGTCAGCCGGAAACTCTATTATAACACCCAGTTTGCAGTCGTCTGCAAACTTAGTCAGCCACAGCCCTTCCATGCTTGCCTGTACTTCTGAGAAGTATATGCCAAACAGGAGGGGCCCCAGGACAGAGCCCTGAGGCACACCACTCGTTACTGGTCTGGATTCGGACATAGATCCCACTACTCTTACTTTATGGGATCTGTCTGAAAGCCAGTTTGCGATCCATCTTGTGACTTAAGGGCTTATGCCCAGGCTGGTGAGCTTATCAATAATACCTGAATGGGGAATGGTGTCAAATGCATTAGTAAGGTCAAGGTAAGCCGTGTGTACCTCCCTTCCCTTATCTATAGCCTGAGTAACTGTCTCAAAGAAATCCACCAGGTTCAGGAGGCATGATCTGCCCTTGACGAAGTCGAACTGTGTGAGGTCCAGCAACTGGAGGTTCCCAATCTCTCCATTTATGAGTTCTATAATGATTCACTCCATAGCCTTACAGATCAATCTGGTCAGGCTTATTGGTTGGTAGTTCCCAGGGTCAGTTGTGGCCCCACCCTTGTGTAGCGGGACCACCGTTGCCATGCACCATTCTATGGGCACATATCCTGTGGAGAGGCTGAGACTGAACAGGGTATTTAAGATGTGGGGTTAATTCCTTTTGGAGCTGGCGTATGACACAGCCTGGGACACCATCTGGTCCCATGGAGGCAGTGTTTTTAGCTTTAGATAGAGCCTTGTTAACCAACGTATCAGTAATAATTGGACTTACACAATCCCCTGGAATGGTAATAGGCCCTGTAGGTGGTGGTGGTGGTGGGGGGGGGGGATTTGCACTGAACCTGTCAGCCAAGATGTTGGCAATGTCAGAAGGGTCAGTGCATTTTGTTCCAGTTTGTACTAGCTCAGAACAGACCTGAGCATTGCCATTTAGGTTTTTGACGTAGCCATAGAAGGCCTTATGGTTATCCTTGGCATCCTTGGCAACTTTCTTTTCAAAATTAGCTTTAGTTGACTTGATGAGGGCCCTCAATTTCTTATTAATGCTGATCAGGGATGATTTTTCTACTTGAGATTTGGCCTTTTTTTGTATAAGTCTCCTCTTTTTATTGTAAAGTTTGCTTATGGCCGGGGTCCACCAGACTGGTTTCTTCTTGCTTGAGGAAGGAGTCTTGGTTTTATTCAGGATAGCACGGTCCATGCAATCCTGAAGATGCATATAGAGTGCCTTGGTGTAGGATTCTGCATCCTGGATATCATGATTCTTCTGCAAGGGAATAGTGAAGCTTTCCACTTCGGATGCAAGTAGTTTGAAGTTTGCTTTGGAAAGGTATTTGACTATGGTTTCTTTGACTGGTATACTAGTGTTGCCACTATTTTCCATTTGAGTCAAGGGTTAGATAGCACATTTCTTCAGCAAATCACTATCTGGGGAGTCAAAAGTTAGTCCCTACTGAGTAAATCTATTATTGGGGTTTTAAGATACAATAATGAAGATATGGATCAGGCTCCTATTTGCAAGGTGGAACAGTTTAAGGGGAAATAGCAAACATGTGGTATTAGACATTGCTAGGGGTCACCCTAATAGTGTAACAGGAATCCATGGACAATGGTTTAATCAACTGCAGAGGGGTGGGGCTGGTATGACATAGAATAAGGACTCACCAGATCTTTATTTCACCTTACTCCCCTTTACATTTCCCCCAGGCTGGAGTGGAGTCCACCTTTTTCGGGATATCATTCTTCCACGTATTTGTTATTGATTGATTGATTTGAATTTATTTACTGGGGTAGAGCACTGATCAAGTCTCACAAATTTCAGTCTCAGCCTGGAGTCAAAAACTGACCAGACATACAAAATAGACAAGAGTACAGTAACCTATAAATTATAGTAAAACAATGCAGTGGAAGACTAGTGCTTTGGATGCCTAGTATGTCCAATGTATTGATTTACAATATGTAAAAACATTTCCAAACATTTGAGAAACTAAAGTAAAATAAAGCAGAAAAGTGAAAAGGAGCAAAGGATCTTAGTGGTTGAGTTAGAATGAGAAAGAGTAAAAGTAGACTATAGACTTAAGTGATGCGACTAAAGGATAACAGTGCATTCTGCTTGATTAAATGCAAGTTTAATAGAGAACAGAACTTGGAATATGACTATAAAACTTTAATTTCAGGTGGGAGGGACATAGTTCGGGCCCAGGAAATTAGAATGAATGGTCAAAGACATATAGCTTGAGTGTATGATTTGTGTTTTAGAGCCTGTACAAGTGGTTCAAAATGTTTAGGTTGCATATGTGGAAATATCTTAATAGTTTTGAGATTAAAAGGAGAACATGTTCATGTAGGAGTCCGAACAGTTGTGATCGTAGCAGCAGGTCTGCTCTTTGGTTAACTGGGAGTCAGTCTGCTTGTTTTAGTGCTATACACTTGTTTCATTTCTTGGGGAGTGTGCACTAAATCTACATATTTTGTTTAATAGTGTCTAAATAGTGGTGTAGTTTTTAGTAGAGGCTGTAGATATAAGAAGGAGGCGACATTTGAGTTGAGGGAGTAGGATTCCTTTCCCTTTTGCAGATCTGGTAGAATGTGAGAGGAAGGAGGATATTGTATATACCCATAAAAGTAAAAGATTCATTTTTCCCCATGTATTATTGAGATGCAGGTGGAAGTTGAGTGAAGGGTCTAACAAGTGACCAAAATAGATGAAAGAGAAAACCTGGTCTAAGGAATGGTTGTTGTGATCATAGAGTGTTAATGTTTTCTTGGATCTGCTGAGTTTTTGTTTAGTACAAAGAAGCATAAATTTAGTTTTGGATGTATTTAGCATGAGGTTTGTAATAGTAGTAATCCACTCACTGTGGTGATTGACGTCAGATTATAGATCTTGCTGTTGGGTAGTTATGGAGTAGTTTGAATGGTAGAGGATCTAGTCATCTGCGTATAGGAGTATAGGAAGTTAAAGAAGATGAAGAGGAAGTGTACCGATGTATATACAGAACAGAAGTGGGGCAAGAACCGATCCATGAAGAAAACCTCTGAGTAGTGGACAGGAGAGAGACATACAGGATTTATAGTTCACTAAGACATGCTGATTAGATAACTTTGGAACCAAGGGATGGCATTACAGCTAATGCCTAGTTCTGAAATGTGAAATATAATAGAGGAGTGACTCACTAAGTCAAAGGCTCTTGTGAGGTATATAAAAAATTGCACCAGAGAACATGCCTTGTCCATTATAGGTTCATAGGTGTATACTAGGCTAATGACCACAAGGGCCTTTTTTAATCCCAAATCTCTGACAGGTTATTGTCCCCTTGATAAGTGTAGGCAGAGATTTGGGAGATGAAACATTTACAAGCAGGGGCCTGTGAAATTAACCACTTTCAGGGTGCTTGTGTCCATTAGAGATACAGGTGCCAAACCAGGGATGAATTACATTTTCCACATACAACTGTCCACATTACACTTGACATGAGCTAGTGAGGAACTCTGCTTCACATGAATGGGTAGCCTGTTCCAGAGAAGGGGTAGTCTCTGGGATACATACCTGTCTCTCTAGCAGGTTCTATTTATATCCAAAGGCAAGGTTTAAGTATTTAGAATGGGGAATTCTGGTGCTGTTTGTTTTACAGATATGCAGCAGGTCCATCAAAGTGGGGTCTGTTAATGCTTGGTATGTCAGGAATAGATCTCTCCTCAACAGCCTGTATGAGACAGAATACAAGGATAAGGCCTTGAGATAGTCTGCATAGGACATGTTACTTATACCCTGCATTCTTTTAGTGAGGAACATCTGAGGACATTCCAGTTGTTGGAAGTGCCGGATTTGGTACATATCAAAGCGGGCACTGTACTCATTGTTAGGTCTGATAAAAGCTGATTGTAGTGGCACAGATGCCATACCTTTGTTTAGGAGTAGCAAACCAAATTATTTCCTCACTATTGTAAACACATTATGGTCAAAGGTTAGATTGCTGTCTATGTGTGTCTCCAAGTCCCTGATTACTGAGTCAGCTCTTAGAGGTGTGTTGTCAATATGATAGCTACCAGGGGGTGGATGACTTCCCAAAGGATACTATTATGCATTCCTTGGCATTTAGTTTTAGTCCATGGCTCTGACAGTAGTTATTTTTCTGTGACAGCCCTTGCTGAAAAACAGTTATGTTGGTGGGGGATTCAATGCCAGCTCCTAATTTGCAATCATCTGCAAATTGGCTTTGACTTCAGAGAAGTAAATGCAAAACAGGAGCGGTTTCAAGTCTGAACCCTAAAGGACTATGATTGTGACTGGCCTCTCTGTACAGGTGAACTCCTCAGTTCTAAATTCTTGGGTCTTGTCTATGAGCCTGCTAGTGTTCTACCAGGTGACATAAAGGTTTGTACCTAATTTCTTGAGCTTTGTCAACAATGCTTGAGTGGGGTATTATGTCAAATGCCTTGACCAGGTCAAGGTAAGCACTGTGAACTACTGTGCCTCATCCATTGCTTTAGTGACTTTCTCTAAGCTAAGAAGTCCACCAGGCTGAATAGGCATGACTTGCCCTTGGTGAAATCAAATTGAGTTGGGTCCAGTGTCTGCAGCTGTCTTATGTCATTACTGATAATTTCCATGATAATTCTTTCCATGGTTTTGCATATGATAAAGAGAAATGTATGGGTTTGTAGTTTCCAGGATCTGTAGATGGGTCACCTTTGTACAGAGACATAACTGTTGTTGTTCTCCATTCATGAGGCAGGAAGCCTGTTTGGAGGCTACAGTTAAACAGCAATTCCAGATAGCCTGATAGGCTATTTAGAAGGCATCCTGGAATATTATCTGGGCCCACTAATACAGTGTTCTTGGTCCCAGAGAGAGCATTAAGGTCTTGTTCTCTAGTGATAGCAGGGTGAGTTATATTTTATGGTATTTCCTGATGGAAGGTGGAGGGGGAGAGAGGGGTTAAGCTGGAGCTGAACTTTTTGGCCAATAGATCTGGTGTATCTTCTTTCTTCTCACTTTTTTAATTTCTCCAAATCTTTTGGGTTTCTAATACCATGACAGGGCTGGACCCCACTCCTAAATCAATGTATGATTAAAGTTCATGAAATTAATATTGTATCAATCTTTGATGTCAGCCAAAAGTCTTCTACTCAGCACCCGCAATGTGTCCAGTAATGACTCCTTCTGGCACATTATAGGTGGCACCATTAACAATGAGCTCTGCACACAATTGTGTATTGCCTTTGAGGCTGAGAACATAGCTAAAAAATATCTTGTTGTTGTCCATGGCCTGGGTGGCCAAATTTACCTCAAGTTTGGCTGTGGTAGACTTTATTTGTCCTCTGACTTGTTTGTTTAGTTTGATGAAAGTGCTTTTATCCTGCTTGGTGCTGCACCTCCTATTTTTTTGCCATGATTTTCTTCCTTCTGTTATGCAGCCTATTGTTGTGATTCCACCAGGGGGTCTTGTTTTTTGTGTTAGTTCTGTACCTCTTCCTGGTGTGTACAGCTGCCTATATGCAGCTAACATGTTTGTATAGCATTTCTGTGAACAATTCTGCTTAGACAGCAGTGTTCTCATGGTTTATTGGGGCTTGAAATTTTGCCAGACTATCACTTGATAGTAGGACATTAGCCTTGGAGTAGTTCCTGAATATTCCAGAGTTAGCTGGAGTTCCAAGTTTTATTTTTTACTTCAAAGGAGACCATTATTGTCATGTGATTTTACCAGGGAATGCATTACACTAGGAGGTGTGCAGTACTCTCTGATATTAGTGAGGACCATATCCAGTAAGGCTGGTGTATTGACAATCTGGTCCAGGGAGTTTGTGTTTATAAAATCCAGGAAACTCTGTGCCTGCACATTTGGCTTCATATATAATTCCAATTAATAATGGGGTAATTAAAGTGGGTCTACTTCACCCTGTCGAAGGCCAACAATATTGAAGCTGATATTGTCGGCACCAAAATGTTGAAAGCGAAAGTCATCGTGCGTGTAAACGGAAATCTCCATAAGGGGAGATTTCTGTTTACTGCAATGTAGTGCGATCTTGGAGTTTGTATATTTAAGTAGCGGGGGGTGTGGGGGGTGCAGGGGGGCTTGCCCCCCTGCATAGAGCAATTTGTGTTGTGTTTGGGTGTTTTTTTTTTTTTTATGTGTGTTCGATGTTCGGGAGTTTCGACATTTTCGTGTCGATTATTACGCTGTCGACAGTTTGAGTTTTCAACAGTGTAATATAAACGCAATTAAAGTCACTCATTAATATGGTATTGGGTTGGATGGTAAATGTTAAAACCAAAATACATGGTATGGGTTTCCTGGATCATAGAGGGGGACCTATAGCTTGCAAGGAAGTGGTATGTTATTTTACCTATGGTGATTTGAACATGGAGAAACTCAAGTGCATTGTCCTGTTTGACCAGCCTTGAGGTATATTTATTTTTTATGTAAATTGAGACACATCCATCTTAGTCCCTGTCTGTGTAGTAAATGGCCTAAATACATGGAAGGCATTATAACCTTACACTGTCGGTGAGAATTTCATTTGTCAGAGACCAGATGGCCATGAAGATGCTCCTCACTGACCAGAAGCTATGTTGTCTTTGTGACAGAAGGTGGCATTTAATAATACATTCTGTGAGTTGAAGGTAGAGAATTTTCTCCAGGATATTGCACAGGGTTGGAAAGATGTAAATGGGCTGATAGTGTGATGGGATTGCATGTGTTGTTTTTTGTTTGGGCAACGTTTTCATAGGATAAGGGAAAGTAAGTAGATCTTCCTTGATTCCCAAATTTGTAGAAATCAAACATTGAAATACTGAGCAAAGATTTGTGAAAGAGTGCAGGGGCGGGTTGTGTCCCCACTGAGGGCCTGATGCTTCCTAATGATTCGGAGAAATGTTGCAGTGGCCTCACCTACTGATTAATGGCTATATAGTAGATTAAAGATAATCAAGAATAGTTTGATACTATTGTTGAACTGAAGAAGGTGCCATGGGATGATGAATGATCACCACAAGTGGGTTAGTAGGTTAATGTTCATACCAAGATTATATGGATTAATGGATCAGTATAGAACACTTCCACTGGAATAATTCAGTGGATAGTACAAGTTGTAGTCTCCCAGTAAATGGTTAAACTAAAGGAGCAAAGTACTTACCCCTCAGTGTCTCTGATATAACTAGCAGGTATCCAAACTGATAGGTGGTATGGATGACTTGCAGATGATTCAGATTAAGTGATTGTTGGATAGTGATTGGATGGACCATTTAGATGAGGTGTCTTGGTAGATTTTCTAATGTTGTCATCAGAACAACATTTATTTATTTATGTATTTATTTATGTATTTATTTATCTATTTATTTATTACCTACTTGCTTATTTATTTATTTATTTAAAATTGTTTACCGGGGTTGAATTTAACCAAACAAAGAACAATCACAGGCTCAGGTGGAATTACATCATAATGTAACTAATCTACAGCATTTAAATACAAGCAATTCACATTTATAAGTAAGCACTGAAAATCTGTCAAACAATATGTGCATAGAAGATCTGATAAGCCAAATATATGTACAGTTATATAAAAACTGAAATAATAAAAGGAGAGTAAAGTTAAAATTGGAGTAGAAGTGGTGAAGATATGTGCAGTAGCAGCAAGGTTATAAAAGCTAATAGAGACCAGTAAGATGAAAGAGGGGCTGGAATACCCATAGTGGGTTTAGTGCAATAATGGTGTGGTAAGTTCTATCCCAGAATTCAGGAATCAGGTAATTGATCTGATATTACTTGGGCTATCATTCATAGATATGTGTAATGCTTGTACAGCTTGGTGGTGTTGCATGCTGCTGTAAATACTGATCAAATATCTAGACTGAGACAGGTAATGAGAACTTCCATGCAGGTAGATGTACTGCATGTAACTTTGAGAGCAGAAAGTTAGATATGTAAGCGCGCATATCGGTGTAGTGAAATTTCTACAAAGAGGCACAGGGTAGAATTCACTAAGTAGCCATAGCTCTCTAGTCCTCTTTGCATGAGCCTCACAAGAACTAAAAATGTGAATTTAAAGAGTTCTGCATCTTAGAATAATACAGTACATATATAGGCATTACTTCATGTATTGGCACTTCGGTTGACATGATGGCATGACAATTATATAAACATAAAGTATTTGCAAATGCAGTGCTGTGGTCTAGATATATAAGGGAAACTGTCAGATTCATGGAGGGGAGGAAAAGGGTTTATAAGACATTGGATAAATACCAAATGTAAGTAGAGGGACACATGGAAGAACAGCATATAGGAGTGTTCACTATTGGGGGCAGGCAAAGCAACACTTTTGTGGGGATAGGGCCTGCCTTTCTCTTTATATAGAGAGAAGAGATGAGGGAAATGGTGTGCTAATGAGATGGGTTAGGCCAGCCTACAACAGATGATAGACACACATACAACAGCACTGACAGACAGCAGAATGTACATAGAGTAAGATGGTGACATATGGAATGGAATGAGACAAATAGGTGGCAGACAAATAGTGATGGGGAAGGTTGGAGAACATACAGGGCATGAGGTATAAGGAAAGATGAAAAGATCACATCTGACTCAACCTATATTGGGGTATGTGCCTCAGAATGTGATCTGTCACATCAGTCTAGAAGGAATTTACTTTGATTCACCATCACATATTGAATCAGGGTAGCAGGTGATATGGACCACATACTTCACTCATGGTGATAGCTTAAAGGTCCGAGCTGTCTGGGTGAGCACAGCATTAGACTGATCTGAGGCTATTTATCTGGTTCATGTTTCTGCCTTCCACTCTCTCTCCACAACAGCCTCCACCATTTGCTCCAGATGTGGTTGAGCTGCCTTAGACAATGGAGTTGGCTTTCATAACAATGACAGTCTAGAACTTCCCTCTGGTGAGGCAATCTCAGCATCATCATCCTCACTCTCCTTAGCTACATCCACAGCAAAGATGTTCTGCAACTGAGCTACCTGCTTAGGCATATCTATCATCTCAAACTACATCATGGTGATGCAACTGGACGTTTGCCATAAGTGACTCATTCCTGCTAATGGACTGAGTATACTTAAAACACAGGTCAGCATTTATCACCAAAACAAACTCATCCTGAGCACTAGTGTTTTCCGACAATTTTGGTAGTCAGTACAGTTCATGTCTCATTCTGTTCAGCTGATATAAAAAGACAACTGTGACAAGTAAAACAATAAAATGTTAGAACAACACTGATCACCTGAATTCCCATATTTATGTCCTAGGAGCTGTGTCTCAGGCAAAAAAGAGTATGGGTTCTCTTGTGTATGCATTGCTGTATCAACACAGAAATGGTTGTGGTGCAACCAGGAGCAAATCAGCTCATTCATAGGCACCCTGATACTGACTACACAAAAGATCCCTGCAGAAACCATGATAAATGTAGCTAGTAATTTGCACTGTGTTCCATTATCACCTCTATTTGACAGAGAAGCACCACACGCTTATCAACTGGACAAGTGAAATCCTTGGTTACAGTCTGGGTGTCCCACAGGGTTCTGTCATAGGCCCTTAATTGTTTAGATTGTATCTTTCAGACCTAACTTTTTCATCTGAGGTGCTCTACAGTCTATATGCAGATGACCTGAAATTGGGTAAACTGATTACATGTGTTACAGATAAGGCATGTGTGCAAAATAACTTAACTAAATTGACCATTTGGGCACAGGAGAATCATATGCTGATAAATACATCAAAAACTAAGCATACAAAATTTGGGAGACAAATTGAAATGTGAATATTTAGTACATTAGGTTCATAGGTTCATAGATAAGTACTAGGCTATCTGCCTATGGGCATTTATAAGCCTAGCCACAGAGTGATGGCTTTCACCTCCCCATTAGATTAGTAACCTGGGCCTCTGTCAACAGGGTTCCTGAAGTGATCCCAGGGAAGAACTTATGATTACCCATCCACTCATCAAGATTTCTCTTGAAGAGGGTCAGAGAGGAGCTCTGTCGAATATGGATTGGGATTCTATTCCAGAGTGAGGGGAGTCGCTGGGACAGGAATCTATCCCTCCAGCATGTCCTGTTTATTGTTGTACATAGGTTCAAGTCATTAGAACGAGTGGTTCTGAGGGATCTCGTTTTTTTGATGTGAAGCATGTCCATTAGTTCAGGGTTTGACATGGCCCTATAGGTCAGGCATAGGTCACCTCTGAGCATTGTACTCTATTATGGGCCTAACGAGTGAGGAGTAAAGGGGCACAATCACCTCCTTGGTTCTGGATGAGAAACCCTTTGTGATCAGGTGTGCCACAGAGAAGGATTCCCTGACCATTTTGGCTATGTGTTTATCAAAGGAGAGCATGCTATCTACTTGGGTACCCAGGTCCCTAATTACTTCTGTACTTAGTGGATTCCCATCTATGTGGCAGTTTGTAGGTACTTTGTTTTTCCCAAATGGGATTACTATGCATTTTGTGGCATTTAGCTTGAGGCCGTGACTTTGACACCAGGTGTTTGTCTCTGTGAGACCCTTTTGCAGAATGTCTGTGTCAGCTGGAGAGTCAATTATTGCACCCAATTTACAGTCATCTGTGAACTTGGTTACCCACAGTCCTTCTGCCTTTGCCTGTACTTCGGAGAAATATATACCGAACAGTAGGGGTCCCAGGACTGAGCCCTGTGGGACTCCACTTGTGACTGGTTTAGAGTCAGACATGGCACCAGCTACTCTTACCTTGTGGGTTCTGCCTGAGAGCCAATTGGCAACCCATCTCGTGACATGGGGGTTGATATTTAAGCTAGTGAGTTTGTCTATGATTCTTGAGTGTGGGATGGTGTTGAACTCCTTTGCGAGGTCCAGATATGCTGTGTGGACCACCTTCCCTTCATCTATGGCCTCGGTGACTGTTTTGAAGAAGTCGAATAAGTTCAGGAGGCAAGATCTGCCTTTAACAAAGCCGAACTGGGTGGGGTCCAGTGTCTGGAGGTTCCCAATGTCCCTGTTAATGAGCTCCATGATAATGTGTGCCATGGCTTTGCAGACCAAGCTAGTCAAGCTTATAGGGCGATAGTTCCCAGGGTCAGTTGTGGCACCACCTTTGTGGAGTGGTATGCCTGTTGCTGCATGCCATTCTTTGGGTACATAGCCTGTAGAAAGGCTGAGTTTGAATAGTGATTTGAGATGGGGGGTTAGTTCATTTTGAAGCTCATGTAAGACATAACCTGGGATAGCATCTGGTCCCATTGATGCTGTGTTTTTGGCCTTTCCAAGGGCTGTCTTTACTTGTGTGTCTGAGATATCTGGAGCGCCACATTCTTCTGGGATGGGTGCTAGCCCCTTTGGTGGAGGGGGGGTGAAGTTTGCACTGAACTTGTCAGCCAGGATGTTGGCAATGTCGGTTGGTTCAGTGTATTTATGGCCATTATGCACTAGCTCGGAGCATATCTGAGAGTTTGCCCCATAGACTCTTGACATAGTTAAAGAAGGCCTTGCGGTTATCCTTAGAGTCATTAGCTATTTTTCTTTCGAAGTTGGCCTTGGATGATTTAATGAAGGAGCGCAGTTTTTTACTGATGTTAATCAGAGATGCTTTCTTATTTTGGGATTTTGTTCTATCTTGCAGGAGTTTCCTCCTTCTGTTGTAAAGTTTATTTATGGCCGGGGTCCACCAGACTGGCTTCCTCTTTTTTGAGGAGTTGGTCTTGGTTTTACTTGGGATGGCTCATTGAAACTATAGACTAATTTAAGGACCTGGGTATATGGGTAGATTCAGCTGAGTTTTTCTAATAATATCAACCAATCAATTAATTATAGTTAGCCAACTATAGGTTGTATAAAAAGATTTATAAAGTCTAGGAAATCAAAAATGATGAAGTCATTGTTAGTTACGTAAGACCTAAAATTGAGTATGGAATAATAATATGGAAGCCGTGTAAGAAAACAAGCATGACTAAACTGGAAAAAGTACAGCTGAAATATACCAAGGGCATCCATGGATGTGAAATTTTAAGTTATGAAATACTAAAATATCTGAACTTGTACAGTGTCTCTTACAGATATCTAAGAAGAGATCTTACTCAGGTATATAGGATATTTAGAGACAACTACCTCTGGGAATGTTTGGGGTTATCAAAACATTCTAGAGAATCATCAGATAACCTGTGTAGATGATTCTGCCTCTATTCTGCCCTGCCCTTAACCAATTAAGCTGTCTACTTAACAGCTTGCTTAGGCGATGGCTATAATGTGGCCCCTAGAAAACAACAAAGTGTAAAGACTTATCATCTCTTGGTCGATGATTTAAAAATGGTAGCTCATCAGATGAGGAACTACAAGTTGACAAAACTTTTTCAGATGATATAAGAATGTCATTTTGTCTTGATAAATGTGCAAAAACAACCTTTTAAAGCAGGAAAACTGCAGCACTAAGAAATGATCAGTTTGGGACAAGAATGTGATATGAAAAAACTTAAGTAAGATGAAGTGTATAAATATTTGGGAACTGATGAAGGATCAACAATAAAACACAAACAAATGTGAATAAAACTTAGTAAGGAATACTTTAGAAGACTTAAATTAATCCTGAAAACAGCGTTGACATCTAGAAACAAAACCCAAGCTATATACCAATTTGCTCTTCCTGTCCTAACTCATAGTTTTGGAGTGATTGACTGGCCCCAAAATGTGTTGGATAAATTAGATAGGAAAACAAGAAGGATGCTTCATGCTCACCAAATGATTTATAAAAATCAGTGCATACCAAGATTATATATTTCCTGTTCCAAAGGAGGGATGGGCCTCCTTGAAATTGATTACATGTATAGATCTGCAATCGGACTCCACATATGTCTACTGACCTCACAAGACCCAAACATGGTGAATGTTTTGAAACATGAGGAAAATAAATCTAAGATGACTTATCTGCTTAATCTAGAAGAAGCATACTGGCAACAAGGAGGAATGGAAATCAAACCAGAAGTAGATAAAAATGAGGCAGCAACTGAATGTGCCAAAAAACAAAAGAAAGAATATAAGGTAAAGGACCAGATGAGATGCATGACACGTGGAAAATGCATAAATATAGTTGCAAGTATAGCAAACTTCTGGAAGAACCTCATGATGATCAGGAACGAACACAGGAATGGTTACAGAGAAGCAAATTCAAATCAAGACATGAAAGGTTAATATTGGCATCTCAAGATAGTGGGCTACTTACACGTTGGTTTACAAAGCCCATTGAACATGTGGGAAAAACAGACAAATATAGATTTTGTAAAACCGAACTGGAAACAGTCATGCACCTTCTTGCTGGATGCAACATACTAATGGCAGAAGCACTGTAAACTGAATGGCATAATAACGTGGCAAGACTGTTGCACTGGGGATTGTGCAAACATTATGGTACTGAAGTGGCTGAAAAACACTGGAAAGGAGCCACAAGGCATCATAGAAAATAATGAAGTCTACATCACATGGGATCACCCATTACCAATAGTTCAAAAGACAGATGCCAGAAAAATGGATATAGTGCTCCATGAAAAGATGACAAAAGTAGCATTGATCATTGAAATCGACACACCCAGTGACTACAGTGTGTTACATACAGAGAGACACAAAGTCATAAAATATCAGGATTTGCAGGCAGAAATGAGAGCAATGTGGAAGAAAGATACCAAGAGAGTTCCAATAGTAGTAGGAGCAATGTGTCTTGTAGAAAAGAATCTACAATCTTAATTAAACATGTTACCAATACATGTAACCCCATACAAATTGTAGAAGGAGTTATTACTGGGCACATTGCTGGTGCTGTGAAGAGTACTTTTGGCTGACATCAAAGATTGAAACAATACTAATTTCATGAACTATAAGCGTATTTTGACTTAGGAATGGGGCCCATTCCCATCATTGTATTAAAAACCCAAAAGATTTGGAGGAATTAAAAATAGAAAGATTCTGTTGGAATGAGAAGTGTACTAATTGGTTCTCTGAAACAGTAGCTGATGCATTAAACAGACTATCATATTGTAATAAAGCAAGTACTAGTTTAGGTATTTTTAAGAACAGCGTGGACACATTATGGGAACAAGTCTTTTGGTATATTGGCAAGCTAGAAGGGCATTAATGCCTGTGTTTGAAATATTTGTATGTATGTATGTAACCCATTCAGGGTATCGTTAGCTTGTCGACACTTCTCAAGCATGGAGATCAACAGGGTAGTAGCAGCTCAGGTCACCATACTTTTTTTTTGTTCCCTTCTGCCTTTGTCATATGAGCTTACTCCAGTGCCCTTATCCATTGCCAGGTCTGCCAGTCTCTCTTACAGCCATTGGACTATCTCCATTCTAAGTCTGTGGCTGGCATGGAGCTTAAAGTCATCCTGGGAAATTGTGCATTTTACTGACTCTTCTTCCATCAGAGGATTTTTTTCTATCCATGACCTACCCCTTAGCTCCTCTCCTTCCCTGCATTCACCTGTTTATAACCAAGGGATATTCACCTCTTTGGAACACACCTTTCCAAAGGGAATGCCTAGATGAGTGCCCTCACCCAGAATGGGCACATTCATCTGTCCTTGCCAGCACCACAGATTCTATACCTCTCAACTGCACAGAATATTGCAGAAAGACCAGATTTTCACCTCATATTTTTTGGTAAGGTCCACTTAATATTTGTGGTATTCTGATAAATCACTGAGGACTGAAGTCACTAAATAATGGCATATACTTAAGTTTCAGACTTCATATCCTTCAGAAAATGCATGTTAATATAAATCCTGTAATTCTAGCAACTTTCTAATTTTATAAGTGCAATATTTAAAAACCTGACCCTATTTCTGAGCCTTTCACCCAACTTTTTTAGTATTTGTCCAGATTTCATTTGCTTAGAGGTTGACAGGTATGTTGCACACCCAGGCCACTAATTGAACACAGGTCACCTGGGCCATAGTTAGGGCATTATCTCTCCATACCATGTCTCTTTGTCTAAGGTCATCATACAGATATTCACACATTGCTCCTATCACATTTATGCCAATAGCTGAAATCAAATCAACTGGGTCATAATTAGTATCATGTTTTAGAAATGACCACCATATGGGACCAGCAGCTATTCCTTAAATGGATATGAAGGAGGTAGAACTTTTTTTTAATATGTCAAGCAGGTGTTCTCTGCTGGACACTTGCATCAGTTGTCATGGCAGCATGAATATCTTCAGAAAATTGTGGTAAATTCCTGAGGAGTAAAATGGTAGTGGTAAATTATGACCAAATTGAAATGTGCAATTTATTATCTTCCTTCAAAAGGGAGGTAGATATTTTATGCTTATTCATAAATTCACCCCAGTATGATTGGCCTGTCCCTCCAGGATAAGGGAGGTAAAGCCTATGGTGGATACTGGCAAGGTGATAATGGCCACCTGGCTCAGGTGCCTTGTGTTTTCTATGATTTTCCCCATTTTTACATAGGGTCAGGGTGTCATGTTGGCTGACACCATCTCTCTCAAATTCAATGCCACATCCCTGCCTTTTTTGACACTCATGCCTTACTGTCGTAGATCTTCTTTCATACACTCCATCCACCTCTTTGTGCTGGATGCTCTCGTTTCCTCTTACCTTCTTCCTGTCTGTCCCAATTCTTCTTCACCAGATTGTCTTCTGCCTTTCTGTACATGTGTCCAAACCACCATAATCAGGTCTCTTTGATCCTTTCTGCAATCAAAGCTACTTTGGCTTCTGTTTTTATTTTCTCATTTCTGTCTGTCCCACAGTGTGCCTCCTACCACCATTCTCAGCCACTTCATTTCCATCAACTCTAGCTTCCTCATCTGTTTTGCCTTTGCTACCTAGGTTTCTGTACCATACAGTAGTTCTGGTCGCACCACTGTCTTATACACTTTACTTTTCAGCTTCTTTGGCATTCTTCTGTCATTCACTACACCTGAGACTCTATGCCAGTTTGCTACAGCTGCTCTGATTCTAGCTTTGACCTCTTCATTCAGACTTCCCCTCTCCTCACGCGTCCTTCCCACATACTTAAGGCTATTAGCCTGTTCCACTATCTTGCCTTCTATTTCATTTCTCAGCTTCTTCTGATTTCTCCAATTTGCTGCCATTGCAACTGTCTTACCTGTGTTTAGCCTTAGTTTCATCCCATTTTCCTTCAGTTTTGCATTCCATTCTCATATCCTTTGCTGAAGTTCTTACTCAGAGTCTGCCTGGAATGCCACATCATCTGCATACAGCAACTTTGTTGATCTGTCCCCTCTGACCTGTTTGCTAATGTACTCCATCATCAGCATGCACAGCAGTGGGTTCAGATTTGAACCCTGGTGCACACCTACTCCCACTGGGAACCACTCTGTGAGGCTGAGCACTGTTCGTACTTGGGCTCTTGTACATAGCCAGCACTAATTCGACCAGTGTTTCTGGGACTTTGATCCACCACAGTACTTCCCAAATCATCTTTCTTGGGACCTTGTCATATGCTTTCTCCCAGTCTCGGAATGCCCAGTTGGGCTCTTTCTTCATCTCTAGCTTCTTCTCAACTATCTGTCACACTGCAAATATTGGGTCAGTTGTGCTGCATCCTGATCTGAATCCGAGCTACTCATCTCCCATCTAACATTCTACCACTCCATTTATCAATCACCCTGTCTAGAACTTTCATGCAATGTGACAGGGGTTTGATGCCTATGTACTGTCCACAGCTCTGGATGTCCCCTTTGCTCTTGTACACTGGCACAAGTATGTTTATTCTTCAGTCATCTGGGATATGCCTTTCTCTCCACACTGCTATGAGCACCCTCAGGAGCCATTAATCCCCTATCTCACCCAACATCTTTATCGTATCTGCTGTGACCTCATCTGAGCCTGCTGCTTTCCCTGATTTCATTTTCCTTAGTGCTAGTCTTACTTCTTCTAGAGTGGGCTCCTGTTCTTCACTCATTGTAGGCTGTGTCTGGGGAAGTACAGCTTCAGTGGGGTTTCCTTCATTAAGAAGTTGGTAGAAGTTCTTCCATCTACTTTTGATGTCCTGTGGACTGGTGAGCAGGATGTTGCTGGCATCCCTTATGAAGGGTGTCTGACTATCTTCTTTATCTTTCTGTCATTGCTTTGCAACCTGATATAGGTTCTTTGTGCCACCCATTGAGTTACTTTCCAGAAGATGGTAGAATGTCTCTGATGCTCTGTTATTTGCTACTGCAACTCCTTTCTTAGCCAACCAGTATTCCTTCCTAGCCTGGTTGGTCTTTTCTATCTCCCACTTTTTACGGCACTCCTTCTTTCTTTTGAAGACTTTCTGGATGTCCACATTCCATCACCAGATTTCCTTATGTACCTTATTTCCATACATGGCACAGCCACATATCTGTTCTGTAGCTCTCACAAATGATGTTTGAGGTGCTGCCATTCTTCTTCAACTCCACCTATTTTCTCCTCTTCTTGGGGTGCTATACCCCAGCATAATTTCTTGAACTGTTGTGCTTTCTCTCCAGTAAACTTCCAGGTCTTCAGCCTGGTCTCTGTTGACCTTATAGCCTTCTCTGACCACTGCTTACAGCTGATTGTGACAACCAGTGGTTTATGCTGTGGACTGACTGCTTTGCTGAGAATTACTTTGCAATCATTGATTCTACCCCAGTGCCCTTTCCTTACTATGAGGAAATTTAGCCGGGCAGCATGTTGGCCACTCTTCTAAGTGATCTTGTGACTGTTTTTCTTTCTGAACCATGTGTTGGCTACTATCAAACCATTTGCCAGACAGAAGTGTAGAATGGCATCCCTTTCTTCATTCCTATTGCCCCATCCATATGAACCCAAGCAGTCCTGATATCTTTCTGTGCCGATGTGCATTCATGTCCTCCATTATCAAAACCAATTCATATTGTCCTGCCTTATCAAGTAAATCTTGCAACTGCTGTCTAAACATACTCTTGTCTTCACTATCACAACCCTGCTGTGGGGCATAGACTGAGATTATTGATACTGCCCTATCATTACACTGGAGTCTGATTGCCATGAGCCTGTCACTAATTTTGATGATATCCCTTAATGCCATCTGAAGCCTCTCTCTCACTACAATTCCCACACCAATTCTAGCCTGTCCTTCAAATAAGAAGTTGGCTCTGGATCCCAAGCCAAGTGACTCCACTGCACTGCCCATCCATCTTGTCCTTGGATACATAGGATGTCCAGCCTCCTTCATATCATCATGTCATTCACTACCAAGCTGCATCCTGTCAGTGAACCTATATTAAATGTAGCAATTTTTAGTTCATGTATAGCAGGTTTTCACTCAATAAAGCTATCCCAGGTAACCCAATTAGACAAC
Organism: Protopterus annectens; assembly: GCF_019279795.1. Classification (NCBI taxonomy): domain Eukaryota; kingdom Metazoa; phylum Chordata; order Ceratodontiformes; family Protopteridae; genus Protopterus; species Protopterus annectens. The sequence goes on along the minus strand of NC_056732.1, from coordinate 898,043,758 downwards.
GGCCAGCCAGCAGCTTATTGGCCCAGGTCTGCTGATCTTTATAGCTAGCACACACTGGCCAATAGCAGCACATACAACCCTCCCACTGTTAGCATGGGTTCCCTGCCATAAGTTGGATTAGGCTGGGTCCTCAACCCACCATTGGGTCAACATTGCTCAACATGACTGAATCACCTGGAGCCTTGTTTTACAGCATTGAGTGGCAAGCCCTGCCACGGCGCACAGTCTATAATCCATGTTCTCCTATCCTGAGCATACTGCACACCTCAGTAGATGCCCAAAGTCGTTGATCTGTACAACTCTTCCTCTTGTAGAACACCATGTAGAGTCCATGCTGCTGCCCACAGCTCCATTCATTGGTGAGTTTGAGATGAAAACACTCAGCATGTTTTTGGAGGTGGGAGGAACCCCACAGAGACAAAGGAGAGCATACAAACTCCAAACAGGCATTGGCTGGAGATCAGGATCAGACCTTGTACCTTGTGCATGGGACGCCAGGACCTTAATCTTTATGCCGTTAAGTGACTGGGTGGATGTTTTGCTAAAGAGCACTGTAATGCATTTCATTGCATTGAGTTATAATTTGTGGCTGTGGCACAAGTCATTTGTTGGTGGTATACCCTCTTGTAGGATGTTGCAGTCATGGGGGAAATCTCTGATAGATCCAGATTTACAGTCATCTGTAAACTTGGTGAGGCAGAGATCTTTGACATTAGACTTTACGTCTAAGAAATAGATGACAAACAGGAGTGGGTGCAACACAGAACCCTGGGGTAGTCCACTGGTGACCTGTCTCCTGGTGGAGGTAGCTTCCCTGATCTTGACTTCTTGGGTCCTATCCTTGAGTCAGCTAGCAATCCAGTCAGTTGTGTAGGGATTTATGTCTAGTTCTGAAAGGTTGTCAATACCGGACTAGGGTATTGTATAGAATGTCTTGGCCATGACAAAGTAGGTAGTATGAACCATCTTTCCCTCATCCTTAGCCTTGGTGACCCTCTAGAAGATGTCTACCAGGGTGAATATGCAAGACCTTCCCTAAACAATACTAAGCTGGAATGGGTCCAGTGTTTGCAGTTGCAAATGTTCTTGTTGATCATTTCCATGATAATCCTTTCCATGGCTTTGCATAGCAGCCTTGTCAGAATGATGGGTCTGTAGTTCTGTGGGTCGCTTGACGGTCCACTCTTATGAAGTGGAATACTTGTTAAAGCCATCTATTCACCTGGCACATAACATCTTTTGAGGTTGTAGTTGAAGACTACCTCAAGTGATCCTGCTAGGTTATGTTTTAGGCTATTTGGAGACAACCAGGGGATATTGTTGGGGTCCATTGAAGCAGTGTTTTTGGCCCTAGTGAGCGCTAGCAGGACCTGCTCCCTGTTAATAGTTGCAGTGGATATGCTAAATGGGATTTCATAATGGGTAGTGAGGGGGGAGTGGGGGTGAAGTCAGAACTAAATTTATCAAACAGTAGATTCACTATGTCGCACTGGTTAGTGAAGGTTGTGTCATTTACCACCAGTTCTACACAGAGCTGTGAGTTACCTTTAATATTACTTTCACAGCTGAAGAAGGCCTTGTGATTTTCCATAGCATGGGAGGCTATACCAGCCCTGTAAGTGGCCGTGTTAAGACTTCATTAGACCTCTTTAGTTTTTTGTTTTGTTGAATGAGAGAGATCTTGTCTCTATGAGAGTTGCTCTTTCTGATTTTGACCTTAACTCTTTTTCTTTTTTTATATACCCTGTCAAGGTAAGGATTCCATCAGTGAGGTTTGATTTTGGTATCAGATCTGGGCTTACTTCTGGTAGGTATGGCAGTCTCAATGCATCCATTTACATATTTGTACAGTGTTTCTGTAAATAATTCTGCATAGGTAGCTGTGTTCGTTGAGTTTGGTGAAGCTGTGAATTTTGACAAATTGTCACTTAATAGGATGGAGTTTATTTTAGAATAGTTCCTAAATTTATGGATTTTGTTTGTTTTCCAGGTTGATTTTTATTTTGAATGAGACAGTTTTGTGGTTCAACCTCACTAATGGGGACATGACATGGGAGAGGTACAACACCTTCCCATGTTGGTGAGTACCAGGTCCAATATGTCTGATCCTGTGGTTCGAATGTGCACTATCTGTTCCCGGTTGTTTAGTTAATAAAGTCCAGGTAACATTGTGCCTGTGAGTTAGAGGCATTGTATGTTTCCCAGTCTATAAAGGGTAGTTAAAGTCTCCAATGAATGAGGTGTTTGGTTGGGTGGTAAACACCTCTACTAGATCTTGGTAAGAGATGTGAGCTTTGACTGTCATAGAGGGTGACAAGTAGCTGGCCAGGATATGGTAAGGAGCCTTGTCTATGTGGACTTGGATGCGGATGAACTCTAGGGCATCATCCTGTTTAATCATCCTGGAGTTGTACTTGCTAATGTAGATCAAAACACCTCCAGTAATAAATTAGCTAATGATAAGATAAAAACATATCCCTGCATATGTCTGTCACTTATTATGAAGATGCTATGCCCTGCCTACACTATACAGCATCCTGTGGCATTGACTACAGCATTGTTATACCTATTCATATGTATCCTCCACATTGTAGTCTAGTATAGCTGTTGCCACTGTTTCTCCATGTGGTCCACCAGTGAACACACCAGGAATGACTACCTTCAGTCATATATAGCCATATGTTCTAACAACGTGGTTAGGTCCTGCAGGAGACGATTCATGCCAGTGTGTGGTGGCTACAATATCCTTATGAATTCCCATCTCCCCCTGAAGACAACAAAATGATATATTCCCATATTTACCTTTTACCTATAGTATGGTGTACTTAGGTATCCCAATGTGTGTAGCCATAATCTTACCAGTCCCAGCAGAAGATATTCTTAAACCATGCCTCTTGTGCACACAGGTTCTGCATGTCTGGTGATCATGGTTGAGGGCAATAGCTGGACTGTTTCAGTTTTAGCCCTGCTGAAAATAATGCTTTGCTACATGCATTAAGACCCTTCAGTTAAATCCAATGGGGAGAGGGAATGCTGCCCCACCTTTATGAACCCAAGTGTATTTAGACACTGGTCCATAACATCAGTGTTAGGTGGGTGAAACTGCACACCCAATACTCTAAGTATGTCATAGACATGTTACATCATACCAAGGCAAGGGTATTGTGCATAGTGGTGGGTAGCAGTCAAAAACATAAAAGGATAGTGATACTAAGATCATCCCTTGCAGATTGAACTCATGCATCCAGGACAGGTGGACCAGCACCCCAGCACCTAGGTGAATTATAGCCAACTATACAATGCCTATGTTTAATCATAAGAACATCAGGTGGCCTGACACATCAAGACATCAGAGGGACTCCTTAACATGCATGTCACAGGGCAACAGTTGCATGACAAGTACTCAGTGTCACTCTGATATGAATTCTTGTCTTTTGTAATAGCATGAAAACACACTTCCCAACGTAGCCTGATTTGAACATTGCATGCATCGCGTCTGCTCTGTGTGACAGTGTAGTATCTCTGTGTGCTCACTGGATTCAATAGTACTGGATTAGAGTATATATTGCTGCTTTGCCTACATTTATCAGCTGCCATGCCTATCACAGTTTGCAGGTATGTGATTTGGTGTTGCTTGTTCCTATCCCACAACACTGAAGTGAGCTGATAATGTTGCTTTCTATGCCTGTTGTGTATGCTCAGTCTGAGTGTATCTTTGCCATAGGGCTGACCTATCTGCTTTTGCATGATCACTTTATGCATATGAGAAAGCACATTCTAGAAACATTTGGCTGATCATTGTGTATGACACCCCAATTGGTTTCTACCTGTCCAAACATTTAACATAACTTGAACAACAATAATGCTTTCTCACCGTGAAACTCAAGGGCCTGAATCATAAAACTACATTGACCATCTGAAACCCTTATCAGTCTGTTCATTGTCATACAGGCTACTCAGGGGTGACCTTTGCCTCACATACAGAGCCTCAATACCTCTCAGCTCTACTGCACATCAATAAGTCCAATGGTAGCATAAACACCAGCTCAAAGATCTGAATCTATTCTACAACATAAACAGAACATGCTGGAGGGGATAGAGATACATCACAGAGAATATCACTTCTTTGGAATGGTCTTCTTCTTTTCCACATAAAGCAGAGTGCTTCCCTTTCTCTGTTCAAATGTAATCTGGATGATGGATGTGAAATTGCAAATTCACTCCTATTATGGTTAAGGGTAGCATGGACATCTTCTGCCTGATTTTAGACTATCGACACAATAATAATAAATGTTGAACATTTTATGAGAATGCAAGACTAGGCTTCTAAAGGTCATCTCAAGTCAGTAGCCTAGTAATTATGGTCCTACTGGCTGTGGGCTGTGTCAGGGTTATACTTCAATACCCCTTTATAGAAATTTCTAGGTAGAGGAAGTTGACATTGAGCTGGTCAAACATATGCTCACTGAGAAGACAAGATTGGAAGTGCGTGTGTGTGTGTGTGTGTGTGTGTGTGTGTGTGTGTGTGTGTGTGTGTGTGTGTGTGTGTGTGTGTATGCTCTGGCATACTGGATTTCAGAAATGCTGTGTAGATTCCATACAGTTGTCATTGGTCTTGATTATAGTAGGTATCTAGTATTACATTCAAAAAAGTTAAATGCATGAAGGGGCTATTGCATTTGGACACCATTTATCACTACATTTATTTAGTTGTATACACTTCCTTTAGCCATATTCCCTACTCTTACTAACTAAATAGTCTCATGGAATATTACTTTGAAGGAAGAGCTGATGAATCTCAGATGTATGCTATAGATTTTTATCATGTGAACTGCCTGGGTGCTATATGGACACATTAAGGATTACCTCTCAAGTGCATCACACCATACCTGGCAGGTCACGTAATTGTAGCCTTTCTTATTCACAAACTATTTGGCTGCTTGCTAGGTAAGGATTTTTTTATATGCATGCAATCGTTGGCATCCAATACCTCAGGTAGGCAAGTGATATCATAAAACTCAAGCATATTGGTGGTACTCACCAGTGGAGTGCAAAGAAATGAAATATGCTCATCTGCAAGTAGAAGGAATTTGTTTAGTATTCAAGAGGCAGAGGCCTGAAAAATATCTAATGTGTCCAGTGCTGGCCTCTAAAACATCCTGGGGTATGTTAGTTGAGGATTAATTTATTTACTATTGACCTCTATCCATTAGAGATATGGGAGCCAGACCAGGGGCGAATCTGCAATTTCTTATCCAGTGATCAAGCATTCTTTGGAATATTGTCAGGGATGAACTCTGCTTTATGTAGCTGGGAAACTTATTCCATAGAATGGGGAAACTTTCAGACATATTTCCAGCATATTTTATGTCACAGACAAAGTTTAGGGCCTTGGATCTAGTGTTTCTGGTGTTTGTGTTGTGGAGATGCAGGAGATCCATCAGATCTGGATGAGGATGCCTTATTTGATAGGTATAGATCACCTCTTGGTAATCTGTAGGAGACTGAGTACAGATATAGAGCCTTAAGGCAATCTGTCTAGAGCAGGGTATTCATACCCTGGAATCCTGGATTCTTCGGTAAGGAACCTTTGATGGCATTCCAACTGTTGCAAGTGCATGGCTAGGTACAAGTCAAAGGGGGATCATACTCAATGATGGGTCTGATAAGGACTGAGTAGAGTGGTACTATAACTTCCTAGGACCTGGATGCCATACTCCTGCTTATGAGAATGATTTTCTTACTATCTTTGCTACATGTTGATTTAAGGCCAGATTACAGTTCACATATGTTTCGAGATCCCTAGCTACTTGAGGTCTTTTATCGATGGAGTAATTAGCTTGGGTAGATGACTTCCCAAAGGGCACTATAATAAATTTATTTGCACTGAGATTTAGTCCATGGCTTTGCCACCAGTCATTTGTATGTTTGTGTTATACCTTCATGTAGGATGTTGCATTCATGGGTGAATCAATGATATCTCCCAGCTTACAGTAATCTGCAAACTTGGTGAATCAGAGGCTTTTGACTTTAGCCTTTATTTCCAAGAAGTAGATGCCAAACTTGTCTCCTGATGGAGCTGGTCTCACTGATCTTGACTTCTTTGGTCCTATCTATGATCCAGCCATCCATCCACTGAGTTACATAGGGATTTATGTCTAGTTCTAAGAGTTTGTCAACAATATCTGAGTGGGGTATTGTATTGAAAGCCTTGGCCAAGTGAAGGTAGGTGGTATGCACTATCTTACCCTCATCCTTCACCTTGGTAACCATTTTGAAGAAGTCTATCAGGTTGAGTATGCAAGGCCTTCCTTTAACAAAGCCAAAGTGGGATTAGTCCGGTGTTTGCAGTTACTAATGTTCTTGTTGATCATTTCCATGATAACCCAGTCCATGGCTTTACATATCAGACTTGTCATACTGATGGATCAGTAGTTCCCAGGGTCTGTTGATGGCTCACCCTTATAAAGGGGAATGACCATTGTGGCCCTCCATCCACCTGGTACAAAACTTGTTTTGAGGCTGTAGTTGAGTGCCTCAAGTGTTCCTGCTAGGTCATATTTTAGGCTACTTAGGAGACAACTGGGGATATTGTTGGGACCCACTGAAGCAGTATTTTTTACCTTAGTGAGTTCCATCAGGACCTGCTCTCTGATATGCTAGAAGAGATTTCACATGGGGTATTGAGGGGATAGTATGGTTGAAGTTAGAGCAAAATTTTTCAGCCAGTAGATACGCTATGTAACCCTGGTCAGTGAAGGTTGTGCCATGTACCACAAGTTCTGCACAAAGCTGAGTGCTAACTTTAAGATTCTTGTCATAGCTGAATACGGCCTTGTGATTACCCTTAGCCTGATTTTGCCCATTACTTTTTTCTTTTGTTATATACTGTGTTAAGGTAAGGATTCCACCAGTGGATTTTAATTTAGTGTTAAATGTGGGCATACTTTTGGTTGCATAGGCAATCTCATTGCAGCCATTTACATGTTTGTATAGTGCATCTGTAAATAACTCAGCATAGGTAACTGTGTGCAGTGGATTTGGGAGGGTTATGAAATGTGGCAAACTGTCACTTAATAGGATATAACTTGTTTTAGAATAGCTACTAAATTTTATGGGTTTTGTTGGGTTTTTCAGGATGATTTTTATTTTGAGGGAGACATCTTTGAGGTCCGACCTCACTAATGAGGATGTGACATGGGGTGATGGGGCAGGATGCAGCACCCTCCCATGTCAGTGAGTACCAGGTATAATATGCTTGATCATCTGGTTGGAGTGTCACTATTTGGTGCAGTGTGTTTGTGTTGATAAAGTCCAGGAAACATTCTGCCTGTAAGTTAGAGGCAGTGTATGTTTCCCAGTCTATAGAGGAAGCCTCCAATGAATTGGGTGTTTGGTTGGATGGTGAGCACCTCTAATAGGTCAAGGTAAGAGATGTGAGCTTTGTGTGTCATAGAGAGTGACTTGCAGCTGGCCAGGATATGGTAAGAAACACTATCTATGGAGACTTAGACATGGATGAACTCCAGGGCATCATCCTGTTTAACCAATTTGGAGTTGTACTTTTTGGTAATGTAGATTGAGAAACCTCCAATAATAAGTTAGCCAATGATAAGATAAAAACCTATTCCTGCACATCCCTGTCAATGCTTATGAAGAGGCTATGCTCTCTCTACACTGAATAGTGTCTTGTGGCATTGACTACAGCAGTGTTATGGCTATACATATATATCCCACCCTCTGTAATATAGTATAGCCATGTTACCTGTGTTTCCCCATGTGTCCACCAACGAACACACCATGGATGACTACTGTCCCTCACATATTGCTATATGTTCTAACAAAGAGGTTAAGCCCTGCAGGGAGCCTATGTGTGCTGATGTCTGGTGGACACAATATCCATATGAATTCTCCTCTGCTTCTCTGTCTACAGAATGACGTATTTGTATATCTAACTCTTACCTAGAGTGGTTTAGACATTCTTAAGCCATGTCTCTTGTGTACACAGGTTCTGCATGTCTGGTGATCATGGCTGATGGCAATGGATGGACTGTTTCATTTTCAGCCCTGCTGAAAATGATGCTTTGCTACATGCATTAAGACCCAAGGGTTAAACCCACTGGGGAGAAGGAATGCTGACTAGCCTTTATTAACTCATGTGTGGCAGACACTGGTCCATGATATCAATGTGTTAGGTGGGTGAAACTGCACACCCTATAGTGTAAGTGTGTCATGGAAATGTTATATTGTACCAAGACAAGGGTATGGTCCATAGTGGGGAGCAGCAGTCTAAAATAACTGGAGGAGTTTTTCGTATCCTTTACAGGACAGTGATACTAAGATCATTCCCTTGTATAATGGACTCAGGCATCCAGGTGGACCAATTCCCTAGCATCTAGTGGAATTATAGGCAACCATTCAATGCCTATGTTTGGTCATAGGAACTTCAGGTATCCTGACACATCAGGACAGCAGGGTGTTTCTATGGTAAATCTTGCATTGTCATGCTTGACAGAGTACTCAGTGTCACCCTGATATAAATTTTTGTCTTTTGTCAGAGTCATAGCATAACACCACACTGCCCAGCATAGTCTGATTTGAGCATTGCATGCATCATGTCTGCTCCATGTGACACTGTAGAATATTTGTATGCTCATCAGTGCCCATAGTACTAGATTAGAGGGCTAAACATTTCATGAGAATGCAAGACTAAGCTTCTAAAGGTCATCTCTAATCAATAGCCTAGTAATTACCTATGATCCTAATGGCTGTGCTGGGGTTATACCTCAGTATAACTTTACAGAAATTATTAGGTAGAGAAAGTTGACATTGAGCTGGTCAAACATATGCTCACTGAGGAGACAAGATTGTAAGTGTGTGTGTGTGTGTGTGTGTGTGTGTGTGTGTGTGTGTGTGTGTGTGTGTGTGTCTGTGTGTGCATATGCACTAGCTAACTGGATTTCAGAAATGCTGTGTGGATTCCGTACATATGTCATTCACCATGATTACAGTAGGTATCTAGTATCACATGCAAAGTAGTTACATGTATGATGGGGAAATTCCATCCAGACACCATTTATCATCATATATATTTGGTTGTATATACTTCCTATAGACACACTCCCTACACTTACTAACTAAATGGTCCTATGGAATATCACTTTGAAGGAAGTAGTTATGAATCTGAGATGTATGCTATAGATTTAAATCATGTGGACTACCTGGGTACATTAGGTATAACCTCATGTGCATCACACCATACCTGGCAGGTCATGTAATTGTAGCCCTTTTTATTCACAAACTTTATTGATTGCGTGCCAGGTAAGGTATATTTTGCTATATGCATGCAGTCTTTTGCACCCGTACCTCAGGTAGATGAATGATATCATAAAACCTAGACATATTGGTGGCATTCTAAAGTATCATGCAGGGAAATAAAATATGCTCATCCACATGTAAAAGGAACTTGTTTATTATTCTAGAGGTAGCATTCTGAATAATACCTATCATGTCCAGTGTTGGCCTCTAAAATATCTTTAACAATAGGATGGAAAGTGTCATACATGCCTTGGTCTTCACTGAGACAGGAAGGCCACACATTCCTGTCGATTATGTAAGTGAATGATACATTTCATCAGGTTCAATATAATATCCTGATCTGCAATGAGCCATTCAATGAAATCCAGGTTAGTAACAATATGGAATGTTACCCACTGCTGGTAATATTTTCTTTGCTGACAGATGCCTGGCTGCTCAAACTGGTGGTTAGTGGCAGGACTAATTGCTATCAAATGCCATTGTGTAACTGCTGCTGGGATTCTGAGCATGTCTCAGTCTGCAGCTTTTGATATTTTTAGTGTCCATTGACTTTTCATAGATTTCAGTGATGGATTTTGCTATGTTTCCACCTTAAACTTATGGGTCATGACTGGATTCACCTACTATACATTTGCATATTATTGTGGTCTCATTCCCCCTACCTGCTTTCATATGCAAGTCATTATGCTGCCCATTTCATATATTCTTGTCGGCACTTGTTTTCTTGCTTTACCGTGGTGCAACATAGCAATGTGAATCACTACTGTATGTTGATGTCCATTTCCAGATAACTTGTATGGAACTTGTCTAGGAATTACAGCACTGGAATTACGATTTAGTCTATGATGGTTTGAAATAAAAGGGTCCTTGACAAGATTCCATTCACTTTGTGGTCAGCCACCAAGATTGCTAAAACAAAGGAAGAAAATCAGGCAAATTTAAACAGCATTCAAAGCACAAAATCTACTTAAAGCAATATTTTTGCAGGGGGGGGGGGTGCTCCTGTGCCTCTAATGTGGAGTGTTATGTATATGCATTGACTCTTAGGTCACAGCATCTCAAGAATGGGAAAAAATCCCTCGTCACTGCAACCTCAATCTTTAGTGAAAAAAAAAAACAGCAGTTGTGCATGAATGATAGCTAATGCAAGAGACAGTCATTAGTGTGTTGAACCAAATCTGACTCCTGAATAAAAACGTATGATTGATTTTATAATTTTTTTTCAAAATGAAAACCTATTCTGTGTTCAATGTGTGTGTGTGTGTGTATCTATGTATATATATATATATATATATATATATATATATATATATATATATGTGTGTGTGTGTGTGTGTGTATATATATATATATATATATATATATATATATAGAGAGAGAGAGAGAGAGAGAGAGAGTGCTACAGAAGCCTGAAAGTCCAAAATCCTAAAGACCAAAATCCTGAGACCAAAATTCTGAAAGTTCAAAATCCTGAAAACTCAAAATACTGAAAATTCAAAATCCTTTAAACAAACAGGATACCAACACTCACTATATTCCAGCACAAGTACATACAGAAACAAATAAAACACAAACTATATTACTGTTCTCCAAGTATAAGCAGGGGAGCAAGCCCCTCTGCACTCCCCACACCCCCTGCTACTTAAATATATCAACTCCAAGATTGCACTTAGTGTAGTGAAGTGCAATCTTGGAGTTGATATATTTAAGTAGCAGGGGGTGTGGCGGGTGCAGGGGGGCTTGCCTCCTGCATATAGTTGAAGGGTAATATGTTTCTGTATGTACTTGTGCTGGAATATATTGAGTGTTGGTATCCTGTGTGTTTTCAGGATTTTGAGTTTTCAGTATTTTGAGTTTTCAGGATTTTGGTCTTCAGTATTTTGGGCTTTCAGGATTCTCTAGCGCTCCCATATATATATATATATATATATATATATATATATATATATATATATATATATATATATATATATATATATATATATATATATATATATATATATATATATATATATATATATATATATATATATATATATATATATATATATATATCCAGAATAACAGGGAAATATGAATCATTATTATGATGAGTGTTTTATTGAAGTTAAGTACTCAGAAATTAATGTTAGTTGTAACTGTTAAACACAGTTATATGTTAATATTTTTTTTCCGAAGAGCACATGGAAATACTTATTAATTTGTGAAAATAAACGGAGTAGAAATAGATGTATTAACCTAGCTGCTTCAATAGTAATGAAAATGTTTAAAATACCAAATGCATTTATAGAGCTTGTCATATTTTTGGCTAGTAAAACATTGAACTATCTCATTATACTAAACAGGAATGTCAGATGAGTTGTCAGTTTCAATGAGTGAATGTGCTCCAAGGTAGCCATCATTTTCATAAAGCAACTCAGGCTTCAGGATTTCAATAAGTCCCAAACTGTCACCTCCCTTACAGTCATTATCCATTCCAGGAAACTCATTTTTAAGGCAGCACAGAAGGTATTCCAGAGCCAACAGAAAGTGTCTGAAAGGGACAAAGGGTGGATGATAAGACACCTGAAATAGGGGAGGGATGGATTGCCAAAAAAAGCACCGTTGGTAAATACTGCATTCCCCTCATTTCACAGTTTTTATTAGAAACCCATATGCAGGAGGTTCCGTTCCTTGTTCAGATGATTTTGAGTAGTCAGTTAATTCTCCCTAGAAGGAGTTTCAAATTACAAATTTACTACATGCATATGTGACACTTTGATTTTTGGAAATTCAGTCTGATAAGGCTTTTACGTTTACTTGGTTCACAAAGCTAAGAATGGTGCTGCGTTACTAGGCAACAGATAATCTCTAACCTGAGAGGAGGGATTTTTGTCAAGACCTAGATTTGATGAAATATTGGAATTCTAGTGAAGACCGAAGCCATTCCTATAACCAATAGCTACAGGATGAAGGTGGTAGCATGACATATTATGGCAGTGAGTGCATGCCACTGTGACATCATTGCACACCACCATTAAGGAGGAACAGAATGTGTGGGCTTTGGGTCTATAATATTTATAAAGTAAAAATGCAATCCCTCACAATAGGTCAGATGTTAAAAACAGACACAAAGCAATGAGTGTGAAGAGGCCTCAGAGGCAGATGCTATAAGGGATGTCTCAGAAAAAAGGAAGAGATGAGCTGTGAGCATGCACTCACCCCTAAAACTGATTTAATTAAAAGAGATGATCACAAATACTGGTTTTCTTTGTGCACAGGGCTGAAGCCTTATTTCAGATAAAGGGTATAATGTAAGGTGCACTTACCTCCAGCATGTAGCCACTGTCTTTGGATTACTGTGGTAAATGTGACCATCGGGAAGGTTATCTAGTGTGTGCATATTACGATTTTATTTTAGCAAACAATACTCTGTATTCCTATTATTCATGATATTGACTGTGTACTATATTTGGCAGGTTGATTTGTCATGTTTACCTTCATATTATATTTCTGACTCTACAATAAATATGAAGTCATATTATTCTACAAATTGATTGTCTAAAAGCTACTGAGGTTCTCTACAGTACTGGAAATGTACACGACTGTTAACTCATTTGAAATGGGGAAAATTAACTTTTTTAACAGGAAAAAGAGATGTATGTGTGTTCCCTATCACAGCTTCTATCACATTAGATGGATCTTCAAGTCAGAACTTCTACAAGCTGAGAAAGAAATAATCAGGTGTGAGGTTGTCAAAATCAAGTTTAAAATTTGTTAATTTTCTATATATGTTTCAAGCTCTGATATGATTAGTCTACACTGCTATATAATACATACACACACACATACATACATATATATATATATATATATATATATATATATATATATATATATATATATATATATGTGTGTGTGTGTGTGTGTGTGTGTGTGTGTGTGTACAAGACGCACGGGCGTGTGTGTGTGTGTGTGTGTGTGTGTGTGTGTGTGTGTGTGTGTGTGTGTGTGTGTGTGTGTGTGTGTGTGTGTGTGTGTGTGTGTGTGTGTGTGTGTGTGTGTGTGTGTGTGTGTGTGTGTGTGTGTGTGTGTGTGTGTGTGTGCATAAAAAACAAATTAAAGGGTAAAAAAGATCACAAAGCCAAAGCATTCAGTAAAAACTGCAAGAAAAATCCAGCCAAGCTAGAGTTTTCACTGTATGATACCTTAAACATCCTATAATGGAGGCCCATGTGATATATGTAAATGATCCCTATGAACCCTTAAGGAAACCAAGTGCTTCAGCTACATAGACTCTGAATGCCCATGACATTTTTACTTTTTAAGTCATAAAATGCATTCTCCTTGTTCTCTATTACACTTACAAAAATGTCACTCCTTTACTTACGGTTTTCAGACTTTATAATTTAATGTATTTTTTTTCTGAAAAACAAAGCTAGAACAAACCTAGATAGAAAGGAAATAATTCAAAAACAAATAAATAAAACCAAATATGGAAAGCCTATATATACACTAACATTTCTTCCTGTTTTTCAACCTACCAGGCTGCAAGGACAAAAAAAAAAAATTAATTGCTTTTGCATAGAGTTATATTCAACCTCCTGTAACGGAAGCCGGTGGGATATATGCAAATGAACCATCACTGATATCAGTATTTTTCAGCGACATAACTTCGGAATGTCTATGAGTTGTTTTGTACTTTGAATGTCTTAATGGTTATATTTGCATATATCCCATGATACTCCATTACAGGAAGCTTAAACTATAACACAGTGAAAACTCTAATTTGGCTGCTTTTTTCTTTTTGCTAAGGGTTTGGCTGTATGATCTTTTTACCCTTTGCTTTGGATGTTAGGTGGGATATTTTACAGGCATCTAAATGTTTATGGGCATCAGGTGGGTTTCAAGTTCTTGTGTTTGTGAGGTAAAACTAAAGTATCTATTTTTGTCATATTAATGCATATCTACAGATAGGGTGTTTGGTTTTCTTGGCTTGAATCTAATTTTAAAGCCTTAAAACGTGAGCACAAAAATGTCATAAGCATTCATAATGTATATAGCTAAAACACTTGATCTCCTTAAGGAGTCATTGTCAAATATCAAAGGGAACTCTCTTTATCATGATATTATAAAATAAACTGTCTCCCTCTTATTTTGTACTGTACCTGTATGCTGTATTGTTCCTACATTTTTCTCACTATGATTTCTGTCTTTATTGTATAGCTCTGTGTTAATCTGAAATGTCCTCTGTATATACAAAAATATTGTCATTTTATTTGCTGTGCTTTACCGAGTGTACCTTGGAGCTTATCTCCCGGGACTGGTCCAGTTAGACCAGTCCGGTTAACAAATGTAAAATAAATAAATAAATATCCTTTGGGCTTCCATTACATGATTTATAAGTTGTGACACAGTAAAAACTGCAGTCTGGGGACTCTAAGAGATACCATAGTGTTTATTTCTTTTACATAAAGGTTTCTCCTGGTTTTGCTTTTTAGAAAGAAATCCATTAAGTTTTATTAAGTTATAAAGACTAAAACTAGTAATTAAAGGAGTGATGTTTTTTGTAAATATAGTAGAGTGAGAGAGATGACTAATGCGTTTTACAACATTAAATAAACTCTGTAGGCTGCACTCTTAGCTAGTATTACTTTCATAACCTAGGGTTTTCCAAGAAGTGCTTTATATAGAATATAGCTTAAGACAGCTTATGTTTAAAAATATCAGGTCTTTAGAATAAAGTACTTTAAAACTTTATGTCCTACCAAGAGACATTCTGCTCCATACTGATAAAATTGTGTGAGTGAAGCAGCTATTCAACCTTTTGAATCTTTTAGTCTAACACATCTTTGAGGCTTCTAATTTGGCCTAAGGTTTATTCTCAAGGCAAGTATAGAAAGAGAATAAATGAATGGTATCTGAAGCTGAAACATTTGTCCAAGAAGCAAACCTTATATTTCCACATCATCTGTTTATAGTGTCTGAATACAAATGACTTCTGGAAAAGGAAATTGACTTCACTGGCTCCTGCCTTGGCAAAAAAGGCACAAAGATTATAAGTAATATGGAAAACAGAGAATATATTGTCACTGTTGTTCCATAATAAGATAAATTGCATGACTGTCAACTGCCGAGTTATTGCAGTGCCTTATTTTCTTACTTGTAAGCATGCTTTTAGGATTCCAGCAGGCATGGACCTTAGCAATCCATGAGCAACATCCTGTAACAAGAAAACCTAAAAGACAGATTCAGTGACATATTGCTCTCTGTATATGGTTAATATGCTGGTATTAAACATACAATATCTATATGATTCAGAAACAAAAAAGAAATATATATATATATATATATATATATATATATATATATATATATATATATACAAAGAAGTCAGTACATTACAGAGGATTATAAAAGGCAACAAAAGTGTCATTGTTGTGCAGTTACATAACCAAGGACAAACCTCATGAATAAGTGTTTGGAGACAACTCAAAAATCTCACAGCAGCTATCAACCTTCTGAAATCAATGGAATTAATGACTTGGAAGATGAAGTCTACCAGTCCTACAAGCAGTCCTGATCTAGGCAACATAATGGAAGACAGCAGTGTTTAGGCAGAAAAAGCTAAACACTATATTTTAAAGTGCAAAGCAGTTATCTATTCCATGCTCTTACATCTCATCCCTAAATTTTATCTCCAAAGCTAGTATGCATACACTTGTATATCCTTGCATACGTAAGTATATGCACTTAAATATATTTTCATATGCATAGGCATATTATGTCAAGAAATGTTAGAGACAGAGAGAGAGAGAGAGAGAGAGAGTGAAAGAGCACCACAGTTGCTGCTATTTTGTATGAGGTCAGACTATTTGCCTTCGCTATTGAAGAGTAGTGAAATACCTGTGGTTCTTATAGACTACCTGGAAGGCATACTGTGAGATATAAATGTCGTTGTAATTAAAAACATGGACTTAATGACACATAGATGCAGTGTAGTATACTGTAAGGAATAATTAGAAATTAAAATAAGCCTCCTTATCTGAAATATGTGTCATAGCACGGAGTTAAGTATGCCACTGTCTAGAATCCACGTGGACTCTAGTGCATCAAAATAGAGAACGCTACCATTGTACTATTTCCAACTTCTTCAAGTACTACTTGCAAGACATATTAGAGGGGTTGATTGCTGTGACACATGGGCATATAGCCTTATTACTAATGAACTAACTGTAGTGATAAACATGTGATATGTTTGCCACTGTGTCTTGCAAAACCATTTTGCATATATACCATGCGTAGGATGGAACATGTCATCCATTTCTGTGTGCAGATTATTAATCCTTTTGACATGACATGGTATCAGTGATTAATGACATATCTATGACAATTAAAGAAATACGTCTGTTTAGAATGATAAAATTATAGTTTAAAATGGAAATATGACTCTACTGCACTCTTCTATAATTCTTGCATTTCAAGGAAAATTATCAGAAAAATAGAAAAACTGGATCCAGAAATTGTATTTATTACTCACTGGAAATGGAAAATATAAAAACTTTGAGGTAATTTTGCAGCATTCCTACATACTGATTGGAACAAGCAAACAATGGTCAAACAATATGACATGCTTGAGCTAGTCCATGTCGAACTAACCATAAGTACAGTCCCTTATCATATCCTTGCTAGCTACGGGTCCCCCCACCATAACTCACCTCATACCTGAATGTACTAGGATCTCTTTCCATTCAGCCTACCACCATACACATGGGTGATTTCAACCTCCCCTCTATTATCTGGTAGGCTCATATGACCACTAACAGGCAGGCTCAAAGATTTCTAGACTTTGTCAATGCTAATGCCCTGAAACAGATATTCTGCATTACTACTAGGGGTACAAATATCCTAGACTTGGTCATCACAAACATGGGGGAATGTTGCTGTCCCTGTGTAATGTCTTCACTGGTTAGAATGGATCACAAACTGTTTTCCTTTGAAATAAATATAAAGCTAGTACCCCATTTAACCCCAGAGCCTAACAAACTTTTCTAAACCTAACGATCTCCTATTAACTGAGTGTATAGCTAATTTCCATACTGCCCCAAACCCAGGTAATACAGAGACCTATGTGGAGGTGTACACAAAAGCACTGTACAACCATATAAACAGATGCATAGAAACAGCAGTGTGCTACCAAGATAAACCCAAGTCAAATTGCAAAAACAAGCCGCCCTAGTGACCCCCTAGTACAGATAAATTGTACAACAAAAGAAAGAGAATCAACTCCAGAAATAGGAGAGGATATGCACAACGGGTCAAAAACATTCTCGTTAGTTTAAACAAGCAGATCAGGGGACTAATCAAGTCTTCAAAAGCCAGCTTTGAGGCAAAAATAGCCTGCCAAGCAAAGTATAACCATAAGGCATTTTTTCGGTTATATCTGCAATCTTAAGGGCAATACCCAACAACGTGAGGAGTTAGTTATAGGCGGCATCATTATAGTGTCTAGTTCTGATGAATTCATTGGTTTTATGATGAAAGTTCTCAATTATCGAATTGTGCTTTGTTCTTCAATAAAGTGGAGTTTTAATAGCCAACGGGTGCATTTGATTTGGTTACTAGTTTGGTTTTTGCATCCTGGAACTATTGTTGGTGGTATTTGGTATTTTTTTTCGGTTCCTGGCTATTATGAATGTACTGCACATATGACCTCTGACTTAGACGATGCTAAAAAGGAATTTGTTATTCTGAGGGACATGTTTATCAAAAGAGGGTATCCTACAGATATGGTTGAGTCAATTTTGGATGGGGTTTACCATGAGTGGGGCAAGAAGTATAAACCACTCCTAGGGGCAGGACCTCTATTAAAAGTAAATTTGAGTAAACCCGTTCCTTCTTCTGGGCCTCTAAATTATACACAAGCTTGTACGGTTCAACATAGTGTCTTATCCAAAGATATAAAGGTATCTTGCAAAAGGACTAACCAGGATATATACCAGGTTGTGGGTCACCAGCCTCTGTTTATTACTAAGGTAGGGATGAACTTAAAAGAATTAGAGGAAACACCTATTACATATAGGGAACATGACAATGGGAAAGGTACTAGGTTTTGTGGCTGTTGTTTCCAGAGTGGTTTAATTTTTAAGGAAACTAGTGATAGAATGAGAAATAATAATACTTTCAGGAATGGGAACTGCAACACTCAGAGAATTGTATATTTAACATATAATATTTGTCCAGGATATTATGTTGGTAAAATGGAGAGAAACTTAAAACGTAGGATTTATGAACACACATGAATTAAAAAATAAAAAAATAAACTAATGCATTGTTTAGGCATTCTTTAAACTATGAAAATTTTCACGGTTTTAAATTTGCCAACCTGGACAGTGTACACATTGAACCTAGGAGAGGAAATTGGAAGAATCAGCTTTGTAAAAAGGAACTTTTATGGCAACTTAGGCTTGCTGCCAAATTCCCCCCAGGTTTGAATGACAGCGTCTCTATTATTCCAGCTCTCAAGGACAGAACAAAGATTAAAGAATGGGGTCACTGAGTTTAATAATTTCTTTATTTCTATTTTGCCCCCTAGTTTATTATGCTTCTTACACTTTTAACAATCTTACATACAATGTTGCAACATGTTTTATATTTTGCAACATTATATATTTTTTATAACATTATTAGCTAATAACAACAATAATATATACCACATAAATTATTTTTCTTGAATGAATTTGTAGTAACATTGTCTTATTTAGTTTAGTTTATATTAAGTATTATTCTAATATGTTATTTAACATGTATTTTCATTATTCATTGTGTGTACCACAGAAAACATCTTTACAGCAAGATATTTTATTACAAAAAGTTTTATTACAAAACGTTTATTTACCTATATATATTTTTTAACTTTGACCACTGTGTTTTTTAAAAAAGTGTTTTTTCTATTATTCTATTAACTCATTAACCAATCAAATGGTTGACTAAGGTATTTATAGAAAGTTTGAATTTAATATGGTGTTTAATTCTGATGAAGTCATTGGTTTTATGATGAAAGCGCTCAGCTACTGAATTGTGCTTTGTTCTTCAATAAAGTGGAGTTTTAATAGCCAATGGGTGCATTTGATTTTGTTACTAGTTTGGATTTTGCATCCTGGAACTATTGTTGGTGGTATTTTATAGACGGCATCACCTATACCCAGCCAAATGTTATAGCAAATATGTTGACAAAAATGTTAGCTTGATTTTTACCCCCCCCCCACCCCCATCACCTCCAATAACCCACCCCTGGAAATACCCTTCACCATTCCTCTACCAGTTATCACAAAAGAACAGGTCATCACTGTGCTCTCTAAACCTAAAAACACGGCCTTGATGGATCCTGACAATATACTAGGATGACTGTCAAATAGTTTGAAATATGGCCCGTCAGGCCCACTAGAATTTCTATTTAACCATATCCTCCAAACAGGCTTTGTCCTTGGGGAGTGGAAGACAGCAATGGTCATTGCTTTGTAAAAAGAGGGACCATCAAGAGATCCAGGAAATTGCAGACCCATAAGTCTGAGTAGTTTCATATACATGGCCATGGAATGAATAAATCATGGTCCGGATAAAAAATTACATATGAAATTTCCAAACATTATCTCCAACCCAGTTTGGTTTTGTCAAGGGCAGGTCTTGCCTATTCAATCTGGTGGACTTCTTTGAGAAAATTACCAGGGTCATGGATGAGGGTAAAGCAGTGCATAATACCTACCTTGACCTGACTTGAACATTTGACATAATTCCTCACTTAGGTATTCTAGATAAACTTACAAAATTTGGCATTAATCCATATCACCAGATGGATAGCCAATTGGCCCATGGACAGGACACATGTTGTTAGAGTAATGGAATCCTCAATCAGTAAGAGGCCAGTTACTAGTGGTGTACCACAGGCCTCAGTGCTGTGACCGCTCTTGTTTGGAATATACTTCTCTGAAGTTAAAGCTAATGTAGCTGGCCTTTGGCTAACCAAGTCTGCTGAAGACTTTAAGTTGGGGGCAATCAGTGAATCCCCCAATAACATAAATATTCTTCTGAAAGGTCTGACTCAGATGAATAATTGGTGCCAGAGCCATGGCCTAAACCTGAATGCAAAAATGTATAATTATACCTTTTGGAAAGTCAAATACCTCTGCAAATTACAACATGTACCCACCAGGAAGAAGTACAGAACTAACTCAGAAAACAAGCCACCCTGCTGGAATCACAAAATCAATAGGCTGTATAACAGAAGAAAGAAAATCATGGCAAAAATTAGGAGGTGCAGCACCCAGCAGGATAAAAACACTCTCATCAAACTAAACAACCAACTCAGAGGACAAATAAAGTCTACCAAAGCCAAATTTAAGGTTTTGGCCTCCCAGGCCAATGACAACTACAAATCATTCTTTAGCTATGTCTGCAACCTCAAAGGCAATACACAATTGTGTGCAGAGCTCATTGTAAATGGAGCCACCTATACGGAGCCAGAAGATATAGCAAACCTCCTGACTGACAAATGCAGCTCCAACTTTACCCCCCTCCCCCTTATCCTTTCCTCAGGAATTATCAACAAATATAACTCCCCCTACTATTTCTCAGGAACAGATCCTTAATTCTCTCTCTAAGACCAAGAACACTGAATCAATGGCCCCAAACAATATCCTAGGATGCCTTTTAAATAGCATGAAATATGACTTATCAGGACCTCTGGAATAACTATTTAACTGTAGCTGCCAAACAGGCTTCATGCCTCATGAATGGATAAAGGCAGCAGTCATCCCTCGACACAAAAGTGGGCCATCTACAGAGCCTGGAAACTACAGACCCATAAGTCTCACTAGTCTTATATGTAAAGCCATGGAAAGAATCATCTTGGAGATGATCAATAGAGATATATAAACCTCCAGACACTGGACCCAATCCAGTTTTGTTTTGTCAAGGGCAAATCATGCCTAATCAAACTGGTGGACTTCTTTGAGAAGATCACCAAAGTATTGGATGAGGGCAAAATCGTTCATACTGCCTAACTTGACCTGGCCAAGGCATTTGACACAATAACCCACTTGGCATTGTTGACAAACTCAGGACGTTAGGTACAAGCAAATATGTCACCCAGTGGATAGCCAATTGTCTAACAGACAATACCAGTAAGTTAGATTTGGGGAACCCACCTCTACAAGAGGCCAGTCATAAGTGGAGTCCCTCAGGGATCAGTCCATTGAGTGCAATGCCCCTTTTGTTATGTACCTAACCAGGCATATCTGACAACTGGAATGTCCACAGAGGTTCCTCACTAAAAGAATACAGGGCATAAGTAAAATGTCCTATGTAGACTGCCTCAAAGCCCAATCTCCTACAGGCTTTTGAGGGGAGGTCAATGCCTAGCATACAGGGCATTGTCAGACCCCACTCTGATGGACTTCCTACATATCCACAAAACAAATAGCACCAGAATTACCTATTCTAAAGATGTAAACCTTGCCTGTGATATAAACAGGGCCTGTTGGAGAGATAGGTATGTATCACAGAGACTACACCATCTATGGAAAAAGCTCCCCATCGATGTAAAGCAGAGTTCCTCCCTTACCCAATGCAAGTGCAACTTGGAAAATTGGATGGGAAACCGGAAATGTATCCCTCGTTTGGCACCTATGTCTCTAATGGACAGATTGTACTGTGAAGCTATATCCTAAGCTAGCATGGATGGTCTGAAAAGGGGTACTGCCTGGTTTGCCCTTGCTTGTTGATGTACCATATGACTGCAGTGCTCTCTGTAGCCACTTGAAGAGTTCCCAAGGACCAAAGATAGTTGATAGAATTGAGTATCTTGATCAGGGCAAACATCTCCTTGATATTTATGTGTTTGCATCTGTCCTTGGTATCCCACACTCTCTGCACTTATATCTCTCCTGAAATTGCACCCTAAGCAAAGTCCAAACCATCTGTTGTAACTGTCTGCTTTGGAGCAGAAAGGGAGAAAGAAATACCTTGATTTAAGGATATATGCTGTCTCCAACAAGTGATTTCTCTTCTGACAAACCCCAGTACTGGGATCTGTAAAGATAAATGGTGTTGATGTGTGTACCAATTAGATTTCAGATACCACTGTATCTTTCTCATGTGGAGTCTTGCCAGGGGTATAATGAGAATCATATATGCCATGAAACCTAACAACCTGAGATATTTCCTCACAGTGACCAAAGTCTGACTGAAAAAACATAGAAATAGATCCAAATAAAGATCTATTTTTTACCTGTGGAAGGAAAGATCTTTGAACTGAGGTGTCTAGTTGACATCCCAGGAATACAATCAAATCCAAAAGAATTTTGAACATTCTCTCGGAATCCCAACTTGTGCAAGAGATCTCTCACCCAAGACAGAGATTTCTGACATTTTGAAAAATGACTCTGCAAAGATAAACAAGCTGTCAAACTACAGAAAATGTGGATACCCTGTAGCCTGCAATGAGCAATAACTGGAGCTAGACACTTTGTGAACAATCTCGGTGCAGTGGATAGTCTAAAGGGTAAGGCAGAGAACTGATAGCATGATCCAGACTCAAAAAACCTTATGAAATGCCTAATATCTGGATGAACAGGAATGTGATGATAAGTCCCTTAAGTCTAGTGTTACCAGGAACTTGAAGGAGAAAAACGAGGGTGCAGGTTGTGAAGTGACATAATTTTCAATTTGGGCACTATCACAAACAGGCTTAGGAAAGAAAGATCCAGAGCTGGTCTCCAAACATTTTCTTTTTTTGGGACTAGGAACATTATTGAATAAAACCCCTTCCCCACCTGGGAAGGAGGAACTGGATCTATCACTCCTTGGGGCAGCATGTGATGAACTGTTGGAAACAAAAGTGTCTAATCTACAAGATGAGGAATGTCCTCCTGGAAAGTTAGAATTTCCTCTCACTGCCTTCTGTATGCCCAATGAATATGTTTCAGAACCCATTTGTCTGAAACAGTCTTTTGCCAAAGGGGAAACTGAGATTCTGACTTTCTGGAAGAGAAAAAGGGTCAGGGTAGTATGGGGTCACAAGATTTCTTGAGTAATCATTCAGCATTGTTGGAGTGTCCTTGGTATTGGGAGGTTTGAGACTTGCCATTTCTTAAACTTCTGTTTACCTGAATTCTGTTAAAAGTATTATAGTCTGTTTTTTTGTCAAAACTGGATGGGAAGTAAGAGAATCCCTTGGACAATTTGGAAAATGAGGGCTTAAAAATCGTAGAGATTCTCTGTATCATCTTGTCACTTCCATCGCACCTTTTGATCACCTCTGCAGCAGATGGGCTAAACACTAAATATCTATCCAAAGGAGAATTCACATCATCCGGGAGGTCCTGATAATGCAGACAAGCAAGCTTCCTTAAAAAAGTACCAGTGGCCATAGCCCTGGAAGAAGTATCAAAACAGTCATATGCACACTGCAAATAATGAGTAGTGACCTGGGCAATAGAATAAAATAAGTTATTTAAAGCAGACTTTTCTTCATAAGAAGAAACTGTAGATAAAACATTTCTCATGCTTTCACAATATTTTAGGATAAACTATAACATATGAGCCTGAAAATTTAAATTCTGAAATTCATAGTTGCAGAAATATACCTTTTTTCCCATACCTATTGATATGTTTCCATACTTATTAGAAAGAGTAAGATTGGGATTAATTAAGTGCTTAGAAGCAGAGGAGTCAACTAAGGATATAGCTGCTGGGTCAGGCTTGGGAATAGTATATAACATTAAAAGAATGAAAAACTTTCTTCATCCTATCTGCATTTTTAGGGACAGCTGTCTCACTATCAGTAAAATTGCAGGCAATAAGACAAACATCCTCTAAAGCAGACACAACAGGAGGAATGGATGTAGGTTGTGGGAAATGATTCTGTAGCAACTCATAGTATTTTCTGAGGGACTGAGAAACCTCAGTGTTATCCCACTGGAAACACTGGGAATTCTAGCAATAGTCTCAAAGAAAGAGAATCCCTCACTGGGAGAATTAGAAAGTGAGCTCTCCTCCAAGTCTGAATCAGCTGAGGACAAAACCCTGAATATGTCCCTGCATCTTTCTGTACAGATTCCGAATCTTGAATCTCTTCAGTAAAGGAGACATCCCTCTTTCTTTTACTGGAAACTACTCATCAGGAAGGATCAATAGCCTGAATCAAACCCTGATCTAGTCCCATAAACTACTCCTATACAAAGAAAGTTGAGGAGAAGTAGATACATGTTTGTTTTTTTAATTTCTTTTTAACAGGAAAATATGGCCAACCCTGTTAATAAGTATCAGCCGCTGCTTCCCCAGTGATGGGCACAGCATTATGACACAACAGGGCAACCTTCCCTGTTCATTCTCTTAGGACCGACAAGAGAGTCTGCCAGTTAACACTGGTGGGATCCCAGCAGCCACAGAAGATGTGGCTAACTCCTCATCCATAGAGGTTGTAGGTGCTACACCAAAAGGATCCGGGGTGCAAAATGAGTGGTCTAAGGTACAAAAAATGGCCACAGCAGAGTCATCCACCTGTGGCTGAAGCAAATTGATTGCCTGCTGTGGTGGCAAAGGCTTTTTACTTAACTTTTTTTCTTTTTGTGGCAGAAAGAAGGACTGACCATGGGATGGGCAATCTGTTCCATGGTCAAGCCCAAAATGGTGCCTCTATCCTTGGGAAACAAGAAACAATACCAGCAAAATTACCAGGCTATTAAAGTTACTTTTTTTACAGAAAAAATACATAGAAAAATCATTTTCAAACACTATGGCAGTTCCACAATGGAAAAATAAGCATAATTTCTCCACAGCAAGTATTTTATCAGATAGTTAACACTAGTTTAAAAATGACAGAAACAAGTGTTCCATTTAAAAGTACATTACAGTCCTGAGACAGTCCATCAAAATACAACACTCCTAGCTTTAAAATAACTTTTTGAATGGGAAAGTGATAAAACATCAGTAAAAAATAAGAAAATGTAAGTTTTTCCCCCAAAAGGAACATTTCTGTCCATCTAATGAAAGTACAAGCTGACCGTCAATCCTTTCAAGCCTCAGAGGAGCATACTCTTCTGCAACTGTAAAGCTCTGAAGGGCTTCACACCCAAGCTTGTCTTTTAGTCAACTCAGTTTGAGCTGTTGACAGTCTGAGTACATGGAAGGTGCCCTGAAACTTTGGAAGCTGGCCAGCTGGTATATCCTTGACAGGATATAACCCATATAGCTAAGGCTACTGCAGCAGTGATCAATATGAAGAACATTTACATTTGTTCAAGCCATATCAATAGTTTGCTTTATACTTTTGAAAAGTGGAAAAGGGTATAGTAATGTGTATATCAACCTGCTAGTCATATATTCTAAATTCACAAGCAGTATTTATACTATGGACTAAAATAGAGTATGGTTTATAGGATTATTATCAAGGTTACCAGTCAGTACCTCATCCTCCAAGAAAAGCAGATAACAGGAGAATAATGAATGGTTCTGGCAAGTTAATTTTGAGGAAACAGTGTGCTTTAAAACTTCTGTCTTATACTTTGATAACATTTGAATTTTTAAATAGAGACAATGGAACATAACGCATTATACAGCAGAAAGGACCAAGCTGCAGAAAAAAAGTATTAGCAGATAAATACAGTATTGTCAAGGATAGAGGAAGTGAAACTCATTGGGAAGGACAGCAAAAAATTGGAAGGAAGCAGGATGTGTTTTAAATTGAGAATTGCAAGAGAATATAACAGAGAAATAAAAATCAATACATTGCTGGTATTGCATGCTCTTAGAAAGACATCTATATCACTCAGAAGTGAAGATGAATGGAAAATTAAGAAAATGAAAATAAGTCAGAGCCAAATAATAATGATCACTTTGTAAAGAAAGCCAAGATTTACATTTATCTGATCGGCAAGATCTAAAAAAGTAAGTTAAAATAAGCAGTGTCTTTCCACCCTTCTTGCTTTAAAAGATAAACAACAACAACAAAAAAACACATTTTGCTCGTTATCTGAGCTGCAATGATGTCAGAGAGAGAGAGAGAGAGAGAGAGTGTGTATCTGTGTGTGTGTGTGTGTGTGCGCGCGCGCGCGTTTGTGTGTGTGTGTGTGTGTGTGTGTGTGTGTGTGTGTGTGTGTGTGTGTGTGTGTGTGTGTCTACTGGTGGTGGTGGTGGGTGGGAGTTCTGAAAAAAAAGAGGTCTTGTAAGGATTGTTGCTGCCTGCTTTTGCATAAAAGCAGGTCTGCTGCAAGTACATGCATTTAGACACCTTGTATACTCAAGCTTTTGGTTTTATGAAATTTCAGCTGAGTAGTGTACTTTAGAGCAGTGTAGTTTCAATCAGATGTAGAAAATGTAACTTTTTTAAATCTAGACCACGTAAATGTTCGACCAAACACCAAGAACACAAGTAACCAGGCAAATTCCCTCAAGAACGTCTCCGGAACCAAAATTAATCCACCACGAAACAGGAGCACAATAAAATACTAGAGTTTATTAATGCAATTCCAAAAATCATACGCGTTTTCATCCTATCCACTGGACTTCATTAGATAATTCCATACATTCATAAAATCACTTATATACATCCTACTTTGTCACTTATCCAATCAAAAACAATCAACTAAATTCAAATGCACAAATCAACTTCTATCTATAAGCTCATGAATATTAAAATTATTATAACTTGCTTCTATATCTAAAACACTTAGATTCCTTTTAATACATAATAAATAAATTCACATTAAAAAACTTTGATTTATATCTATTAAATTTTATCTAAAATTAAATACATATATAAATATTGAAGGGGCTAAATTCATATCTCTGTTTATATATATATATATATATATATATATATATATATATATATATATATATATATATATATATATATATATATATATATGAAAATAAATAAATAAATTAACTTCTCATATAAAGAGGAGTACATATTAATTAATGCAACAGCACCACCTATTGATCAAATATTATATTACACTTAAAATTACATTTTAGCTGCCTTTAACTTCAATAGGGGTAAAATTGATATATATTCATTTAATCCTGGATATTTGTTTGCTTCTAGTGTAATTTGCCCCCTTAGTTCTTTGTACCCTATGGTGTCCTCCCATGGTCCCCCCCTAATATTACTCTTTATATGTTCTACTACAAAAAAATAGAATTTACTTTCCTCACATACCTTTGTATGTTTATACAACGCATTAGTTTCTTTCTTTTTTATTATATCATAGGTATGTTCGTAAATTCTTCTTTTTAGGGTGCTCTCTGTTTTACCTATGTAAAAGGACCCACATTTAACACAGGCAGAAAGATATACTAAACCCTTGGTATCACAATTATATAATCCACTGCTCATAATCCATCTACCTCTACTTTCAATATATATATTCTCTTTATTAACTATATATACTCACATTGACTACACTTCCCACATTTAAATGTACCTCTTTTATTAAGGTCATTTCTTCTATTAAACTTATTATTTTCCTTTTTCTTATATTCTAAACATTCCTTTATATTGTTGGGATTTTTATATACCACTCTAGGGGTGTCTCTAAGTAGTTCTTCTAAATCAGTAAGAGCCATAAATTTTTCCCATTCTCTATAGAACACTGATTTAATATTTTGATTCAAAACATTATATTCCAATATAAAGGCATGTCTATATTCTTCATGTAGATTAGAATTTTTCTTTTTTTACCATTTGATTCTCTTTAATCTCTTTAATACCCAGGATTGGCTTGAATTTATCTATTCTACCTTTCTCTATTTCTCGTCTTATATTAGTAACAAACTCACTATCATATCCCCTATCTAAAAACATTCCTTCTAATAAGTCACATTCTACTTTAAAATCTTCCCATTTACTTGTCATTCGTGACCCCCTCACAAATTGACCCTTTATTATATTTTTCTTACTATGTGCTGGATGTGCACTGTTGTAGTATAAATAGGAATTACAATAGGTTGATTTTCTATATACTTTGGATGCAAATGTACCTTCATTTGTATATATTTCTATATCTAGAAATTGCAAAACATTTTCAGAAACTTTGTAAGTAAACCTAAGGAAATCAGTAGTTTCATTGATATATTCTATGAATTCTTCTAATTTCTCTTTCCCCCCTATCCAAAAAATAACTATATCGTCCAGAAACCTCTTATATAAGTTCCAACAGGAATGGAACCTAGATTTGAGTACATATTTTTCTTCCCAATTAGCCAAAAACAATATTGGCAAATGTAGGTGCACAGTCTGCTCCCATGGCAATACCTTGGATTTGTTGAAAAAATTCACCATTAAACAATAGATAGTTGTTTTTAAGTACCATGTCCATTAAGCCTGTGCACGCTACTTTATCTTTGTGCATTAACATTTTATCCAAAAATACTTCTTCCTCAAACATTTTCATACCTTCAAGACAGGGGATAGATGAGAATAAATCTGCTATATCTATTGTGACAAATAATAAATTTTCAGTATACATATTTAAGTCGACCACCCTTAAAAGGTCCCATGAATCTTTTAGTATAGCTGGCTTATTAATCCATATATGTTTAGTTTTACTATCTATAAATTTAGCTAAGGGTAGTGTTTTACAGCCGTCTGCTGAGACGATAGGTCTCAGTGGCGGATCTACCACATTCTTATGTATCTTCGGGATACCATAAATTACCGGTATCCTAGGTTTATCCACCCTCAAATAGGTTAAAATACTTCCATCAATAGTTGTTTCATTATACATACCTTCTAATTCCATGTCAATTCTTTTATAAGCTAACCAAATTTCATTTCTCGACACCACCACATATTTACTTTCATCTTTCAAGATTTGATTCATTTTACCTTCATATGTGATGATGCCCATAATTACAGTTCCCCCGCCCTTATCTGGTTTCATAATTCTTACCCTAGAGTTATTTTTTAACTCATCCAAAACTTTATATTCTTCCTTATTAAGATTTGTATCATTTCTAGTCCGTTTATATGTTTTCCTTATTTCTGTTTCCATAACATTTTCTAAATTTTTCAGTTGTGGATGCATTGGTAGGTTAAATATTGAAGATTTCACTAAAGTTTGGTTAGAATATATTCTTGATTGTTTATCATTTTTACTATATATTAAATTCAAATTAATTTTTCTCAAAAACAATTTTAAATCCAAGAGTGCAGATGTCAATTCTCATTTGACTTGTGGAATAAACTTGAAACCCTTACCTAACAAGCTAAAATGTTCTTCCTTAAGTATAACATCACTATAATTATAGATAGTAAAACCTTTTAAAGAATTAATAATGCCTTCTCCCTTTATATCATTCTCATCCGTACTTATGTTAACATTAATGTCTGGGTCTGGGGTACATTTATTTAATATCTCCCTTTCCCCCTTCTCCCCCCTCTCATAGGAAAATTTCCATTCTGTGGCCTATATATATCCGTACTTGTATTATCCCTTTCTAATGGGGGAAATTCTTTATCATATATATCTTCTCCCCATCTCTCTCTCATTCCATCATATTCCATCTCATTTCCTTTTATATAGTTATTTTTGTTATTTCTGTTATATTCATTCTTTCTATTATATACATTTGTATAAACAGATGGTTTAGGGTAACTCACATCATTTTCATAATCTAACAGATCGCGTTTTAATTTCTCCATTTTCCTATTAATCAATCCGGTACATTTTTCATCTATTTCACCCCTTATACTATAATATTTATCTCTCTCCTCTTTAATACCAAAAAATAAATCTTCTTTAATAAGCCCCTCTAATGTTTATATATCTTTTTGTAAAACTGTTAAATTTCTATTATTCTCTTTAATAATCAATTTTAAAATATCTAATCCACTGTTATTAAAAACTTCCAGCAATTCCTTATGAAACGTTGTACCCATTTGTACATTGTTGGGAAATTTGTAGATTCTAAGACCTTTAGGAACAACATTCCTACTAATGCATTCAGTTAAATATGCATTTTCAATAAGTAACGATCTATATTTAAACATATTCTTTGATAAATTGTCCACCAATTTATTGTAAGAATCACCGTTTTTATTCCCTTTCAGGCAATTACTGTCCAATTTAAAACAAAAACTTCTGTTTAACCAGTCATTTGTTTTAACTGGTCTACCAGGAGAAACAGTACCTGAAATGTTAGTACCCGCATTATTTAAATTGGCGCCAACACCTTCCAGTCCATTGTTCACATTGTAACAGTCCTGAAACAACCTTGGTGTAACTGCCAGATTAAAAGATCCACCATTCGGTTCTGAAGAGTCGCCGGCATTTAAACCTTTGCCCATCAGCTCCCTCTTCCTCTTACTTTTTTGCCCTGTCGGCTCGCATTTTCTGCTTCCTGTCTTTTGGGACACTTGTGAATATGCTCCTACCAAGTTTTTACACAAAGGTGTCAGCAGGTCTATTAGCTCAGTCAATTGTCCTACTAACTTCCTGGACTGACCAAGCTCATCTTGCCCTTTAAGGGACGGGGATCCATTCTCCATAGGAACCGCCAAATATTTTGCCAACCACAAACCACGTAAATGTTCGACCAAACACCAAGAACACAAGTACACAAGTAACCAGGCAAATTCCCTCAAGAACATCTCTGGAACCAAAATTAATCCACCACGAAACAGGAGCACAATAAAATACTAGAGTTTATTAACGCAATTCCAAAAATCATACGCGTTTTCGTCCTATCCACTGGACTTCATCAGATAATTCCATACATTCATAAAATCACTTATATACATCCTACTTTGTCACTTATCCATTCAAAAACCATCAATTAAATTCAAATACACAAATCAACTTGTATCTATAAGCTCATGAATGTTAAAATTATTATAATGTGTGTGTGTGTGTGTGTGTGTGTGTGTGTGTGTGTGTGTACAAGACTGTGTGTGTGTGTGTGTGTGTGTGTGTGTGTGTGTGTGTGTGTGTGTGTGTGTGTCTACTGGTGGTGGTGGTGGGTGGGAGTTCTGAAAAAAAAGAGGTCTTGTAAGGATTGTTGCTGCCTGCTTTTGCATAAAAGCAGGTCTGCTGCAAGTACATGCATTTAGACACCTTGTGTACTCAAGCTTTTGGTTTTATGAAATTTCAGCTGAGTAGAGCAGTGTAGTTTCAATCAGATGTAGAAAATGTAACTTTTTCATATCTAGACTCTGCTACTATTCTTGATGGTATTGAAAATAACTGAGAAAGTATAGCCTAACCAAGCTACAGGGTACTTAAAGTGATTCATTACTTATAAATGAATTTGGTCTCTGCTAAGTAGATGGTTTTGCCTCAGTCAAAAACTAAACTCATGTACCATGACTTTAGATTGGCTAGGGTTTAAAAACAAGAGTAATATGTAGAGTTCTCTTTGAGTAGACTATAATGATGACTTACCTCATAGCATCACATTGTCCACTAGCATGAGTCATATGAGTGGGCATGATGTGGTGTATCCCCCTCCACTCACCAGGTTTGTCAGCAGGCATGTTAACCCTCCCTCTCAGGATCAGGCAGCAGCCCCCCCTTGTTTTCCCCACTGTTTCTGTTCAGTGGCCTTGGCTCTTCTCAGGTTGGACCCAGATTTGACTGGTGGCCAGATCAAGGGGTATGTGACATATAAGGATGTGTTAAATGATTTTGCCACCAGGTACAAGGTAGCTTAAAATATGCACCCAGGTCCTGTAGTGAAAGCTGGAACAGATTAGATCATGCCAACTAGTTTGAGTTAATGGTTTAATGGTTATTGGCTTATATATTGCATCTGAATTATTGTGGCATCATTAATGGCTATCACTGGCTGTTATTTAATAAAAGGTGGCAAAGTCATTGTGGTGTGTTTTATGAACTGGCTCAGTGAACAATAAATATTTGGTATTAAAAAAACAACTTCATAAATTCTAACAAGCAATATTTTAGACAAGCTACTGGAGTAGCTATGGATGCTGCCTGCATCTCGGCTTTTGCAAATTTGATCATGGCCTACTGGCAGGAAAATTATTTATTTAAAAGTGAATTTATTAACTCCTGGTTAGGTTATATACTTATTTTGGATAACATTTTTATTTTGTGGAGAGACAAAGCTGATAAATTAAGTAAATTTTTGGAATTCATCAATAATACTGTGGAATTTTTGAAGTTTAGTTATTCAATTCAAACTGAAAGTGTCAAATATTTAGATGTGGAAATAAGAAAAGATAGAGCACAGGCTAGCATTGTTTCTATTTACAGAAAATCCGCTGTCTCTAACAACTACCTCCACTTTCATAGTTGTCATCCTACATACCAAAAAAAGGGTGTAATAAAAAGGCAGCTTGCAAGGTTGGCAAGAATTGTGTCAGATTTAGTTACCTTTCTTGTAGTGTGCCTTGCTTTAGTGTGACATCCCTCCTGGTATTTCTAAATCTTGTTTTTCCTCTTCTCTTTCCCCTTGTAATCTACCATTATCTCCTATAAATTAATTAACTTTTCTAGCATTCTTTTTCACCTTCCATCTGACTCCTCCCCCAATAACTGCCTGCCTTATAGACTGTATCTCTAGCTTTCCGGATATCCCTTCCATTTGCTTAGTCACTAACTTAAACTCCTCTTTTTTCTATCACTCAATTCACCCCCTTTAAATGTACCAATTCTTTGTTTTTTTTTATTTTCTCCTTACCTTGACCCCCCATTGTTTCTAACTATCACTATATCGTGACTCATTCCTTGACATTAAAAATCAATTGTTGCCTTACCCTGTACAAACACTTATTGTTTCACTGATTGTTTTTCTTTCAATTTCTAGCCAGTCGAGACCTGGGCCAACTTGCTGCACTTGGACTCACTCTGCTCCCCTACCTCACTCCCATTTCCCACCCACCCCTACATACGCTACACTTACACTCTATCCACATTGACCACATCACCTTTCCCCACCCAGCTTCCTCCCAACCCCTCCAGTCAACAATCATATCTTCTGTACTCTAATCAACCTATCATAATACAGATCTTTACATAGTTCCCCTCGCCACCACTTCATATTAAGGTAATACTTCTACAACCTACTTATTACATTTTTGACTGCCACAATATGTCTCTCGCAAAACTAAGATATGTTAGCAGCATCTTACTTATTCTTCTCAAACCTATTCTCATCCTTACCTCCTATGCTATCACATATCAATGTACTCTCACATACAGACACATTTCCCCAACTATAACCTACCTCCAAACCAGTCACTCTCCCACCTACTCATAATCTATAACCCCATCACTTTTTCTTCATTCATACACTACCTTCCATAGAATCAAAATATTTCAACTACCCACATTCCTTCTCAAAACTAAACCAAAAACCTACCTTCAATATTATCACTATAATTGTCACAAATTACTCATTATAA
The DNA here is from genome assembly GCF_019279795.1 of Protopterus annectens. Lineage (NCBI taxonomy): Eukaryota > Metazoa > Chordata > Ceratodontiformes > Protopteridae > Protopterus > Protopterus annectens. Next base: position 898,010,031 of record NC_056732.1, on the reverse strand, counting down.
ACCCACTACTATTAGGTGACAACCATCCTAAGCCTGGACCAAGCCACTGCTCATCCTTCACACCCCCTAAATCCCAACCCCAGTACTACCACCCTGACTGCTCCATCCCATCCTCTTACACCAAAACCCTATCTATTCTATCCATGAACATTCAAAGTATCATGAACAAAATCTTACCATTTCATGCCTGGATCTCCCTACACACTCCTGACATTCTCATCCTCTCTGAAACTTGGCTTAAGCCACACATATCTGACTTAGAATTTCTTACCCAAGCTAAAACATCTTCTAGCAAGATAGACTTAAGAAAAAAGGTGGTGGTGTTGCAATTTTATACTTTAATCAGCTCACCCTCCACCCTATAACTGTCACTCTTCCCAACTTTAACCAAGCTGAAATACGCATTGCCACCTGTAAACTGAACAGTCACAAGAAATTAGCAATCACTGCTATCTATATGGCCCCAGGACTCAACATCCCTATCATAGAACTCTTTCTGTCCTGGATCTCTCAGACTATCTCATATGAAACTGTTACCTTGGGTGACATTAACATTGATTGGAATGCCCTTGATACTGATTCCCTTAACACCTCCATTAACCTATATGGCTTCTCCAAGCTAATCTCAACCCAACCCACCACAACACACCAAACACAGGCTCCACATTAGATTGGGTCCTTACCTCCAACCCTAACTCCTATCACAATGCCTCCACCCTACCTGATACCCTAAGTGACCACCATCTCACCTTCATACTTCAACATTCATCCCAACTACCCAACTACACAAAATCCAACAATATAAAGACTGCCATAAGCTCTCAAAATTTAACCCAAACACTTTCAGCCACTCAGTCTCTGCAATTAATTGGGTCTTCCTCTTTGACCTCCCCATGAAGGAAGCTGTTCCAGCCTTTAATAACATCATTTTAGACACACTTACCTCCCTGACCCCCACCAGGAAAATAAGAGTCAAAACCCATTTTGCACCGCTTATCACAAGCTACTCATTCATTTTTGAATAAGAGTGATAGTGCATGAAAAAAAGGAAAAAATCTTAAATTTCCACTGATCTCCAAAATTATAGAGAGCTTTTCAACTTAACTGAAAAAGGTGACCCTTGACAATCAGAACTATTTCTGAAAACCACTAAATAATCCTCACTCCAACCCCCCAAAATTCTGACAATCAGTATATAAGCTACTACATCCTGGAAGCCCTTTGTCACCTAATCCATCCCCAAACAGCTCTTCTACCAATACTGCTACCTTTCTTAATACCTTCTTCATTGACTCCATTCACATTCTAACCAAAAAATGACACCATTACCCACCCCACCCCCCAGAACAACCCACACAACCCCTTTCTCTCTGAAACCTATCCCCACAGTGTATATCAGGTCACTTCTTAGCAAACTTAAGACATGTTCTTCATCAGCTGATCACTTACCTCCCCAATTCCAAAAACGTGCTGCCAATTCTGTCATCTACCCCATCTCCATCTTAATCAATAGGTCAATCAAAGAAAATATTGTACCTGAAAACTGGAAAAAATTCTATGGTATACCCTTGCATAAAGATGGCAACTCAGCTGACCCCTCAAACTTTAGGCCTATTTCCATAATATCTCCCCTATCTAAACTTCTTGAAAAATGCATCCATAAACAGCTCCTTGATTACCTACTCCTAGAACTTCTCCTTACCTCTACACAGCATTGTTTTCCAAATCGCAGTATGGTGACTACATTTCTTTCTTTCACTAATTCTGTCGCTAATTCTTGTGACAACAACAAGTTAATCTCCTGTTTGTTTCTGGACCTCTCCAAAGCCTTCAACACTATATCCCACTGACTACTTCTGTCCAAACTAGCTGCCCTTAATCTCTCCAGCCCTGCAATTTCTTGGTTCTCTAGCTATCTGTCCAACAGATACCAAGCAGTTAAATGACAATCTAACCTCTCTCCTTTCTTACCTGTTCAAACTGGGATGCCCCAAGGCACCATTCTTGGACCTGTATTACTCAATATCTTTCCTAATGACCTATACTATTCCTGCCCACTCTCTTCTGTCATACAATATGTGAAAAATTCCAAAATCAACTTCTCCACTGACAATATCACCCACCTTCACACCTCACCCAACGTTCTCTGCACTCTGTTGAAAAATGGCTAACTTCTAATCAATAACTACTCAACCCAAAGAAAACTAAACTTCTTCTATTTCTCCCTAATTTTCTCCAACACCTTTACTGTCTCATCCCTTAACAACTCTATTATTACTGTTGAACCTCACACTAAACTGCTAGGAATTATTATCGATGACCAACTAAAGTTCGATCTCCACATTCAGCAGTGCATTAAAAAGACACATCAAAAGATAGGCCTGCTACACAGGCATAACAATTTCCTCACAAATGCTTCTATGCTCTCTCCTGCACAAGCATTCCTACTACCACTCTTACTCTATGCAGTCCCCATTCTCACTAACATCCAAGCCAATCGTCTGTATAAACTGGAACTCACCTATAACAAAATTGCAAGATTTGCCACTAACCAACCCTACTGCTCTCACTACTGCCTACCCCTAAAAAAATGGCAGTGGCAGGAATTTTATCATCAAATCCTAATACCACAGCTCCTGTCTCATTCTATCCTGCACAAATACTCCTCCTGTCCCCACTCTCTCTACCCTCATCCAGCCTTATACTCCCAACCAGGCTCTCTGTAGCTTCCAACAGCATCTTGTACGAGTGTATCTGCCCAATAAAAATATTGGTAAACTCATCTATAGCTACTCAGTGGCAAATGTTTGGAATAAACTTCTTCTAAGTGTTAGACAGATCTCAAATCCTAACTCTTTCAAACAACTCTAAAGGATACTGTCCATTTATAACGGACTTGCCTATGCTATGACCCAGCTTAATCCTCCTCCTCTTCTCTAAAACTGGTAAAACAAAAACAGGCAAGCTACCACTCTATTACTAAGAATCCAAACCAAACAGTAGCAAGGCAGAATGCGATGAAGTCCTAGCTTAATGGGTTAATAAAAGACTTTTGGATTTTACATCATCTCCTTTAATTTATTTTACTACACTCTGCCTTGCTACCATTTGGTTTGGATTTCACTTCAAAAAATTCTACTTATAGTCAGTAGTTCTTAGAGGTTCTAGAGCTGTAGTCTTTGGAAATTGTTTTTGCCTCGGGTTTGTCTCCAACATAGTCTTAATATTTGTAATATAACTGCTCTGTTTGTCTCGCAAACTTATCAAAATTTTATGTACACTGCTATCTGTTGTCTATAACTCTGTACTCTGCAATGTACAATTTAATGACCTTTTCTAGCTTTTTGTCACATCCTACACTTAGACATATCGTCATTTGATAAGTTCTTGTTTAGTTTTAAAACTCTGCCATATGGTCACTTTTGTTACTTGAGTTATTTTGGAACTTTTCTCCTTGGGCCTCCACTGAAAAAGGGCTACTTGCCCAGTCAGACTAACCCAGTTAACAAATGTCAAATAAATAAAATAAACTGTACAGTGGGAGGTATTGTTGGGTATGTTTTCTATGAGAGGGTTCCCCCAATAATTTGTAACGTAAATTAGGGACAAAGTAGTGTTCAAGAGAAGACTTGGTATTTATTGTCTTATACCGAATGCAAACAGTAATGTACATAATATGGACGAAAACAATACTAGAATTTTAAATGTTAATCATAATAGAGCATTTATTTTGATATTCATCTTGAATAGTAAAACCATAGGTGATTGCTTGATAAAGAACTGGGAGATCTTTAATGTAGCTAATACAATTCTTAAGAATGTAGTTGTTAAGCCCATGTTGGTTTATAAGAAAGATGGGTCATTGAAAACATTATTGGAGAGCTGTAGGAAAAATCAACCAGTTAGTAACAGACCCCAAGGAATGTTTAAGTGTGGCCATTGTACACAATACAAAAACATTCTGGTAACTAGAAGTGTTGTTATTAGAAATAAAGAATACTTTGTCACAGGGAATTATTGTTGTGAGTCAAAAAATGTGGTGATATGGTGTATGGAGCTTTGTGTTCCAAGTGTCCTGCTTTTTTTATATAGGGAAAACTCAGAGGATGCCTAAGAATCGAATTTATGAACACATGCAAGATATTGTGCAAAAATCTAAGACCACAAATGCTTTTTTCAGACACATACAAGAAAATAAAGACCACAATTTTGCTTTTGTAGTCAAGGATCAAGTAACAAAAGACAAAAGGGGTTCTATTATAGAAGAACTTCTAAATAAGTATGATTTAAAACAGCAAATTTTAGTTAATACAACATGTTTTTTCAGATTTGAATGATTCAATGGCTATTAATGCTGTTTTAAAGTTGAAATACTATGAGGCTACATACTTTATTGTTATTTTTATTTTTATTCTTGTCATGGCTTTACTTTGCAATCAGTTTTAATTTGTAGGTTGGGTTTAACATTGTATCATGTGATTTTAATTATGTATAAAAAAAGTGTCATTAAACAGATTTAGTTCTGAGGAAGTTCTATGTGATATATGGAAGAAAAGTGCTAAACTTGTTCTAATAAATGTTGAGTTTGGAATACTGTTGCTCCTTCTTGGTACCACAGAATTTATCAGTTTGTAACCAAAAAACTGAAGAGAAAAATCCAAAGCATGAGCAGCAGAGCAGTCCCAAAGAAAAGATGAAGGCAGATGTAGGAGCAAATAAACTTAATGCAGACCAGGATTAAGCACTTTCATAAACAAGTTACTTCATCAGAATCAAATTGCTAAAAGCACATACCATCCTTTTGTACCCCTCCCCAGTATCACATGATATATAACTGCCTCTAATAAAAACTCTTAAAGCACCAATATACACTAAATGTTACAACAAAAAAAAAAAATAAATTGAAAACGGGTGTATATTAAAACAAGAAAAATCCATTATAGGTTCATAGGTTCATAGGTTGGTACTAGGCTATCGGCCCTAGGGCCTATGCAAGCCTAGCCATAGCAATTCCCTGGTTATTTCTTTCCACAATATTTACTTCTCCAGACCCCTGTCTAGCAGGGCGACTGACATGACACCCAGGGTGAATTTCCTATCTCCCATCCAGTCATCAAGGTTCCTTTTGAAGAGGGCCAATGAGATGCTTTGCTTGATATGTATGGGCAGTCTATTCCAGAGTATGGGGAGTCTCTGGGCCAGGAACCTATCCCTCCAGCATGTTTTGTTCATTGTGATGACAAGGTTTAGATCCCTGGAACATGTGCCTCTGAGGGATTGGGATTTCTTTAAGTGGAGCATGTCCAACAGCTCAGGGTTTGACATGGCCTTGTATGTTAAGCAGAGATCGCCTCTGAGTAGACGATATGCCACAGAGTATAGCTGGAGTTTTTTTAGATGGTCAGTATATGGCATCTGCTTTAGGCCTGTGATTCTTTTAGTGAGGTATTTCTGTGGCCCCCAGCTGTTGCAGATGTCTTGTGAGGTACATACCAAACGGGGCATAATACTCTATAATGGGTCTAATGAGGGATGAGTACAGTGGGACAATGACCTCCTTTTTCTGGATGAAAAGCCCTTAGTGATGAGGTGTGCCACATAGAAGGATTTCCTGACTGTTGTGGCAATGTGGTTATCGAAAGTGAGACCACTGTCCACCTGTGTCCCTAAGTCTCTCATCACACTTTCGATGTTTAGTGTCCTGCCACCTATGTGGTAATTCATGGGTATATTTTTTTTTTCCAAAGGGAATAACTATACATTTCTTGGCATTAAGCTTGAGACAATGGCTCTGGCACCGGGCATCTGTTTCTGTAAGGTCCTTTTGTAGAATATCCACATCATTTGGGGAATCAATAATGGCTCCCAGTTTGCATTTATCTGCAAACTTTTTTAGCCAGAGTCCCTTAGTGTTGGCCTGTACTTCAGAGAAGTAGATGCCAAACAAGAGTGGTCCCAGGACTGAACCCTGAGGTACTCCACTTGTCACTTGTCTGGAGCTGGATTTGGAGTTGGCTACTTTTACTGTCTGGGTTCTGTCAGTAAGCCAGTTAGCAACCCATTGAGTGACGTAGGGATTTATGCCCAGCTTAATAAGTTTATCTATGATTCCAGAGTGGGGGATGGTGCCAAAGGCCTTGGCAAGGTCCAGATAGGCTGTGTGGTCTGCCTTACCCTCGTCCACAGCTCTGGAGACTGATTCGAAGAAGTCAATCAGATTCAGGAGACAAGATCAGCCCTTCACAAACCCAAACTAGGTGGGGTCCAGTGTTTGGAGGTTGCCATTGTCTTTGTTTATAAGTTCATTGATAATGCATTCCATGCCCTTGCAAATCAGGCTTGTCAGACTGATGGGACGGTAGTTCCCAGGATCCAAGGTGGATCCTCCCTTGTGGAGTGGGATAAATGTAGCTGTGCACCACTCAGTGGGCACGAAGCCTGAAGTGAGGCTATGATTAAACATGACACTTAGGTGAGGTGCCAGTTCATTTTGTAGTTCATGTAGTACACAGCCTGGGATGTCATCTGGTCCCATGGATGCTGTATTCTTAGCTTTGGAGAGTGCGGTTTCTACCTGTGTGGCCATGGTTATCAGAATTTGGCAATCTTTTGGTATTGAGATGGGCCCTTTAGGGGTGAGAGTGGAGTGAAGTTGGCACTAAATCTATCTACCAGGATATTTTGTCAGTATCCTTGGGATCAGTATATTTAATGCCATTCTGTTGTAACTCAGAGCAGATCTGAGCATTGCCATTTAGATTCTTGACATAACTATAGAATGCCTTGTGGTTGTCTTTGGAATCTTTGGCAATTTTATTTTCATAACTAGCTTTTGAGGATTTTATGAGGGATCTCAGCTTCTTACAGAGGCTGGTGAGGGAGTTTTTTGCATCCTGGGATTTTCCTCTTTTTTACAACAGTTTCTTCCTTCTGTTGTATAGTTTGTTTATAGCAGGGGACCACCAGATTGGCTTCCTATTTTTGGAGAAGAGCATCTTGGTTCTATTTGGGATGGCACGATTCATGCATGAGTGGATGTGCTCGTACAGTGCCTTAGTGTAGGATTCAGCAGTTGAACTTTCAGTTCCCGTCTGCATGGGTGTCATGAAGTTTGTCACTTCTGACTTGAGTAGCATGAAGTTGGCTTTGGAGAAGTTTTTTATGGTGGTTTCTTTACTGGGGGGGGGGTGGGGTGGGATGTGGATGTTAAGGGTGATTAGCTTATGGTCAGACCTGACTAACGAGGGGGTGACCATAGGTATGGAGCATTGATTTCCCATGTTGGTAATGACCAGGTCTAGGATATTGGAGCCCCTGGTGGGACTATGGATTAGTTGATCCAGGGCATTGGAATTTATGAATTCCAAGAACCGTTCTTAAAGGTGTTGGGACATGAGTAGTTTTCCCAGTTAATGGCAGGGTAGTTAAAATCACCCAGTATTAGGGTGTTTGGTTCTATCTTAATATTTTCCAGTATGTTTAGAAAGGTGTAGTGAGAATCTTGTAGTTTGGTGGGGGATCTGTAGCAAGCTACAATTTGGATTGCAGTCTTACCTAGTGTTAGTTGCACTTGGAGAATTTCAGACACATTGTGTTGGCCAACTAGCCTGGTGGTGTGAATATCCTTGGTGAATATTGACACTCCTCCACCTTTAGTGTTTCAGTCCTGGTTTGGTGGCCGAAAAGTGTGGTAAGAGTTGTAGCCTGGTATTGCAGGGGTGCTCTCTGGAGCCTTGAACCAGGTCTCAGTTACTGCACAGATATCGATGTTCTCCATTTTTAGGAGTGCCTCAAGAGAGTGCATTTTGAGGTTTAGACTTCTAGCATTGAGTAGCATTACCTTCAGATTTTGCCTGCTTCTATATGTTATGGTGGTGGTTTTATCCTTTGAACCTTACCTAAAAAAGGCACTATAGGGGTGGCAAGAGCTTTAGCCAGTAACCTGAATCCCAGGTGTGACAGGTGCAGATCATCTCTGGCAAAGCATCATGGTTTGTCAATCATGTCTTCCCAGGCAGACAAATACTGGATCCCCTTTGAATGACACCAGAAGCTTAGCCAATTGCTGAAGTCAATCATTTTGTCCTTATACTGTGGTATAATTCTGGGCAAAGGCAGGATGCTACTCAGGGCTAGGGTCATAGCTGCCTGGGTCACATGATCCACAAGCTCTTCCATATCTCTTTTCATGTAGTCCAGGGAGGTACGTCTCAAGTCATTCAATCCAGCATGGACAATGACAGAGTAATATTTGTATTTGTTTTGGAGTGACTTGAGTGCATGCATTATGTGGCGGATCCTGGCACCTGACTGGCAGCTGTCTGTAATTTTCTCCTTGTTCAGTCTGGTGAGTGGGACATCAGTGTGCCTGACTATAGAGTCACCTATGACTAAAGTGTTGGGTACATTGTCTTGCCTTAGGGGCTGTTGTTGGGTGGCACACTGGTGTTGTGAGCTATGTGTCACTTTGGTTGTGACTGGTGTTTGTTTGCGTTTCGGCTTTGGAGGTCCTTGTTGCTTGGGCAGGTTAATGTTAAGGGCCTCCGCATATGTGGGCTTAGTGTTGCTATGTGTGGGTGTTGATGGTGTGGGTGATGGTGATCGAATACCAAAACAGCGACACGTATTACTCAAACTGTGAAAATACCGAATGCACTAAACCATGAAATTTAAAATATCAAACGTTCATAGTCGGCCAACCCCACCACCCACTACATACTACCTACCCAAACAAAATAAATAAACCACATACGTACACTAACCAAACCCTACTCCTAACCCTAAAGTAAAGCACCAAAACTCAACTTCTAACCCTACACTAAACCCCACATACACAGCTATCTATGCACTACCCTTAACCCCTCCCTAACCCTAAGGTCCGTAACGAGTGCACACTTCTGCTATGGAGATATATCCAAACAAAATAAATAATACACATAAATACATTTAACAAATCCCTACTTCTAACACTACACTAAATCATACACACATTACCTATCTATACACTTACCTTAACCCGCATCCTAACCCTAAGGTCCGTAACTATCGCACACTTACCTTAAAGAGCTATACTGCAGACGGCTCAACCAAAATACTTCAAAAATTTCGAATTTCGTGGTTTTGCACATTCGACGATTACGTATTTCAGGCAATACATGATGATTTTGTATTTGCGTAAATGGAGTTTCGACAATCTAATAGGAACCCATTGAAAACATAGTCACACACCACAAAAATTCATAGTACATAATAAACTAAACCACAATGATGCCTAAACCTTGTAATGCGTTTAAAATAAAAAATAATAATAATAATAACATGTAATATGTCAAGGAACATTAAATAAATGACAACCACCTCTTCAGTTGTATTTATTGAATTACAGTGATTATGAGTGTACTGTGAAACATGCCGAGTTGCTCAGTAAAGGTGAACTGTTTATACCTTCGGCCCACTTCAAGACTGACTCCCTCCTTATTGATTTGAAATTGTTTCTTAGAAGGCTGTATTTAGGGATTATTTTTGATAGACAGACTGTTTCATTTGATCGTGCTCTAAGGCGTATTAGTATTTTTAACCCTCCTTTATCTTTACCTTTAATTATCTTTGAAAAGATGGTTGAGTTGGACTTTAGGTCCCTTATTAAAAACAAAAACAGCTATTCTAGCCAAGGTAATTTAAGTCTACAAGAATACAAATTGTAAATGGAATTGGCCAAGAATAAAAGAGTAAGGGTGATGAAGCCAGATAAGGGGGTTGGGGTGATTGTCATGAATAAGGATGACTACTTACACAAAATGATGGGACACTTAAACAACTGTGATCTGTATAAGGAAACTTCTTTAAATTACATTAATTTAGTGTATCCGAGAAATGATTTTTTCCTGCAGGACATGGTTGATACAGGTGAAATCACTGGGGAAGTTCATAAGTTTTTATAAGTTTTACATCCAGTGGTGCCTTGTATCTTTGGGATCCCAAAGATTCACCAATCCACCACTGATCCACCTATGCTTCCCATAGTCAGTGCCAGTAAGTCTAAAACCCACCCCCTTGGCATATATGTAGACACATTGCTCAAGGATGTTTTAAAACCTTTTTAGTCACATTTGCCAAGATTCTTCGGATTTTTTGTTAAAATTGAAGGAGGTTGAATTTTCCAAGAATTGTGTATTTTTAACAGTGGAAGTCAAGGAACTATTTAATGTGATACCTCATGAACTGGGGTTTGAGTGGTGATTCCATGAATTTTTATGTGAACCCACTGAATTTAACAACGACAAAGTGAATATTTTAGTTTCTTGCATGGAAATGGTTTTGAAATACAATTTTGTGTTTATAGAGGGACAGTACTACCACCAAACTAAAGGGGCAGCTATGGGGGCCTCATGTGCCGCCATTTTCACTAACATTGTCTTATTACGATGGGAAAGAAAAATGTTGTTTACCCACTTTAAAGTAAAGCCATGGAGGTTGTATTTGCACTTCCTGGATGACATTTTTATTGTTTGGGATAGGCTTTTGGCAGATATAGAGGGGTTCCTGAAATTTATTAATGTTTCTACCCCCTTTTTGAGGTTTTCTTATATCGCCCATCATGAGTACATTCATTACTTAGATGTCACTATTTCCAAGGACTATGAAAGTGAAATGTGGGTTAGCACCATCTATAGAAAACCCACTTATAGTAACAGCTTACTTCACTTTGGGAGTAACCACCCCTTATATCAAAAACTGGGAATTGTAAAAGGTCAATTCGTGAGGGTGGCCAGAATGGTGTATTTGCATTCTCAGTTGGTAATGGAATGTGAAAAACTAGATATGCTATTCAAATGGAGTTACCCTGAAACTTTGGTCACCCCCATTTTTGAAGACACTATCTGGAAAAGGAAGAATGGGGATATAGTGCCACTAATATCATCTAATTATAGCACGGTTCTAGTGGCAAAAAAGAGGGGTTATGTGATTCTATTGTGAAAAATTATGTGTCTCACCGAGTATTGTAACCAAGCCCCTTATTAGAGACATTTTGTTTAAAAACTGGCCGATTTTTTCCCTTTTTAGGGAAGGTGGTGTTTAGGAGGGTGAAAACCATTAAGAATTTTTTAGAACAAGTCCCCACATATAGTGAATATGGTCGTAGCAACAAGAGAGCAGCCACATACAAATGTGGCCATTGTAGGTATTGCCCTGACATTTTGGAGGGTGATCACATTAGTATAAAATATTAAGTCCAGAGGTTTTTGTAATTGTGAGAGTTGTGTGGTTGTATATGCTGCTATCTGTCAATTGTGCCAATGTTTTTACATTGGCAAAACTAAGAGAAAAATCAAGGAATGTATATACGAACACAAAAATGATATTAAAAAGTTAGATTGCAGCGATGCTTTGGCCAAACATCACATGGAGTTCCCTGCCCACTATTTTCACTTTTTTGTACTTGAACAAGTCTTGCAAGACACTAGAGGGGGCCCTTGGAATGATATTTTAGAGGAAAGAAAACTGTGTTGGCAGCTCAGACTGGATGCTACTAACCATCCAGACTTAAATGAACTGTCTATAGCCAGTATACTAAAGCTCAAATCTTATATGGTATAAACTGGGTTTAGTTTTTTATTTAATGTTCCTTGACATATTCCACATTATTACTATTATTATTATTATTATTTTTATTATTGTTATTATTATTATTTTATTTTAAACGTATTACAAAGTTTAGGCATCATTGTGGTTCAGTTTATTCTGTACTATGAATTTTTGTGGTGTGTGACTATGTTTTCTATTTATGTTTTTTGTTTTAACATTTAGTGTGTATTGGTGCTTTAAGAATTTTTATTAGAGGCAATGATGTATTATGTAATAATGGGGAGGGGTACAAAAGGATGGTGTGTGCTTTTAGCAATTTGATTTTGATGAAGTAACTTGTTCATGAAAGCGCTTGATCCTGGTCTGCATTAAATTTATTTGCTCCTACATCTGCCTTGTCTTTTCTTTGGGACTGCTCTGCTGTTCGTGCTTTTGATTTATCAGTTTGTGTTTGGTGTGTTTCTGTGGAGTGTTCAGTTTTAACAATGCAGTTTTACCTCATAGCATTGCATTATCTGCGAGCACATGAGTAATCATGGTGGGCGAGATGAGGTGTGCCCCCCTTTTAATGAAGCGCTACACCTCTGCATGGCAGTTCTATCAGTAGGAACACCAACCTTCCCTCACAAACCCTTATCTCAGGGTCAGACAGCAGTCTAATGGCTTCACTCCCCTTTGTTGTCCTCCTATTCCTGTTCAGCAGTCTTGGCTTTCCTCAAGTTAGACCCAAATTTGACCAGTGGCCACATCAAAGAATATCTGGCTAGTAAGGATTAACTAAATGGCTTTCCACCAGGTCCAATGTAGGCTGAAATACACACCCAGTTTCTGTAGTGGTATCTGGATCAGGCTGGGTCACCCCAACCGGCATGAGTTAATGGTTTAATAGTTATTGCTTTGTATGTTGTATCTGAATTATTGTGGTATCATCAACGGTTGTCAATGGCTGTTTTTTAATAAACAGTTACAAAGCCAATGAGGTGTGGTTTTTGACTCAGCTCAGTAAACAAATTGGAAGTTGTCATGCAGGATCAGAGCACTGCCATGCCATCAGTGCATTGTGTTGTAGACATTGACCAAAGTTCTAAGATAGGATGTGGATGAACATAGAGTTCTACAGTCTTGGAACTATCTTACATGATCATCTGCCAGGATAAAAGTATCAAGAGAGATCACTTCGGAGCGGGTAGCTGAGTAGAATTCTGTCTTTAAATGTATAAGTAATGCACCATATGATAAGCATTAGAGGATTAGTCCAAGTTATTTATCACAATGCTAGTTACCTTGAGAAGGGCTGCAAAGTTCCTATGTCCTGAACAAAAGTTATGCTGATCATCAGGAAGATGTCCTGGCCATGAATGAAAATGGTTCATGGACCAGCTTACTTACCCTTTAACTGATAATAGGTAAAAATAAACATAAATAAAACATCATATATGAAACTGCAAGCCTCCCAAGAACCACATCACCGTCAGTATACACTTAGCCTCAATAGCTGATATAATTTTTCAGTAGTGTCCATGAAATCACCCACCAGAATACAAATGCAAATTGCAATAGTATATTTCATAAGATAGGACTGTCATATGACAATTCTAAAAAAAAAGCTTTTACTATACTGCTGACAGGTTTCAAACTCAAAAGTCTTCATAAAGTATAACACAAATTATCTTATAATGCTGGCTCCATTTAACATTTTGATCCCAGGTTTTAAAATGCCATAAAGAAGACCAGATCTGGTAAACCATGGCACTGATAGTTTGATTCTGAATAACAATTTCATTAATGGTCAACACAACTGTCACGGCCATGGAACTGAGCATCACTGTCATAGTTCAACAGCTGAGGTCCAACAGTATGCGGTCTGAAGAATGTGTCACTAATGTGTTGACAGCAGACAAATCATAAGACATCATTTAATATCAAAAGTGTTTAGTCACAGTAGTTCCAGGTTTCAGATAACATCTTTGAAGGCAAACTCAACTGATTATGTCATTCTTTTCTTGTAGCTCCATCTATATGTGATTTTTTCTTGTACTGGTGACAGAAATCTTCATTTTTTTGTAAAAAAATTTAAACCTTCCCCACATACTGACTTGCTTGCCAATCAAAATGATACTGTGCATTTGTTCTGTAATGAATTACAGCTTATCACTGCATACCCATCATCTGGCACTAGTCACGACAATATGTAATTCCTACTGTACCATGCCATTCCCATATGCTTGTCAACACGTTATAATACCCCACATTGAAAACATAAGTGTACATCCACCTTTGGTCTCTAGTGAGGACTGTAAGCAGAGTTTGCATTCTAGGACATATATTGTCACCCCCCTCCACCCCTCAGAGAGACAACCAGGCTGTAAATTGTGACTCCCCATACTCCCTTAATGACTTCTCCAGTCTCATAGGTTCATAGGTTCATAGGTTGATACTAGGCTATCTGCCCTAGGGCATTTATAAGCCTAGCCAGAGTGTGTTTGGCTTTTGCCACCCTTTTAGATTTGTTGACTGTGCCTCTGGATAGTAGGTCACAGAAGATAACCCTTTTAAGGTTAGTTTACTGTGCCTCTGTCTAGTAGGGACACAGAAGAGATCCCAGGGGTAAACCTACGATCTCCCATCCACTCGTCAAGATTTCTCTTGAAGAGGGTCATTGAGGGGCTCTGCCTAACATGGATTGGGATTTTGTTCCAGAGTGAGGGGAGCCTCTGTGATATGAATATGTCCCTCCAGCATGTCCTATTTATTTCTGTGCTGAGGTTTAAGTCCCTGGAGCGTGTGGCTCTAAGGGATTTGGATTTCCTGAGGTGGAGCATGTCCATTAATTCTGGTTTGGACATGGCTTTATACATCAGGCACAGATCGCCTCTGAGTAGGCGGTAAGCAACTGAGTAGAGCTGGAGTTTCTCTAGCCTAACTGCATAGGGCATCTGTTTGAGTCCATTGATCCTCTTGGTCTTTCCAGTTGCTGCAGGTGTTGGGTAGGGTACATCCCAAGTGGGGCATTGTATTCAATTGTCTCCAGGTTGCTAATCAGTCATATGCCAGATGGGTCATAGCTAAGCCTTCATTCCTCTGTGCCATGAGATATCAGCAAACTGGTCACAGAAAGCAGTTTTTTATAGTTACCTTCCTATAATTTATAATGCGAGTGCATGCATGGGGTGGGGGAAGGCTACAACAACTCAGTTGAAACTTTCACATAAAACGTCAACATATTACAGTTTCTGCAGCTGTATGACTTGGTGTTGATAAATGCATCAAGTGCAAAATGGACATAGCATCTCAGCTTTGTTTTATATAACCTTTTGTTATTTTAGGATCTTCTATTTCATGAAAACAGAATACATGCCTACTAAAGACCAGACTAATATATATATGAACAGGTGTACTTAAAATAATCTAAACAGCATAATGTTGAGAGCAAAAATATCTCAACAGAAAATACTGACAAAAATAAAAGTTATACCAAGGAATGGTTTATGCCCTTTCTTCACTTTTGTTTGAACTCAAAGATGGTAAATAAAATTATCAGGGATGGGTAGGTGCAACACACAAATGTGGAAGTTGCAGCAGGGTTTGCACACTGCAAAAAACATTGATATTGAATGTGGTTAGATTTTGTTGATATTTTGTGTATAGAAATTTTGAATTTAAGTATTTTACTCAGTGTTATGCTGTTAGAATATTTTAAGTATAACTGTGAAAATGTTTGTGTAAAGTTAGCAAAAAGTTAAAAATATGCTTTTTTTCTCTCATTGAAAAGATGCTTAGCTACAGAAATCACAAATTCAATTTTGTTTAAAATGAATGTGAATGACATGGGTGGTGGTTTGGAATAGCTATTTGACATGTAAGCTTGATTTATATTTTTATTCAGTAATGCCTACACTAAGTGTACACTAAATGGGGGATTTAATAAAGTATATATGGTCTTTTACCATGTAGGCATCGTGGCATGCTGCTTACACGAAAGTAAGCAGGTTTGCAATTCAGTAAACACAGCTGGGCAGAGCGCAAAAACACACTAACACAAAGTATCCATGCATGCAAATCACCTCATAAGCAGGTGAATTTCATACAAATGAGGGAGGTAGAGCAATCCAGCAAGTAGACAGGCAGCACTGCAGACCCTGTGTCTGTAGTGTACACAGAAAAATTCTGTGTACAGGATTTTAGACTGACAACAGGGGTTGTAAAAACATAGTTAGATGGACAGAAATGGCATAGCACATACAGATATGAGCAAAACTATCCACCATGTTTCCAAAAACATAAGGAATATAAGCTAAAATAATTTTATTGTTTTTAATGATCTGGGTGTGTTTGCGCAACAACCACATCTGCTACCATGATATGGCAACTACCCATTTAAAATAGGAAAAATAAAACATCAAACCTAACATAATATATGCTTTAAAAACAGAAACCAAAGAATTAACTTTTTACTCTTTTTAAATGGGTAGTTGCCATATCATGGTAGCAGATGTGGTTGTTGATTTTAGCACCAGCAATGAACTAGCTGTTCTTAAGGAATGAATTTTAACTTAGTTTTACAAGTTGGAAATTCAGTTACATGGTTAATTGTTTTGGTATTGGATAGTTGATTAATTAGGGGGTGGAGGGAAGTGTGCTCCTGTATATATACATGTAGATATATATATATATATATATATATATATATATATATATATATATATATATATATATATATATATATATATATAGATAGATAGATATATCCAAATTGCTTTTGTGCCAGCTGTTACTTGTCTGAAGTGTGGTCATTGCACCAGACGAAAAGCACTTTACTTTACTTTCCAGTTGGCACTGTGTTTTGTTCCTGTTCCTATTAAAGAGCTGAATAGCTGAAGATTCATGGGTGTTTGAAGTGCTTTTGTCCTGCATTTTTGTTTTTTCATTTTTTTATCTCAGTATATCTGGTGGAGCTCTGCAGTGTTCTGCAGCCACATGTGCACATATGTTCACAGTATGTGTCATGCTACACAATATGACACTGCGGAAACAGCTGCAGCAGGATCAGCAAAGGGAAGGGATACACAGCCTCCCACCAGTGCCTACATCATCACAGCTACACCCACAAGATGATCTGGAGGAGAAGCCCCCTGATGATTTCCCTGTAGGGAGACGTAGGCATGCCCAGTATGCCCTGGCATTGACTAATAGACAACACATAGCACATTCACTGACAACCTACAGCCCTAGGTAGTGGCACCTTACTCTTACTCACATACATATAGTAAACGTGTTGATGCCAGGCAACCCACTCAGCCCATATCTATCCATGTATTGATTGTGTACTGCTTGAAGCAGACAGAGTCAGTCCTGAATTACAGGTCTCTCAACTGCTGCTTTCGCAAGGTAAGTCTCTAAGCTACACACTAATTGTAAGGATTACTATAATATATCATATGTATGGATCTGCTGCTGTTATGCAAGGAAATATAGTGAGCTAATTGGACAGATGTAACATCCACATGGGACTACAGATACCCAGTCCAATAGTATGCATTCTTTAATATCTGCTGAGCATCAGTATTGGAATATTAACTACGTCAGTCAAGGGAGATGTTAAACAGTGGACTCACATGATATTTGGGCTACTGTATATCCCAGCAGATCATGTGCCATTGTTCGACCACCTCCAACACAGAAGTGTACCCATACAACTGATTTAACAGAAAATCACCTATGGTTTATCAGTGGACCAGGCAATCTCAGGGCTGTAACATAGATATTGCTCACACCATTGTATGTCTCTGCTCAAGCAGGATAACAATGTACATATTTATGCTGTTGATTGTGTGATGAATGACTCCTCTCTGGCTGGTGACCTGAATGGCTCAGTAGACTAGGGAAGCTAGCATGGGTGATGGTGTTGATGGTTCTAATCTGGAATTGCTCACATCTTTTGGATGTGAGGTAGTACTATGTTGGTGTTTTCACAGACTGTCATACCTCTTACTGCAAGAAATTTGGACAAAGCCAGTAAGATGGGGGGACAAAGGCCCAAACATAGGGACAGAGTTCAAATATTGTCCCAATAAACCTAGAAAGTCACTGGAAGAAAAGGTGTTGCATTATTACATATGTTCTGAAAGATATAATGTCTAAAACACAAATGTGTGTCTGTAAGTAGTATAATGTAATGATGTCAATATTCAATAATTCTCCAGAAGACCACAAATGTATGAGGAACAGACCAAACATATGAGGCAAAACTCTAGTCATTCTGTGGAAATCAGGACAGTTGAGAGGTATGCAGACTGTCAGTCTGTTGGTGTAATATTACCAACCGCAGTCACAGATTAAGTACAACACGCAGCTGGGGAATACTCTAGACAGTTTGACTGAAGTGCAGTACTGCAAAAACAGGGGTGGATGTTAATGTCTGTAATATACAAAATCCCAGAATGGAGTATAGGTAGGTGTGGGCAGTTGTCACCTTATTAGTACTGACAGTTCCACTGGGCATGCCCATACACTTAGGTAAAATGAGCGCAATCCCATTGCCCCAACATCAAAATGACCTATTATGTATAAATGTCCATACATACAGATATACATATACATATCCGGCTGTCACTATCTCTCTCACATGCATAGTATATCTATCATTATGTAGTGTCAAGTAGATATGTACAGATATATATAGCTATATATAATAAAATGATACATACACCCCCATATATTTACATAACATATATACATATCATACACACATGCAACTACAATTATATATACATCCTTGTTACATACACAAATATGTGTGTGGATATCTGTATTGTCTAAAATACCCTAATAATAGTGAGTAAACACTATCACACAGTCATACTGTTACTCAAAGTATCCAAGCTAAGGGTGCAACAATACAAATTCCACTTACCCACAGATCCCTGTATCTGCTGGATGTCACCACGTAGACAAGCAGAGGTGAGCAGGTGTTGTAATGCATAATGTTGTCAATGCGTGTATGGACAGGGCAACTTGTCCCTGCCCACAGTTCTGCCTATGTAACTGCAAGCAGCCACATATGGCCATACTGGTAACTGTGTACACATAGCTAGAATAATTACAGTTATCCTACTGCTAGGATACTAGATGCAGATAACAGTATGGAGCAATATCACACTGCAGGCTACAGATGCTGGTCAAGTCAGGCCTAGTTTGTATAATGCATAAGTACTGTGCCTGCAATCACACATGCAACATACTTAATGTGTGGCATGTGCGATAAGTACTGTGATCTATAATGTAAAATACTAGATAGATAGGGGTTTTAAACTTACTCCAGCCCACTTGGTGCATCACTGTGTCAGTGTGTGTGTTTATATCCTACAAATGAACAGGCATTCCTTCATGGGCTATTCACCTTCAATGTGTATGCACGTTTTGACCCTGTAACTTGCTGCTAGCTTCCACACTACCCTCTTTTACAATGCCTGATTTCAGCCACCTTAAGACTACCAGATGGAAGCTGTGCACATGTGATAAGTACTGTGATTTGCAGTGTATAAGACTAAAAGGTAGGGGTTGTAATCTCAATCCAGCCCACTTGGTACATGTGTATACAGCCATATGGCATAACCTTGGTAGCCTAAACATATGTAGGGTTTTGCAGTATTTTATTTGTAGTGGGTAATGTGCTCCCCCAAAGGACTAACCACAACAAGGCCTGCATATGTCATCAAGCATAATATCTCCTAAAATGATAGTACTAGCAGACATGAGGTATGCTGCATGCACCACGTACTGTAATCTGTAGTCTGTATCTTTACATAGGCAAGCGTGCACACCTACATGAACCTGCAGTACATGTTTGCCTTGGTGTGTCTTGTATGCACTGACTGGAAGTGGTGCTAGCCGCAATGCAGCCATGTGTTTGTGTGTGCCTGTTAGAGGATTTTACATATTATGGAACCATGAAATGGATCAAGTAAACACAGAGATTACTGTAGCCTTTGACTGTCACTGGTCGGAAAGATGTGAATGCATACACTGTGTACAACCAATACTGACAGGTTTGGGATGTACATCCCAGACTGGCACTGGTATACTGAATGTGGCAGTCATCACAGCTATCATCGTGTGAAGTGGCACCCTTGCCATGTCACTACACAGGCATATTGTACAACTATAGCAGCCACACAGGTTCCAAATTACACCAATATCCAATGTAATGAAAATGCTCTATGGAGCCCATGTCAGGACCGTATATGTGTAGTCTGTCTCCAAAATGCTTTGGAGGGGATTTGTATGGCTCCATACAGGGAGGTGTCAGCTCCCACTGTGTACCTCCTGTATATGCATGACAGGACTAACATGTGTCACCTGTGCTACACACCAACAACATCAGTGTGGTATGCATAGTACATGCTGGTGAGACAGGTATGTAACACAGGCAATACACCATACAAGAAACAGGCCCCCCATGCATGTCACTCAGACATCTGCTGTGACACGCATCATGTGCAGGTTACACGCTGGAATGCAAAACACAACAATCATAACTGTTGGTGTGCAACTGTTTGTACTGGACTCAGGATATATGTAGATATGTCATCTCCATCAAAACCCTGGTGGCACTTATGAAGGGTAACATACCTTATCACAGATTAGGGATGCATGAGTATGCTGAATTGCCAACATTGTTCTTGTTAGCCCGTTATATACATATGAACCTATGGAGCCATGCAGTTATAGTGATGTACCTTGCTTATGACATATGTCCGCTGGGCTGACAAGCATCCTGTGCTGCTTTATTTCTGCTGTGTATCCATAGGTTATCCCAACAGACTCCTGTAACAGAAACATAAACAGGCCCATGACACACCTGTCATTGTATAACTGTACAGCCAAATCAACAACATACAACATAAGGACCACATAAGGTATACAAAGGTATGTGGCATACTCGTGACAAATGCCAGCATAGAGTATGTCTCCTTAATGACTACAAGTGGCATGGTGAATGAAC
The DNA here is from genome assembly GCF_019279795.1 of Protopterus annectens. Lineage (NCBI taxonomy): Eukaryota > Metazoa > Chordata > Ceratodontiformes > Protopteridae > Protopterus > Protopterus annectens. The sequence continues at coordinate 897,989,441 of NC_056732.1, read as the reverse complement.
ACTGCATTACATAAGTATATGTTAAGTAATATAGTTACCCTATGCATCAGACCCATAGCTTCATTTCCATGCATCAATGTCATGAATGACAGGGATGTGGCACAAGTGTCATCACTTGCACAGGGTGTTGTGTAGGGATGCAGGAGACCTAGGCTGGTCCAAATGGAAGACAGCATGATTGTGAGTCAGGGGAGAGCATGTAAGATGGACCATGCAGAGGTGCTGTGTGTGTCTGTAGGTGACCTGTATTTGACAGTGGTGTGTGAGTGTGTGCATGTACACAGGCAAGCTCAATGCTAGCCCTACATGTGTGTATGTTGGACAGCTTTGGATCATACATGGTACAGTTGACAGTTCACCATCTGCAGCCCCGAACACAGGAACTGGCTCTGCCTGGAGTTGCACTGGCACCTCCATGCCCAAGGTCAGAAGATGTGCTAGTACCTGATGGTGACTGCTTTCTGCTGGGAACGTGTCCCCCACACGACTGCCCAGGACCACAAGCCCATGGCCTGGCACATTGCTGTGTGGACAGAAAACTCCCCTCTGTAGCGCTGGACGTACTGCTACTACAGGAGCGTGAGTGTGCACTGACATGTGCACTCTCAGCAGATGGTGTTGCTGACCTATGTCCACAGGTTCAACGTTCAACTCCAACCACATGTTCCAGCACAGACAATGTGTGGTCCAAGACAGACACTGTCTCAGCCCACTGTCTGTCCACTGCATCACTGAACTGATCTAGGGTGTCTGCAATGCAGTGGAGGTTGTCGCTGATGTCAGATTGTGTGGCATCCATAACTCTAAGCATAAGCTTGGTGTTCCATTTGGAACATGCCTGTGCCTTCATGATGGCCCAAAAACATGTGCCGGGTGACCAGTGATGTAAAACCTGCAACAGGTGGTGGATCCACAGCAGGCTTCCTACAAGCACCCCTGTCAATCTGTCTGTGTGTGACCTCTCCAACTCTCTTGCTATGGTCAGTGTCTACACTCACTGTAGCCATAGTTTTCACACTGTCATGTTCAATGTCTCCACCGCCTGGCTGTCCAATATCTGTGGCCTCCTAGGATGAGGTATGCATGGGCATACATACTCTGTGCATTGACAATGGGGGAAGAAGCATGATGTCTACCTCTGGAACAGATTCAGCCCCCAACACCCCCAGCTGTGCCTCACTGTAACCACCATCATCATCAGTGTCTGAGGCAGCACTGCCATCAGATTGCATAGGGGACAGATTCCAACCCCCATGGTTACCTGCAATATAAATGAAAAAGAGCAGTACATTAATACCTGCACTATTGTGTACAAAAAGCATCCAAGACTCATAGCAATGAAGACCCATAATTGGATTAGTGGTCAAACAACTTCCTTCTCTGCCTTTGTCCACAAAGCACTACTTCAGAACACAATTCAAATTCAACTTAGGACCTAAATAATGATCACTTGAAGTAAATCAAGTCAGACATGACCAGTAATATTTACCTTTTGCTTACTCAGTATGACATTATAATTGAAACAACAACACATAAAACCCAGTACAACTCTCTTCACAATTATATGGAAATAGACATTTCACTGCCTAATGCATTTGTCTTCAACCTGTTGGGTTTTAAAAGGCAATTTAGATTCCTTGCCTCATTTAAACCAAGAGTCTTATCTGCTCTTAACTGTAACTGCCAAAGTGTATCTGTTTGCTGAACTGCACTCCTGTGACTACCCCCTTGAAATCTTAGGTGCCTCTTCCAGACTGGTGTCTAAAACATCCTACTCTGTTTATACACATAATTACATGTACATAGGGCATTATTCTGGCCCTTAACTGAACATGAATATAATTGTTCCTTAACAAAACAAGTGTCATACTTACCAGTGGCAGGATCCTGGCCTTGGACAATATCTGACAGACCTGTGAAAAGTTGTGGGTGGAGTAATGTCAGTGCCACTGCATGTTGCAGCACAACAAGGTAATATGTCCATATATCTCACATTTCTAGTAGCTACTTTGTTACTTGTTTTATTGGTCCCAATCTGCATATCAGTGTGTACCTGAGTTTACACCCCCCAAAGAACAATGACCTGACCTCCACATAAAAGTATCTATAGCCTGACACACTGACTGCTACAGTGTTACAGTGTTGATCACAGTAACCTTACCTGCATGCTCCTCAGCTGTGAAAACTGTGACACTCGCCTCCATGATGTGTGGTGTGATGGATGCCTGGGAGTTGTTGCATGTGCCTAGGTACACCAGCAATTCTTCAGTGGCCAAGAATTGTTGTTCTGCTGCAGGCCCTCCACCAGTGACAGCACGATCCCTAGATATAACTGCTGCCCATAAACATGCAGCATTAATCATATTGGTTGCCCAGTGTCGAACCTGCTCATATGTCCTGCTCTGCCGGCCCATGGCATTAACATCACAAACAAGGTCTGACCACAATGCAGCCTGCTGTTCCTAGTATGTCTCCCCATGGATAGCAAGATGTCATGATGCTGCCTTAATCCTTACAAGAATATCTCATTCCCTGCAGCCGAGAAAGGTGGATATCATCTGTGATAGATTATTCCTGAAAGACAACATAAGGGGAATACATTATAGGATCAGATACGTGGATGTCCACTGTGTACAGATACAGCAAGGACAAATTGACTAGCACTATCTACTACTTGCTCACACATGGCATAACCCTCAGTGTGACAAAATACTAAGTGTGTGGATACAACCGAGATGGTACCATTACCGAGGTATGCTCCTGTGTGCCATGACAGCTTCTGCTGTATGATCGTACACCCAATGCTCCAGTCCACTGAGTTGTGTCCCCTATGGCCAACCATACAATAATATGTCATAGAAGTACTGCCACATAAATAGTAGTGTGCTATAACTACCTGTATAGGGACAGTCCGACAACACGTGTGCCACACTGACAAAAGACAATGCAACCCTGATGTATTGTACGTCCCCTGTAGGTGTAAGTCAGCAGGGTATCACTGATGTGTCATTACCTCAGGTCTATGACTGGTTTACTGATGTAAGCCCTATTTCCCATACCTCAATTCTCCCTTTTGAATTCTGCTATACAAAAAAAAAACAGCTACATACCTGCTAGAGGACAGTACTCTTCTCCTGAACTGTGTGTCTGGTAAAGATTCACAAAGGTATGCCCAGGAGTGTCTGTGAAGTTGTATAAATACTTATTTCAAAGTGAGTGGTGTGTCAGCTACCTGGGCAGGGACACGAAGCACTGTTGGGACAGAGAGGGTACTAGAGGTTAGCTTGCCAGCTAGGCTGACATCTGGACCCTATAGCTGTGCCAGTGGGGAGTCTTATTGGGGACCTGGAGAGCAAGGGAGCAACCAGCCCCAGACTGATTGTGATCTCTGTGTACACTTAAGGGAAATTGTACTTTACTGTGTGTATTTGTTATCCTTTCCTCTTATATGAGATGCCCTCACTGGTGTTAGTGGTAAGGATTGAGGCTCCTTGATTGCTGGGCCAGGGTACAGCCATCACACAGTATATACCAGACTGCAGTGACAACAGAACACACATGCATGGTATATAACCATACTGCATATATTACTACAGTTTTATTCCACTTTCAACAATACTGGTGAACACATATTATTGTTATTGGTTTGCAATATCTGTGAACTCCACACACAATATCTGGCCATGAAGTGAGCTACCTCAGCCATATACCTTTATTACCTGAAGTCTGTGGAAGACAGAGCATTATGTGACTGGTACTGGCTTAGACATAACCTTGAACAGTACTATGAGTTAAGCAATACAGTCTGCAGCCATTAGATTTGCATTCTACAGGTATTACAGTCTTATACTTGACTGTAGCAATAGCAACCTTACCTTACAGACTCACTGCATACAGCTCTACTGCAATGGTTGTGACAACATAATTTGGATGTATACCATTCTCCTTGCTGTTATTGTTATTGTTGTATTGAACTACAGTTGTGAGGGCTCCTATTGTATTGTCGACAGCTTAGGTCATGGAATGCTTAACCATCGCCACCTAAGCATCGACCGCTTACAATAGCGAACAGCCAGATCATCAAATTCTTTCCTTGGGAAAGAATTTGCATGGACGTTATCGGGGATTTGCCCTTTCCCCAATGTAGAGCATTCTCAGAGTTTGTATATTTAGTTAGCGGTGTGTGAGGGCAAAGCCCTCATTATGTTTGGGTGTGTTTGTTTATTCTGTTTACAGAATGGCCACCTGATTTCTTTCCCAAGGAAAGAATTCGATGATGTGGCCATTCGCTATTATTAGGTTTCAATGCTTAGGTGTCGATGTTTTAGAATTCGACAAACTAAGCTGCTGATGTTATGATATAGACAGAGTTTTTATTATTCATTTATTGCACTACAGCTCTAAATCCACATTTGTTACACTACAGACTTTATTTTATATAATGTATTGTAGTTAATGCTTTAATCTTGCTTGTTCATTGCACTATAGTTGGCAAAATACCCCCATACACACTACGCTCATGACGCAACTTGGCCAGGCCCCCATAATAAGACTTGACATTGCGAGCCCTCTCAGCTGAAGCTGTTGGCAGAGAATCACACCATTATACATAACAGTTTTGTAAGACATTCAAATTACATATTGGTAAAACAGAAGAAGAATTACTTACATATCTGTGGGGAATTCCCTGAACTCGCTTCTTGGACTCGGGTATCCAAGGTTTCCCTCTTTCACCTTTTCAGGTCTTCATGGTGATGATGACACTGCTCACCTGTGTGTGGAATACCAGTAACACTGGTGAGATTTCTGGCCAGCCAGTCCTAGGCCTCCACCTTACACTCTGAGCCATGGAAACCACCCTGCAGCAGCCTATTATGATGGTTTTTGACAAGGAGTCCAACCATGACTCTGGACTCCTGAATGCCCTACCAATGCACCTGAAAGCACACACCTTCTCCATCATCACCAGCTATATCGACAGATGATTGAACTCCAATGGAGTCTGCAGAATTCCTGCCTAGTGCACTTAATATAGGCTGTTTCCCCAACCTTACACATTATTGAGCAACATTCAAATAAGTGCTATGTTGCTTAGCAGTACACAAGCCAGCCAAGCAGAGATGAGCAGCATGCAAACATGTACAATCATGGTTTTAAAGAAGCTGAGCACCACGCAAATGTTGAAAGCCGTTACCATATTTATGCAATGGTTAGCAGGTTTGAGCACAGTTGCACAGAGCACAGCAAAGCCATATTTTAAAATTGTGTGCATCAAAAATGCAGACATGTTCTGACTTCTTCAAACACTGGACCTACTACACATATGGCCATAACTCTACCCATTTAGCTACATGGATATTAAGAAATCTGGTATACCTTCATATATACCACTGAGCTACCTAATAGCAGTTCTGAGCACTGTACCATCCCATGCAAACATGCTTAAACACACCAATAATTAAATAATAAATGACATCCATTTTCTATGGTTAGATGTCTGGCAGGTATCAGCTATGTATGCATGAGCACCACTGAGCTTAGCTGCACTACATGCCATGCTGTGCAAGCGTCACATAAAAAAAAATAAAACACATAAAAATGTCAGTATGCTTATTAATTACATTATGTTTCTATTTTTAGATGTCTGGCAGTTGTCAGCTGTCTACAGGTGAGCACATCTTGGCATTGCTGCACTACCCGCCGTACCACGCAAATATGCAATAAAAAAACCCTAAAGACAGACAGCACTGATTCAATATCCATGTTTTCTCGGCACTCCCTCAGCAGCCCACCATCATTAATATGCATTGCGCACTGCCAAGGGGGGACTGTGGCCATGTATATGCATTCATTGCATGTAGGATCCTCACAGTGCCTTCATGGAGTTTATTAAATCCTGTGGTAAGTGTACACAATCTGTGTTCAATAACATCCCTACCACATTTTTGTGCTTTCTAGTTAATGAAAAAGATTACCTTAAGTGTACATGTAGTCTACACTTTGTGGTAACCTTTATTAATCTCCTTCAGTATTTAAGGCTGCAAGAAAATTGGTAGGAATGCTAAAATTAGGAGAAAGAAGGTGTGAGTTATGCTTGTGTTGCCCGTTCACTCAAAATGGTGTGCACTTACCTCGGGATTCAATAAACTCCATGTAGGCTTTGCATGAAGCCTACACAGAGTTTATTTGTTTGAGAAATGAGAAGCAGTGCTATTTACATAGTCATGCCATGCACCACATTTATATGTAAACAAGTACAGTTTCATAGCTAGCCACAGTGTTATCCAGGAAACCATGTGAAGCAGCATGGACAGCAGCAGACATGTAGACCTGTTTACCTATGGACAAAGTAGGCCTGTGAGGCTGTGCAGAATGCCACAGTAATTACCGTGGTAAATAATATAGTAATGTATATAGTCCAAATAGAGAGTATTGTGGAATCCCATTTCAGACATACTGAATAAAAGTTATATAAATGATGTGTAAAGGTACACGGACTGCCACTTAAAATAAACAGTCAGCAGACATATGTGCACTGAATAGGGACACACAGATGAATTGTAGGAATGAACACAGGGAAAGAGGACAGGTGAAACATCTTAATGTAAAGCAGATAAGGACATGTAAATGAAGACAGCTGCAGCAGGAATACTAATTACATATTGACATGATACAGTATAGACTGCACAGTAAAAATATATATTATGTGTGCTGTGTGCATCACTCGAACAGGTATCACACATGCATTTGGTATAACACCCTGACGGGGCTTCTGCAGCATCAGACAGTAATGTTTATGCAACAAGAACAATACCTAGGCATGGTCAATAAGATGTGATGGAGCTCACTGTGGCAAAGGTGGTACACTTGTGTTACACATCCCTAGAAGATGTCTAGAGAGGTACATGAAGAAGGTGCATTGTACTCAGTTATTGGTGTGATGAAGGCTGTGAACTATGAAAGTATTATGGCCTTTGATAAGAATGTTCTGCACATACTGAGTAGTTATTTTTCATACAAGGGAGTAGACATCACTGTGGGCAAAACCATGGTGGATACTCCGCATACCATCTACCTCAGTACCCAGGTCACGTACCACTTGGTCTGCTTATGGGGGGGGGGTGATGTTTACATTATCACTGGGTTGTGTGTTTGCTTTCATAATGTACCTCTCTGGACTATATGAAAAGGCACATGACTGAAATGTCAGATTATGTGCCACAGGCAGGTATGACACTATCCTAAGCAGCATTCTACCTTCACCCAGAATGATGTTACAATATAAACAAAATTGATGGACTTCAACAATTGGCTTTGCTTCTGGTGTCAATCCAGGGGAATCCAATATCTCTCAGCTTGGGCTTACATGGTCAACACGATATGCTGCTTTGCCAGTGATGGTCTGATCCTGTGTCTTCTAGGCTGCCAGATACTAGCAAAGGTGCTTGCCTCCCCATAGTGTCTTTGTTAGGCAATGTGAAAAGTTCTGACATAACAACATCCACTGGAGGCAAATTCAAAGTTCTGCTGCTTAATGTTAGGAGTCTAAACATGAAGCTGCACTGGAGGAAATGGCGAACCTGCTAGCTGACAGATTTTATGCAAACTTCAACCGCTGGTCTCACCAGCCATATCGCAAATCATACCTGATACCAGTCCCCCACCTAGTATCTCTAAACATCAGGTCATTTCTGCGCTGTCCAAGGCTAAAACCCTCAATGGTACCAGACAACATCCCAGGATGTTTACTATGCAATCTAAAACAGGACCTAACAGAACAAATTATTGTCATCCTTAATCATAGCCTGCTAACTGGCTTTATTCCAGCCATGTAAAAAGCAGAAGCAGTATACACCTTGCACAAATGGGGGGCCATCAACAAATCCTGGGAACTATAGGCATATAAGTCTAACCAGTCTCATCTTCAAGGCCATGGAAAGAATCAGCATGGACCTTATCAACAAGGACATAGGTGACCTTCAAACTCTAGACCCAACCCAACTTGGCTTTGTTAAGGATTAATCATGCTTATTAAAACTATTAGATATCTTCTAGAAAGTCACCAAAGCCATTTAAGATGAATGTAAGACAGTGCATCCTGCCTATCTTAATTTATCCAAGGGTTTTGACACAACCCCCACTCAATAATCATTGAAAAACTCTCTTAGCTAGGTATTAACCCTTATATCACTAGACGGTTAGCCAATTGGCTCACTGACAGAGCACATACTGTCAAAGTTGGTAATCCAAACTCTACCAGTAGAGCCATCACCAGTGACATACCATAAGGGTCTGTGCTAGACCCTTTACTGTTCATAATCTATTTCTCAGAAGTCCAGGCTAAAGAATACAGTCTTTGGCTTACCAGCGTTGCGGATGATTTCAAATTGAGTGCAATCATTGAGTCCACCAACAATGTAAACATATTAAAAGAGGGGTTAACACATACAAATGATTGGTGCCAAAGCCACACGGTCTGCAAATAAACTCAAAAAGGTGCCATTATTTCTGCCTTTTACAAAGTGGAATTCCCTACTAAGTATAACACTGACAACACCCCACCAAGCTCATACCCAGTGGTACATGACCTGGGAACACAGGTAGATAGCAATCTGAACTTTGACCACCAAGTTTCCACAGCTGTAAGAAAAGCCTTCTACATCATGCACCTCATAAGTCAGGCCATTATGTCCAGGTCTGCAGATGTTATAACATCACTATACATGGCCCTCAACAGAACACTAACAGTGAAAAATGCTCTCTTTTACATGTTCCTCAATAGACACCTGCAGCAGCTGGGGAGAGCATAGGAGTTTCTCAACAAAAAATACAGGGCTTACAAACCATGCCATGACATACTCAGATAGACTGAAAGCTCTGTCACTGGACTCTGTATCATATAGGATGAAGTGACTTGTGCCTTGCCTACAGGCCAGTCTCTGATCCTGCCCTTATGGAAATGTTGCCCATCTGCAACTCTAATGGCACATAGTCACTTGCTCTAGGGATATTAACCTAGCCTGTGAAATTAACCAAAAATGCTTGAGAGACAGCTATAGCTGATGGCATCAACAGAGTCTGGTGAGAGGAAGATGGTAATAGCAATGACCAACATTCTGGTGTAAAATAATCTCTCTAATGTCAAGCAATTGCACAAACATGCATACACACACACATACACACACACACACACACACACACACACACACACACGCGCACACACGCGCACACACACACACACACACACACACACACACACACACACACACACACACACACACACACACACACACACACACACACACACACACTCACACCAGTTGATTGCAATGAAAAACAGAACCCCTACCTATCTATGTACAACAACTAGAGACCTCTGCATTTAATGCAAGCACCACAGCACAAGTCTGATTTGGAGAGTGATGGGCAATACTTTATAAGTGATGACATCAGCAGTGTCTGCTGAGAAGAAGATGATAAAAGCAGTGTCTGACATGCTGGTGTGAAACACTCTCTCTAATGTCACGCAAGTGCACAAACACACACACACACGCCAGTTGACTGCAGTGAGAACAGAACCCCTACCCATTTAAGTACATGAACTAGAGAACTTAATACATTACACAAGTGCCATGGCACAACTATGACTTTTACAAGGCTGCAGAACACTTTATAGTGGATGACATCATGATTTGATATTTGAAAAAAGATGTTGAGAGGCCTGCATGAAATGGATGTGTAGGCATGTCCAAGCATGAAAATATTGGTACTCCATGGGATTGTAGTGGTGACAGCAGGATACACAATTATGCTCTTCTGACTAGACAAACACACATCAGTTGACTGCAGTGGGAATAGAATCCTTACTTATCTAAGTACACAGACTACAAAACTCAGTATGTTATGCAGCACCATGGCACAAATCTGACATTTACACAGCTGCAGGACACTTTATAGTGAATGACATCATCACTGGATGTTTGAGAGAAGGTGTTGGGAGACCTGCATGAAATGGATGTGTAAGTATATCAAACTATGAAAATATTGGTACTCCATGTGATCGTAGTGGTTTCTGGAGAATACACGATTATGTTCTTCTGACTTCACACACACACACACACACACACACACACACACACACACACACACACACACACACACACACACACACACATTGACTTCAGTGAAAACAGAACCCCTAAGTACACTGATTAGAGAACAAATTCCTTTACACAAGTACCACAACACAAGTCTATCTTTTACAAGGCTACAGGACAATTTATAGTGGATGACAACATCATTGGATATTCAAGAGAAGATGTTAGGAGGCCTGTCTGAAATGGATAGCTAGCCATATACAGCTGTTAAGATATTAAAGTTCTGCATTCTAACAGATTGATGAGTGTGCAATGTGCAGTATTAGTTGTTACGTTTCCAATGTGCAGGTGTATTTTAAGAGACAGCTTTGCAAACTATATGCAGACAGCTGTCCACTTTGCTACAGCTATTGGAAAATCTGAATGTGCATTGGCATTATAAAGATGTGCATGGTATATAAGAAAGCATTTGGTATTTTTTCTGTAGTGTAATTGATATATTTGTGAACAAGTACTGAGAGACCAAGTTTGCAATGCAAGGTGGTGGTAACAGATGGTTGCAGTGTAAATTTTCTTAAAAAGTGCCTTATCCTTGTTTGTGTTTTTACATGTACTTTCATAGCATTATTATTACATGAACAATAAACATAAGTAATGCATGCCAATATAAACTTTAAACAGTGTACCATCGAGCAGCTGGTTTGCACAATCAATGGTAAAGTGTTTGCACATGCAAGATGCACATATATACTGCTTTCCCTGATATGCATAGTTAAGTAGTGAGTAAATGTAAGTTTCACTGACAAAATTATGAGAGTTCTGGGTACAGAGTGTATGACTCTGTGCCAGCAGGTGTAAATGCATTGGCACATTTCTTTTGGAGCCCAGATGATATAGGGTTCAAATTTAGATGTATCTAATAGTTTTAAATGCACATTTAAAATACAATGACAAAATTCTTTATTCTACATTCACTGTGTGTTACTGTAGCTTAGCATGTTTAAGTGTCATTGCATTGAGGTAACTGCATCAATGAACAGCTGTTCAGCATCACTTGGCATTGGTGTGTGATGCCACAGAGGACACACAGTGAAGGCTTCATAGATTTCTTTTTACTTGTGTGTGTTGTGTGTGATTTTATTTTTGACCAGTTTAAAGGTGTCAAAATAGGGTAGACAGGAATGTGGTGAAATTCTGGGAAAGCAGGGGAAAGAGCAAAGGGAAAGAGATATAGGAATGTGCAGGAGGGAGGTAGTAAAGAACGATAGATATTCACTTCTTCAACAGTATAAAATGAAAATATATAGAGAATATTAGCTGAATTTGGACTATCACCTCTACAAAGAGGGTTACAACAATGCAATCATGTTGTGTAGTCAGTTGGGCCAAATCAAATGAGTCAGGAAGACACGTATGCAAAGTGGAGAGGTGTGTATAAGACAATATTTTTGGGGGGACAGGTGCCCATTGTTTTTTTTTTACCTCAGTAAGATATGAATGCTGGATAAAGGATGTAGGTATTTTGGGGGTAGGTTAATAGGGTAGGTGAAGAAGCAGCTGAAAACAAACAGGACAAGCAAGGCAAGAAAGAGGAAGGGTCAGGAGTATGACAGATTGAAGACAGAAAAAAAGAGAGATAAAATCAGTAGCATGATATGTGGCATACAATGCATTATCACAATAATAAAAGTATTTTATCTGAACTTTTACATTTAAGTATACTTTGTTAACAACTATAAACTATAATTAAAGATTGCTTACAGTAATCCTTGCATTGTGCAGACATTGGTATGCTTGGTCCAGTTATACAGATTATGTTAACAGCCTGGCATTTATGCCAATTGTATAAACATTAATTTATATAATATTTTCAAAGGATTGCACTATTTTATATCTGTTACTTGTGGTATTTGAACCCACAATGTCTGACTTCAGTCTTACACTTGACCCCTATAGTTGGTTTGTGCTACAGAAAGAAGCATGCATGCTGGATGCATGCTTGCTTTTACATTTAGGATATGCATACTTACTTTGTTACAACTGCATAGAATTTTTTTTTTATTTAAACGCCACAATAATACTTCTATTGTGTTACATACATACCCATTGCTTCTCTTATTCTCTCTAGATGCTCAGCATAGACCTCTCTATTTGCAGTAATCTCTGCATTAGCTGTTGAATGAAGAAAAGAGAACAGAAGAGCATTATACATATCAGTCTTGGCTATATGTAACTTTCTATCTACTATAAATTCTCTTTATTAGTATACTTACACAACTGTAAGATGTTGCTAGTCCTGACTTCATCCAGTCACTGGTTGAGCATATCCCTCTTGCAACTTTTCAGTCATTAAAGTGATGCATACACTGTTCTCCAGTGTGTGGAATGCCAGTTGCACTGGAGACAGCCTTGGCCAGACTATTCTTAATCTCAGACTTGTACTAGGAGCTGGTATAGTCTCACTGCAAAAGCCTTTGGCGGTGGTGCTTTACAATGAGTCTAATAAAGATTCTTGACTCCTCACACCCCACATCTGCACATAAAATTGGACACCTTCCCTTCTACCACCAGAATGTCTAACCAGGGAGAACACCAGTAACTAATAACAATTTCCCGCCCATACCTGTTCTCACATTTACTGGTAGTGCACAAACCTAAACAATTATGTTGACCATGTTTGCAAGATGGTAAGCAGAGAGAAACAGTGCCAAACAGTGAGGAAAGCAGTTTTATAAATTGGAAGGTTAATCTGAGACTTGGCATTAGTTTGCGGCTTGTTTGTTGTTGGAACTGTTAGTTGATTTCACTTTGCAGACATGTACTAGGGGCATACATATCATGACTGACACATTTTGCGTTGGCAATATACACTAATAAAATTGATTTGTACAATGAAAGCAGTTCTTCCACAGTGTTGATTTTCCATATTTGCCACAGAAGAAGTACTTCTCAGACATAGTCAAGAATTATATATAAATACAAATGACAGATTGAGGGGTTATCCATGCATGTGATCAGCCTCTTCTACCCTATACTCATCATTATTCTCCCATCTTAAGTGTCACCCTTGGAAAACACATTCTACTTCATTCTGTTCGACGTGGTATAAGAATAATTGAGTAGATTTTCCCCACTTTGTTTAGAAATATTGTGCAAGATAATTGCACAGTCTATCTGTCTAATATGTACTAAATAATTGTATGCATGTATAGCTTATCTGTCTTTTCAGTTCAATTCTTTTTGCACTGGATACCTTGACATGAGTTAAAGTTTCTTTTCATTACTTCTAGCCACATAATTGCACAATGCTCCAAGTGAGTTTCCTGTTTTCTTACTCTTTGTAAACTTGCAACTCTTTGTAAACACTTGTTTAACAAATTTCTATTATCTTGTATTTTGTTTGTGGAGCTTTTCTCCCCAGGCCTCCACTGAAAATGGGTTCATTTCAGCCCTGTGGACTTTCTTGGTCAACAAAAGCAAATAAGAATAAATAAATAAATGTGTCTGACCTGATAATGTCCTGGTTTATACATTTATATGTGTATGAATCTTATTGAAGTCTGAACACCACCTAAGCCCAGCTAACACAATTATAATTACAAAAATGTAGCAGCCTGTTTACCCTCAGCCATACATATAATTCATATGAGCTCCACTGCTATGGATTCCTATTGTTATTGCTATTTATATTATGTGATATTTAATATAAAGTGAAATGGAACAGCGGTAAAAATATCTGGAATTTCATGTATTAGAACCCAGGGCCATCAGCATTGCAACCCTACACTTGCATCTGCTGTCACAGGCATAATCCAATATTTGTTGGATATTCCCTTATTCATTAACTTCTGTGTGTTAACCACCACTCAGTGTTGTTTAGTACATGCAATGTCCAACATACTTGATATAATGTATCTGTTTTGAAATTGATGACTGTCTGCTTCCTCTCTGCAGGTGTTCTGGACTTGCGTGTGTTGGGGAAGCTTGGTAACCATTACAAAATGTAGCTAAGAAGTGTTGCACAATGGAAAGTAAAAAATGCAACGACGTATACTTTTGGAAATCAAGAACATCTGCATCCTGTCTGCAGGTGCTCTGTCTGGTTTAGGTTTGGGCCATTACTCCAAATTTGCACAATAGTAAGCGTCACACAAACAAGACAAGCAAAGCTTAACTTTTTAGCCTTGTGAATAGTTTTTAGTTATCCTTAAAAGACCAAGGTAGGACCTGAGCCCAGATCTACTGATAGTACATGATGTGTAGATTAGCCTGTTTAGCAGATGTGTTACATACACAAGCAATTTACAGATGTAGTTGATGCATTGTTTATCAAAAAAGTATGTTACATGGCATTTATTGTGTTTATCAATTTCCCGTATTTGTGCTAATTGGCACAACATGCAAATACTGGTATTAAAAAAATAAAAAGAGAAAATTAATCTATAAAATAAACAACACTACAAAAGATGGGTTAATACACATGAAAGATTTTTACATAAGTCTTTAACACAAGTCTGGATTTCAACTCTCACATCAATGAACCTTCAATACACAGCAGAGGTATCGTATCCCTCTTTGTCACAGAAACAGCTTTGCAGCAGTCAATGAAAATCATCATACATGTAAGCCAGTGTAACATCATCCACAGTATTATCAAGACATATGACACTTTTACACTTTTGAATTGTTTGTACATTTATTAATGTCAGCTGTAGTGCAATGAGTGCTCACACATCTGTTTATGGCTATTGTTTGAAGAAATACATCTTTGTCTTATCTCTGTAAGTCGTTCATTCTTCTCTTCACTGAGCAGTAATCTAAGACATATAGTCTGTAAGGCATTTTGTATTAGTGTCCTTAAAATGTGTGAGAATATTAAATGACAATAATATCCAGTTTTCAACAAATGCAAGGGAGGTTGGATGTTACCGAACAGAAACTGAAATGTGTGCTGCTTAGTTACATTTTAAACTTTGATACAATTACTTCTACATTTTATAAGTCTAACCTGTCTGACACACACACACTAGAGGCAGGGTAGTCTGAATTGTTATTGAGTTTTCCTTCTTCCTACCAGTACTCAATCACAGATGCAATCCAGTAGCAACAAACACTAAGGGAGTGCCTACACTATGTTTACATCTGCTATACAGAGCCAAGAATCTGGTATTCAGTAATTCTAATGGGTTCACACCTCATTTGCGTCTTCACTGTGCTCACAGATCTAAATCTACACTATAAAAAGGGAACCATGTAGCTATGGAACCTGAAAGTGAGGAGATTTGTTTATGTGAATAACACAGAAGACGATTTCTATTACTTTTGACTTATCTGGACAGACATCTACTGATCTTGGCAAGGCACAATTACATTTATCAGTTATATACTGGATATTCTCACATGTCACTTAGAAAAATATTTATATATATATATATATATATATATATATATATATATATATATATATATATATATGCATTAGCAAATGCAACTTTTATCTGTATGCACTTCTTGAAGTTTACTGAAGGTATAGGCATTATTGTCAGGGCATTTTACTTTCTCAGATGCAAAGCCTTATTAACCTTCATCAGAAGTGTTAAAGTTACAACTGTTTTACTTTACACTCTTCTATTGTGGTTTCAATGAAATTTAAATGTCCTATATTGTCAATGACACAGGTACAGTAGCCTTCTTGAATGGCCTATAGACACCCCTGGGAGTGCTGGCCACAAGCACAAGTAACTGACAATTGCATAAAATGAATGTTTTGTGGTAAATGCTCTCTGCTGGAGAGACAAGTATCTGCTGATGAGACAGGTATATATTCTAGAAACTAATCTGTATCTAGAGCAGGCTCCCCATTACTGTGAAGTAGAGTTCCTCCCTAACCCAATTCAAATGTTACTTGGACAATTGGATGTGTAACAGGAAATTCATCCCTGGCTTGGCATCTATGTCTCTAATGGACACAGGAAACCTGTAAATGGTTCATCTCTCAGGCCCCTGCTTGTAAATGGTTTGTCTTCCAAGCCCCTGCTTACACTTATCAAAGGTACAATAACTTGTCAGAGATTTGGGATGCATGGCTAGGCTTGTCATTAGCCTAGTAAACACCTATGAACCTAAAAATGTGTACACATGTTTTAGGGATAGTTTTTTTTATAGCACTTACAACAATTCACTGATGTTTTGTTCCTTTATTTGGTACCAAAATATCATTTGCCTGTTGTTTTGGGGTTGGAGGAGCCAAGATCCATTTCTGTGTTAGCACAAACACATTTGTTTGTACAGATGTTTGCTTTGCTATTGTTACTCCCCTTGTTTTGGATCAAACCTTGCTTTGTGTGTGACTTGTAAGTTTACTTATGTCAAATGTTAATTATTTCTTGTACAGTAAAATATTGACATCAACACTTAAGGTTGTTTAACAATTTTTTCTGGGGGGAGGCTAGTTATAGATTGATACAGTTAACAGCATATTCTGGTTCTTTAAACATGGACTTGTGGTGGACATGTCATTCTGTTAAGTGTATTGTTAATGGACATATAAAGGCCCAACATTTTTTCATCCTGTGTTACTGTTATTGTGATGGTGGTGTCCTTACATTTTGCTTAACTTCTTCCAGGCCATGATCCCTAGCAAGAGTGGAGTCATCTGCACATGGTAAGGCAACCATTTTTATTTCAGTACTAATGAGCAGTTCACAGAAACATTCATTTTATCCATATGTGTAATGTGCAATGTGGCGTTCTGAAAGACATGCGTGAATGGGCGTGCCTTCGTTGAAGGTTGGGCGTTGAGCTGGCAACTCGGCACCGTAAAAATCTACTGCCAATCATTAGCAGACCGGAATTCCACTGTGGCGACCCCTAACAAGGAAAAGCCGAAAGACCAACATGTTTAATGTGGATGTCAGGGCTGTGTGTGTATTGCTGTATCATTTGTGACAGTAGCAGCAGTGTTAATTTGTTAGCATATATTGAACTGTAGTAGTGTAGCTATTATTTTTTTTTCTGTGTTTTTTTCTTATTACCACAGGTGATCCTGACAGTGGAAGTTTAAGACTCTTGCCACCTGATATAAGAGTATCAGCAGACTCTGATGATGGTGGTGGGCAAACACAGGCACAGTCGTGGGGGGGGGGAGATTGAGTTTGACACTGAGGTTGACATTCAGACATCCTCTTTAATTCCTTTGGACATAGCCAGTAGGCCTATGCAAACCCATTCCAGTGAGCCCTCAGATATTGGACAGGTGGAGGGTGAGACACTCGGTCAGGGTAGTGTGGTTACTGTGGCTTTAGTTCCTGTTGACTATGGCCGTGGCCAAAGTGTGTGTGAGGTGCCATGCAGGAGGCTTGTTACGGGTGCTCAGAGGAGGCCTGCTGCCCATCCATCACCTGAATCAGGTGTGTCTTTCCATGCCACTTGATGTATGTTTAGGTTCATCATGGAGGTGCAGGCAAGTTCCAATAGGGTCTCTGGGAAAATGTTTAGGGCTGTAGACATGGCACAGACTGACATGGGTGACTGCCTCTAAAATGCTGCTGATTCAATGGATCAGATGAATGACACATTGGAATGGGAGTGTCTGTAGTGGAATGTCTGTTGAGAGGGGGATGGCATCCATGTGAGCATAAGTCAGTCACTTCATCTAATGTTGACCTAATGTGTGTCCATGCCTGATTACACTCTTGTAGTGGCACTTACTTTCACTGTTCTGTCAGTCATTGAGGTGCACACACCCAGACATGGCAGGCCATGGGGTCATGGTCCACAGCATACTCTTGAGGACAGATCATCCAGCAGACATCAGTCAAGTTCCAGTAGCAGCAGTGCATCTGGCCATGGGTGTGGACATGTCAGTCCAACTCCTGGCAGAGTAAGTTCTTGAGGTTGGGAATGAAGATGATGAACTGCCACCTCTACCATGCACAGCTTAGACCTGTCTGACATACCAAGACATAGAGCTAGCACAGATCTTGGATGTGTTCTTCCAGACACTCACATACAAACTTCACCTGGAGTGCCCATACAGACACACACCAATAACAGTTACATGGGTCATTCATGAGGCTTAAATCTCATTTTGTCTCAGTGGCCATCTGATACTTTATCTAAATGTCTGCCTGTTTCTCTTTTTTACTGACATGCATTCACTTACCTTTTGTGTCAGCCTAGCTTTCCTGCCCCCTCACATAACACCCTGTGCAAATGATAACTATACCTTGTCCTTGTTTTCTATCTTTTGGATTTAGGGATACATAGGTTTTGTGTCTGATGCACAGGGTGCTTAGCTGACTTAGTGATTAGTATATGTATGGTTGTGATGTTGTTTTGCTAATTGTGCTGCTTTCTTACAGGTTTTTGTAAGGTATACGTGCCTACCACACTCTTACAGGAATAAAGCTGGACAAAGGATGAATAAAAGTGAGACAAAGACTAAACAATAGGGATACTTTATGTATTATTAAACTTTTTTTGATATTCCAGGTTCAACGCTTAGCTTGCAAATCTGGCAGTTGCTACAGTTTTAGTTCAGAGCTTACTTTGTCTGATGCTAGGAGTACACAGCCATAACAATGGTCGGCAAAGGTTTTCAGAATTACCTGGCATCAATGTTACTTTATGTATGTGCATAGGATGAAGGTTTTTGCCCCTTAGGCAGTGAGTGTGTTATGCGTTGCCTCTTAGCCAAAGTGAGGTTATATTGAGCACCCCTATGCCTGCCTATACCCACAGCAGCTGCTGATTCCCCTCTAACTCCTCACCTGTGTGTGACTGTGGTGACCTTGCCAGTAGTGGTGGGATGTGTGCCACTCCTTCTTCTTCTTGATCCTGCTGAAGCTGTTTTCTCAGGATAATGTTATTTAGCATGGCACAAATGGTGAAGATTTCAGTTCATATATGTGGATTGTACTGCAGGGCTCTCCAGATGTATCTAGGCACTGGAACTGTAAATACAGCAGCCCAAACATATGCTGTATGATATTTTTGTTTGAGCATGTGCCTCATTATAGCATTCTTCAGTTGGTGTGTGTGTGTGTCTGTGTGTGTTTCTGATGGGCATCATCAAACACAGTTCCAGTGCATAACCTGCATCCCTCAGTAAACAACCCTGAGGAATATTACCCTTAGTAAAGATGTCATACAGTTGGGAGTTGTGCTAGGTAAGTGAGTCGTGATAACTGCCTGGGTTGTTAGCACATACATTCAGGATGATTCTGTTAGTGTTACACATGACTTGGCAGTTAATGGAGTGGAAGCCCTTTCTGATTATGTGCACCCTTCCCTGTTCCATGGGTGGTGCTTTGATTTCTATGTCTGTGCAGTCTATGACACCCTGTACTTCAAGGCAGTGTGCTACATGGTAGAACTCCTTCATATTCCTGGCCATGTCTTCATATGTACGGGGGGAAATATATGTAGTCACTGGCATGTTGGAGCATAGCATTCACAAATTGATATAGGATCCTGGATACTGATGCCTGTGACACTCCCAGCATGTCTCTGTTGGTCTCTCAAAGGTTCCTGTAGCTAAAATTTTAAGTGCTACACATACCTTTGATCTCCACCTGTATTGGTTCCACTTGGTGTGCCCTAGGTCTTATTTGAGAATGACAGAGGTTGCACGTTCCTGTAGTGTGTCTCTATCTACCATGTAGTGTTTCACAATTTCTACCTCTTGCAGATTGTGATAAGTTAAATGGGGTCTAAACACCCTTCTCATTCTTGGCTGTGGTCTATTAGCAGCAGCAGTATCATAGACTTCAGCCTGTTGCATATACACATGAATTAAAGCAACAGCAGCCCTTAACATTATTTCTGTGTAGACTCCTTTCCATGGCTGTATTCCAATAGGTTTTGGAATTTGCAGGGAAAAACTGCACTGAATCTACATGGTTGCTTTATAGCATGTTGAATAGCTCCTCCATTTTGGATTGATTGATTAGCATATAGTTCAGCTGTTTATCCTTTATTTAGCACACCACAGGGTTTACCATGTTTGTGCAGCTCTACATGCTGTGTACAGCTACTTAATGAATCTAAAATGGTGTGCTATCATGTATGTATTGTGCCAGAAAGCTCCATGGTTTTAGTGGCCCGTGTAGGGTTTACTGAATCCACCCCTTAGTGTAGCTATTAGTGAATCCATAGGATAGTCTTTTTTTTTTCTTTCTTTTATCTGATTGATTTGGACTGTTCTGGTTGTCACTAAATTATTAGTTAGGAATAGTTTTAATAAACATTTCTTCATTTCCAAAGGCATTACTGCTCTATCCTTTACAAACTGGTGGTACTGCAAAAGCTTCATGAAACCTAGTCTTCTATTCATTAAGTTTTGAAAGTATTGTTACATTAACTGTTTATAAACATACAGTATTGTTAAAGAACTGTGATGCAATCTGTGCTGCAATTCATGAGAAATCTCATGTTACATAGATTGCATAGATGTGGACAGCGCAGTGGTGCAGTGGTAGTGTTGTTTTCTCACAACAAGAGGTTCTCCGGTTTGATTCTGAATGGGGTGCCTTCTGTGTGGAGTATGCATGTCCTCCCTGCATTTGTGTGGGTTTCTTCTGGGTACTCTGGTTTCCTCCCATGTCACAAAGACATGAATCTGGAGCCCTGGGCCTCTGCTGAAAACTTGCTTTGTTCCAAGTTGGACTTTCCCGGTAAATAAATGTTAAATGAAAAGATAAGTTAATATGATATGACACATGTCTGCCAAAGTCTATGACTCATAGTGCAAGAGAAGACTGCTCTGATTATACAACACAGATGACATACAGGTTCATAGGTACTTATTAAGCTACTGACATGTGAGGAACTTAAGAAGTTTGAAGTTACATTCACGTGGCAATTTTTAACCCTTATATTTTGCATACAGATATTTAAGAAGTCTAAAGTTACTTTCTTATGATAATTTTTAGCCCTTATATTCTGCATACAGATAGCCCAGGGATGGATGAACAAGAATATGTCAGGACCTTTACAAAGGCTTCACTATGCATCCCAGTCAGTGGAGCTGGATAGGATGAATATGAAAGGCCAGTAGAAGCACACAATGTGCTGTCAGTATATCGATTTCACACTAATTCACACCTGTCCTATACATAGTTAAGACATATATCATCCTGTTGTACATTCACCACAAGCACAGCACTAGCCTATATGTGAATGAGCCATCCACATCTGTTTGCTAGAAAGATACCACTACCCCTTGCATATGTTGCTCAGGAAAGTGAAATTTCATTATATGACTTCCATGCCCTGTCTGTAGCACATATTGTCATAACAAGACCCCCATGAAACCATTGCTCCAGATCTAGAATAAAGGGCATCTCATTTCTATCTCACTGAATACCCACTGAAGCCTACATTGTGTGTTTATATGTATATATGTATGTCTGTATATATGTAGTACATTTTATTCCACTATTATCAGTGCAACCCTTAATGTTCATGATTTTTTCTTTTGTTTTTCTCTTTATAATTAATTTTGTATTTGCAGTGTTGTTTTTAATAGTTTTTGTCCTGTATGTTTATCTTTGCTTATGTTTGCTGGGGCTCT
The DNA here is from genome assembly GCF_019279795.1 of Protopterus annectens. Lineage (NCBI taxonomy): Eukaryota > Metazoa > Chordata > Ceratodontiformes > Protopteridae > Protopterus > Protopterus annectens. The sequence goes on along the minus strand of NC_056732.1, from coordinate 897,967,769 downwards.
TTCCCCTTGGGTCTCCACTGAAAATGGGTTGCTTACTATCAATACAATGCAAATAGTAAATAACCTTTTCTTTTTTACAATTATTTTGTATTGTGATTGTTGTTTAATATTTGTATATTGTCACTTTATTTTTACTTATGTTTGCCGGAGCTTTTCCCCTCGGGTTTCCACTGAAAATGTGTTTATTTGCAAACTCAGTTGGACTAACCCGGTTAACAAATGTGAAATAAATAAATAAATTATATATATATATATATATATATATATATGCACATATATATATATATATATATATATATATATATATATATATATATATATATATATATATCGATATATAGGTTCACTACATAATCTCGAAAGTTTGACATACAGAATTTCAAAATCTCGAGACTATATAGCCGAAAGCCCTAAATGCTGCAAGACCAGAAGCACGAAATTCAAAATCCCAAACATACAACACACATACAGCACGCACATACACATACACGTAACTTCCCTCAACAATCAAACATATCATTCTACACTACAGATAAGCAAGGGGGGCAAGCCCCCCTGCACCCCCCATGTGGGGGGCTGTGCCCCTCACTCCCCCCTACTTAAATATACTAACTCCAAGATCGCACAGACACACAAGGGAAACTCACACCCACACAATTTACAGTCCCTCATACACAGACATCACAGTCATAACACACACTAACACACAATAAAGCCCTAACCTACACACTTACACATAGATACTTACCTGAATTCCACTTAACCGTCCACAAACCGCAAAACCAGAAGCATTACTTCAATATCTCCGTACATCGGGATTTTGAATTTCGCGCTTCTGGTCTTTTGGTATTTAGGGCTTTCGGCTATATAGTCTCGAGATTTTGAAATTCAGTATTTTAAAATTTCGAGATTATGTAGTGGACCTATATGAGATCCCTGTGCCATTGCGCACCTGTACCAGTTACAACTGTGACCCCATCACACACCTCTCCACCTCTTAGCAGAGAGATCCATATGCCATTCCACAGCTGTCCCAGTTACAAATGTGACCCCATCGCACACCTCTCCAACTCCTAGAACAAGAAATCTGGAAAAAGCCCAAATTAATGTGAGACAAAGGCCCAAAATAGGGAGAGATTCTAAATATCACTCCTATACATTTAGAAAGTTGCTAGAATGACAGGATTTGTGTTAGCATGCACTTTCTGAAGGATATGAAGTCTGAAACTTTAAATGGCTGTTATTATTTAGTGACTTCAATCCTGAGTGATTTGCCAGAGAAACACAAAATGTATAAGATACAGATCAAAAATAAGAAGCAAAAATCTGAACATTCTGAGAGAATCTGGACAGTTGAGAGGAATGCCCCTTCACCAAACTTTAATGCATACTCTGACCAAGAAACTTTATAAAATAAAGAATTTTTCCACATACCAGTTCTATCTCAATCACAGTGCTAATATGTAGTAATCCAGCATTTGCCAGAAATATCTTGTCTACTCATTTGCACAGCATGTAGCCCTGTAGAAATTAAAGGACCATGAGCAAAAAACATATCCATCCTTCCATTCACATTGTCAAGGTAATACAAAGGCACTCTACAACATGAATATATCTTTACTGCTCTGGCCAGAATCTTCTAAAATAGTTGATAGCAGACTGATAAACGATAGTCATCATTCACAACTGTAAGTGGCATGTCAGTGCATACCACCACAATTTTCAGTCAGTATTAGCTAAATGGTCCCTGTCATGATATTAAATATTTAATTAAGGCTACCAACTACACTAGCTTATGCTGGATATTTTTGTTGTGTATATCACTTGTGTGATGGTAGTATTTTGAAGACTATTTAGGAATGGTGCAGGATCATAAAATTGCTATTTCTAATGTCAGAGATGGTAAGGAGAAGGCTGAATCTTGGATTTTTCTTTTCACAACATGCAGCAAACTCTGAATAGGAGAAATTAAATGTGAGTGTGGGTTCAAAGCCCCCTGCATGAGAGGAGCAGGACACTCTGGCCCTATAAAAAGATACATGTGTATTTGTCAGTCTTAAATTTATTTAATACTTTTGGGGTGATAGCAGATGACGTCTTGAATTATGTACAGCTTCAGCAAGGAAGGTATATATATATATTTTTTTTTTTTGCTGGCTGGAGAAGTCAATGCCATTGGATTGCAAGCAAGTAAGATGCCCTTTCAGGAAATACAAAAGATAAAATCTTTCTTTGTATAATAAAGTCTGATATAAACTAAAGTCATCATATAGAGATGAGCAAAATCTTACAGGCTTGGTGTAATATTTTAAGAGGTTAAAGAAAATCAGATTGTATGTGCTTACTACTGGGTTCCTACTGCCCAGCATTTGTAATGAGTTTTTTACCAAACACTTTCTCATCCTTATTTCATCAGCCTAACTCTTTAAACTGGAATTGAGTTTGGACTGAAATCAGGGGATTGCAATTGTGTGTGGTGTTTTTTTTTTTTTTTTTTTTCATTTTTATCATGTTAGGATTAAAGGAAGCTTTTAACTGGCTGTACTATAATATTATTTCATGCTAGTTTGTAAATATTTATTACTTTCTCCAAGGCTTTCAATATAATTTTATTATGAAACCTACATCTTAAGCAGGGAGAGAGAAAAGCATTACCTGCAGGCCAAAATGGGATTAAACATTTTGCATAATATAATTGAACAGCACTGGAAATGCAGCTGGTGTTCACAAACTATTATGCCATCTTTCATTTTTATTGTAGCTTGAGTATTTTGCCTCAGATTTTAGTCCTAAGCTTCCTATGATACTGGCTTTTGAACAAAGGGGAAATAAATAATTATAACCTTGCTGTATGACATTTTTTGAAGATTTCTTTTAAATCCATGTTCCCAGACCATTGCAAGATGTAAATCCTCATTATTAAGCTTAGAGTCTTTTGATTACATCAAACAAACTTTATGCCTTCATTTTAAAAAGAATGTGGGCTCCCAGTCTTATATGATGCACACACACACACACACACACACACACACACACACACACACACACACACACACACACACACACACACACACACACACACACACACACACACACACACACACACACACACACACATGCATATATACAAACACACACACATACACACTCAAAAACATGTAAACACACACTCTTCATTTCAGTTAAAACAATATTCAGACTTTAATATTAAAACAGTGCTGACAAAGATTAGGTTACAAAAGGAATAGCTCAGCTCAATTGTTTTGTGTACCCTACTAAGTTGATTGCATTTTAATTACATAATCATATGGTAGGGGACACAAGAATATTTTCTGCTGCAGGCTACAAAATCGTAACCATGACTGCCCTCCTCCACTCCATTACATGCAGAAATGCATTCACAAAATAATAGTAATGTGTTGGCCAGGTTTTCAAAACTGATAAATTGCAGTACTGTCATCAACATGATATTACTCCTTTGCATTTGCCAAAGCAATGGCACTCCTGAAAGCAGTATACATTTTCAGCAATGCATTTGAGCTTTGATATCTCCCATTTCCTGCACCATAACAGAAAATGAAATATTGGTTTAATATCACAAGATAGATTAATGTATCCACCACTTTAAATTCAAGTGCACTGAGGTGGACGCAAAGTGAATATTACACTGTCTACAAAATGTGATTTCATATTCTATGTGAGTCTTTAAGAAAACAGCAATAAGGACAGGAAATCTAGTGATGTCAGGCAACTAAACAAATAGCCTCTATACGTGATCCTCGCAATATATGAACATTTCACAATGCATACCATCTTCTTAAAATTATGTTCTCAGTGGAAGCATGTCACTTCTTTTCTCACCACTGATATTTTTTAACAAGAAAAGGCATTTTATAAACCTTGTACAGGAGACTACCTGTACGTATCCATTTATAATGCTTGCATTTCAGCATATGTACACATATGATATGGTATCAGTGTGCAACATTTTTATGAACAGAATCACTGAAGTTGTTGCTTTGATTCTGGTTTTCACTTTTAGGTGTTTTATCCAGTAGGGAAATGCTGAAATGAAGCTTGTTGTCTGATGAGATGGCACAGTGATGCAGCGGTAGCATTGTCGCTTCACAGCAATAGGTTTTCTGGTTCAATTCTCGGCTGGGGTTCCTTCTGTTTGGAGCCTGCATGTTCTCCCTGTGCTCGTGTAGGTTTTGCTCTGGTTTCTTCCCATGTTGCAAAGACATGCATCTGGAGCATTTCTCCCCAGGCCTCTGCTGAAAATTGGCTTTGTTCCAAGTCAGACTTTCCCAGTTAACACATGTTAAAATAAAGAGACCTTCAGAGGAGAGTAATTTACTCATTTAGATGTGAAGACTAAATCATAAGGGTCCATTTTCAACTCCAAACTTATCAAATTCAGTGTAAGATAATCACTTATAATAAACTACATGAGTACATTGACAAATGTGTAGTACTGAGTCACAAAAACTGTAGAAAAAGTGAATGTTCTGCTACAATAAGACTTTAACACCTCTGTGTTTGAAAGTGGGTGGCCTTTTAGTCTAGTACACTAAGCTACTGGGCCCTACTACCTCATAAATTCCAGATAATTTGCAGTTTAGATAGGAAAATACGATATCTTCCTTTCTGGCTTATGAGGAATTACTATGACCTCTGTGCTTTTTGAGACAGTTATGACACTTCTGTTTTAAATAATCATATTCTTTATATTCTGCACAACTCTTTGTCTCTTGTACATCCATAAATGGATATGTTTCTATATTTGTATACATACAATCACATACAAATATGCTACTAGAGTATTTCATGTTAATTTCAAGGAGTCATAGTTGTGATAATGGTAAATCCTAAATCTTCACCAGAGTCTCAATGAAGCATCACAGAAATAGAATACAAATGCATATGCACGCAAGCGTGTGTGCGTGCACACACACACACACACACACACACACACACACACACACACACACACACACACACACACACACACACACACACACACACACACACACACACACACACACACACACACACACACACACACACACACACACACACACACACACACACAGAAGACCCATGCACTCAGTCACACAAACACTGTTACACCTAACAGTCTGTGTTACACTTAATGAGCATATGCCTTTGCAGATATATTACAGCAGGCTGTTTAACTCCGGCAAAAATAACTAACTAACTAAATATATGTTTGCAGTAAGGCAGAAGGGAGATCTACATGGTATAGAAATTACCATATGCTCTGGCATCCATGAACCTTATGATCTCTGGCTGTGTAATAATATTTGTACCATGCATATCTCGATTGCCTACTTGCACTTATAAAATTATCAGTATTTTTTGCAGTCTGAATTTTACAATTAGAAGAAAGAGTTTTAAAGACATGCAGTAGGTGACTGTGTGTGTGCCTTCTATGAAGGTTGGGTGCCAGGCTGGCAACTCCACACCATAAAAACTCTACTGTCAATCAATCGGTGGACTGGTGATCTGCTGTAGTGACCACTAATGGGAGAAGCTGAAAGAATATGTATGATAAGCACATGCAAACCAGTTATAAGTGGCATCCCACAAGGCTCAGTCCTGGGACCTCTCTTGTTCAGTATATATTGCTCGGAGGTACAGGCCTACACGGAAGGACTGTGGCTAACCAAGTTTGCAGATGACTGCAAACTGGGCACCTTAATAGACTCTCCAGCCAACACAAGCATCCTCCAAAAGGGCCTCAGAGAAACAGACAACTAGTGCCAGAGCCATGGCCTCAAGCTAAATGCCAAAAAGTGTATAGTCATCCCCTTTGGCAAAAACAAAGTGCCCACAAATTACCACATAGGTGGTAAGCCATTAAGTACAGAAGAAGTAATTAGGGACCTGGGGACCCAAGTTGATAGCAATCTCTCATTTGACAACCACGTGGCCAAAGTGGCTAGAAAAACATTTTATATAGCCCACCTAATCATGAAGGGATTCACATCTAGATCAGGGGAGGCCATCGTGCCTCTTTACTCATCCCTCATCAGGCCCATAATTGAGTACAATGCCCCTTTTGGGACGTACCTTACCAGACACCTGCAGCAACTGGAAAGACCCCAAAAGTACCTCACCAAGAGGATCAAAGGGCTCAAACAGATGCCATATGCTGCCTGGTTAAAGAAACTCCAGCTCTACTCAGTGGCATACCACCTGCTCAGAGGCGATCTGTGCCTGACGTATAAAGCCATGTCCAACCTGGAATTAATGGACATGCTGCACCTCAGAAAATCCAAATCCCATCGAGCTACGCACTCGAGAGACTTGAACCTCAGCACTGAAATAAATAGGACATTCTGGAGGGACAGATTCATAACCCAGAGGCTCCCTTCACTCTGTCCAGGTTAGGCAGAGTCCCTCATTGACTCTCTTCAAGAGGAATCTTGACGAGTGTATAGGAGATCGTAGGTTTACCCCAGCAATCACTTCTGTGTCACTGTTAGACAGAGGCACAGTATACTAACCTCGAAAAAGGGCATAGCTTAATTAATTTAAAATGGGTGGTGAAAGCCAAACACACTCTGGCTAGGCTTATAAATGCCCTAGGGCAGATAGCCTAGTATGAACCTATGAACATTTGTTATTTAGTGCATTTAAATGTAAAAGAGTTTCTTTCGTCATTATAACTAATACATAGCTGTGAAGAGTTGTGACTTTTTAACCATATGATATTTTGGCCTGAAGTTTACAAGGTAATCATTTAAATAACTCTTTGGTCAGACTGCTAACTCTGTTTTACAGTCCAATTTTTAAACAGGTGCTAACACCACCCAGTGCTTCTGCTGAATTCTGAGAAGTGTACATGTCCAGATGGTGAGCTTTTATATCAGTAACACAGTGCTTCATAAACATGTATTCTGATTTCTGTGTAAGTATCCTTCAAAATATTCACAAAAGTAATCATTTTAGTGGCAAATTCAAGAACAAAAAGGCACATATGTGCAAGCAGTAGTGCCCTCTACATGACTTTTAAGTCAATTTAGATTATTATGCTTGTTGCACCATACGATTTTCACAAGCATAATCATTTTGGTGGCAACTCTCAAAAACTGAAAAAATGTTAGCAATAATGTCCCCTTCTAACCACCCCCAAATAGTGCATACATGCACTATTTTTGTTAAGTTGGTTTATCTAATGCCTTTATTTAATTGGATATATCTAGTACTTTTTATGTGTTTTATTTCTCTTTTAATATACATTTGCATTCAGATAGTGTTTTAGTTTTGTGTACTGTAATACAAAAGATAAAACGATACCTATCACTTTCTATGTGTATGTAATTTGACTCCTAGGTTAGAGTGGCTACTTTCTGCTGCTAAGGTAACTTTTCTTGCTTCATATTATTCACTTCCTGCCTCTTCCTACATTGCTGCATTTTCTGTTTGTGGAGTTTATGTCTTCACATTCTTAAGGAAGTGTTTTTCCTATTTTTAATGATTTGGATTGCTCTTGACAGGTAGTGTACTCATTTTTGAGTTTTTAATGATTTCATTACTGTAAAACATTTCATTTGTCCCACATTTATAGGTTCATAGGTAGGTACTAGGCTATCGGCCCAAGGGCCTACATAAGCCTAGCCAACAAGGTTCCCTGGCTTATGCCACCCAAAAAGTTATTTTCCTGTGCCACTGTTGAGCAGAGACGCAGAAGTGATCCGCGGGGTGTATTTCCTATTTCCCATCCACTCATCAAGATTTTTCTTGAAGAGTGCTAATGAAGAATTTTGCTTGACATAGATGGGTAGCCTGTTCCAGAGTATGGGAAGTCTCTGGGACAGGAATCTATCCCTCCAGCATGTCCTGTGTATTGTGGTGACAAGGTTTAGGTCCCTAGAGTGTGTAGCTTGGAGGGATTGGGATTTCTTTAGATGTAGCATGTCCAACAGCTCTGGGTTTGACATAGCGTTATATGTTGGGCAGAGATCACCTCAGAGTAGGTGATATGCTATGGAATAAAGCTGGAGGTTTTTGAGGCGGTCAGTGTAAAGGCATTTGTTTGAGGCCAGTAATCCTCTTTGTGAGGTACTTCTGTGGCCTTTCCAGCTGCTGCAGATGTCTTGTGAGGTACATTCCAAAAGGCACCATGTACTCTATAATGGGTCTAATGAGTGTCGAGTAGAGGGGAACAATGACCTCTTTTTTCCTGGATGAGAACACTTTTATGATGAAGTGTGCCATGTAGAGGGATGTCCTGACTACTGTGGTGATGTGATTATGATGTGACATAATTCCTGTTTTGCTCTACTTCTTTATTATTATTAAATTGTATGCAGATGTAGTAATGAGTTTGAAATGGGATTATATATTTTGGTGTTTGGTGTTGTTTTAAAGTGATTTACTGTTTTTTAATGCAAATTTCAGGTCTTTTTCACATGCATGGAACAGATCTGATGCACAGGTGTGTGTACATACCCATACAAACATACATATTACATATATGCTTATACATAGGTTCATAGGTTCATAGGTAGGTATGAGGCTATTGGCTCTAGGGCCTATATAAGCCTAGCCAAAGGTAACCTGGCTTTCGCCACCCACGAAAATTATTTTCCTGTGCCACTGTCGAGCAGAGCCACAGAAGTGTTCCCCAGGGTTAATTTCCTATCTCCCATCCAATCATCAAGATTTTTCTTGAACAGTGCTAATGAGGAGCTTTGTTTGATACAGATAGGTAGTTTGTTCCAGAGTATGGGAAGTCTCTGGGACAGGAATCTATCCCTCCAGCATGTTCTGTTTATTGTGGTGATGAAGTTTAGGTCCCTAGAGTGTGGTAGCTCGTAGGGATTGGGATTTCTTTAAGTGGAGCATGTCTAAAAGCTCTGGGTTTGACATAGCTTTGTGTGTTAAGCAGAGATCGCCTCTGAGTAGGCGATATGCAATGGAGTAAAGCTGCAGTTTTTTGAGATGGTCTGCATAGGGCATCTCTTTGGGGCTGGTAATCCTCTTTGTGAGGTATTTCTGTGGCCTTTCCAGTTGTTGTAGATGTCTTGTGAGGTACATACCAAAAGGAGCATTGTACTCTATAATGGGTCTAATGAGTGATGAGTAGAGGGGAACAATGACCTCTTTTTTCCTGGATGAGAAACCTTTTGTGATGAGGTGTGCCACATAGAAGGATTTCCTGACTACTGTGGCAATGTGATTATCAAAGGAGAGACTACTGTCCACCTGTGCCCCAAGGTCTCTTATCACACTTTCAGTGTTAAGTAGACTACCACCTATGTGGTAGTTCATGGGTACTGAGTTTTTACCAAAAGGAATGACAATGCACTTTTTGGCATTGAGCTTGAGGCCATGGCTTTGACACTAGGCATCTGTCTCAGCAAGGCCCTTTTGTAGGATGTCCACATCTTTTGGAGTTTTGATTATGGCTCCTAGTTTGCAGTCATCTGCGAACTTCATTAGCCAAAGACCTTCTGTGTTGGCCTGTACTTCAGAAAAATTGATACCAAACAGGAGAGGACCCAGGACTGAACCCTGTGGTACTCCACTTGTCACTGGTCTGAAGCTGGATTTGGAGTCTGCTACTTTCACAGTGTGGGTTCTGTCAGTGAGCCATTTGGCAACCCATCTTGTGACATAGGGATTTATACCTAGTTTAGTGAGTTTATCTATAATTCTAGAGTGGGGGATGGTGTCAAAAGCCTTGGCGAGATCTAGATAGGCTGTGTGAACCACCTTACCCTCATCTACGGCTTTGGTGACTGCTTCAAAGAAATCTATCAGGTTTAGGAGACATGATCTGCCTTTTACAAACCCGGACTGGGTGGGATCCTGAGTTTGGAGATTACCAATGTCATTGTTTATAAATTCCATGATGATACGCTCCATAGCCTTGCAGACCAGGCTCGTTAGGCTAATGGGGCAATAGTTTCCGGGGTCTGTGGTGGCTCCCCCTTTGTGGAGTGGGATAACTGTCGCTGTGCGCCATTCAGTGGGCACATAGCCTGAGGTAGACTATGATTGAACATGTTACTTAGGTGGGGTGCCAGTTCAATCTGTAGTTCATGTAGAACACAGCCTGGGATGTCGTCAGGTCCCATGAATGCTGTGTTCTTGGCTTTGGATAGTGTGTTTTTTACCCATGCAGCCGTGATTACAGGGACTTTGCATTCTTCTGGTATAGAGATGGGCCCTTTACTTGATGACAGAGGGGTAAAGTTAGCACTGAACCTATCTGCCAGGATGTTGGCAATATCTGTTGGTTCTGTATATTTAGTGCCGTTGTGCTGTAACTCAGAGCAGATCTGAGTGTTGCCATTGAGATTCATGACATAGCTATAGAATGCTTTGTGGTTGTCTTTAGAGTCAGTGGCAATTTTGTTTTCATAACTAGGTTTGGAGGATTTTATGAGGGATCTCAGCTTCTTACTGAAGCTGACCAGGGAGTTTCTCCAATCATGGGATTTTACTCTTTTTTTGCAACAGTTTCTTTCTTCTGTTGCAGAGTTTGTTTATGGCAGGCGACCGCCAGATTGGCTTCCTTTTTTTGGAGGATAACATCTTGGTTCTTTTAGGGATTGCACGATCCATGCACTCATGTAAGTGCTTATAAAGTGCATTTGTGTAGGATTCAGCAGTCATACCTCTATTGTCCGTCAGCATGAGTGTCGTGAAGTTTGCCACTTCTGTCTTATATTAATATCATAAGGTAAGTATAAAGCCTGGAGCAAAGAACTAGTCCACCAACCTAGTCCAACTTTTATTTATTTTTATTTATTTTTATTTAAATTTGTTGACCGGGAGTGTCCGACTGGACGTGGGTCCATTTTCAGTGGAGGCCCGGGGAGAAAAGCTCCACAGTAAAATAAACAGACAGTAGTTACATTGGATTACATAGTGATTAACAATTTAACATAGAAATTACTTACAACATATTTACAGATGAAGAACATAGTACATCAGTAGACAACTAGAATCTTTATCTGTGAAGTACATAACAGGCATTAACAAATGTAACAATGAGAAGTTCCTGCTGTATAATAAGTACTAGGCTTATGAGCATCTGAGCTTGCTATCATCAAGGTAGTTAGTGGAGGTGAAAGAAAAGTAGTAGTTGGATGGGGTGGGTGATATTAGAGTGGGAGTTGCAAGGGCATAGCCAGCATGTTTTTAGGTGCGCTTTTAATACAGTTTTGAAGTTGGTGCATGATGGTACAGAGGTAATTGTGGGTGGGAGTGAGTTCCATAATTTGGCTATGGCGCAAGAGAATAGTGCTTCACCAGCAGAGTTATTGGCTTTAGTGATCTGCAAGTGATTTTTGTTGCTGGATCTTAGTGGTCTGGTGGTGCGATAGGGTTGGAGTAGATTCTGGAGGGATGGGACATTTAGTGGATGGTTTACTAGTTTGTGGGTGAGTGAGAGTTGATACCACTGAAGGAGGTGAGGGAGTTCAAGCCAGCCCAGTTCAGCAAGTGAGAGACAGTGGTGACTACGGTAGGATGCCCCTGTGGCGAATTTTGCGATTTTGTTGTAGCAGGTCTCTAGCTTGTTTAGATCACATTGCCTTAGGTTGGTATATACTGGATAGGCATAAAGTAGGGTGGAGATAAGGTGGGAATTTGCTATTGAAATCTTTGCTGCTTTGGTGAGAAATTGTTTATTTCTGTATAATGCTCCTAGTTTTTTATGGTCATGGATATGTGAATGTCAAATTTTAGTTTATTGTCTATTTCCACTCCTAGCAATTTGGTGTGTTCAGTTGGGTATATAGTGGTGTTGTCTTTTGCTGTGATGTTAAAGTGAGAGTTGTTTTGAGTATGTTTGGAGGGTTGGAAGATGAGTAGTTTAGTTTTGTTTGGGTTGAGTATTAATTGGGCATCGGATAACCATGTTTCAACAGAGGAAAAGGCTTCCTGTGTGACTTTTTGCAGTTTGGGTAGGGACTGGGCTGAGCAGATGATGGTTGAGTCATCTGCGTATTGGATGAGTGTGCCATGTTTGGTGGCAGAGGATAGATTATTGGTGTAAACAGAGAAAAGTAGGGGTCCAAGGATGGATCCTTGGGGAACCCCTATGGAGACAGGTAGTTGGGGAGATATGTCATTCTGCCATACAACGGATTGTTGGCGGTCAGACAGGTAACTCTGAAACCAGTTGGTGACTGATTGTGAGAAGGATAGGATATTGAGGACAGAGATAAGTTGTTTGTGTGGGACCATGTCAAATGCTTTAGATAGGTCTAGGAAAGTAGCAGAGGAGAGATAGCCATTGTTTCTATGCTGAAGGATAGTGTTTGTAAAGGAGAGTAAGACAGTGGTGGTGCTATGGTTTGGTCGGAAACCATGCTGAGTACTGGAAAGGAGGTTGTTAGTAAGGAGGTAGTGTGAGACCTGAGAGTGTATGCATCTCTCTAGTATTTTGGAGAGTGGAGAGAGAATAGCTATGGGGCGGTAATTGGTTAGTTCTGCAGAGGGTCCGCCTTTGTGGAGGGGATCTGAGTAAATTATATGTTGCAATCAGTTGCTAATTAGAGAGCCCATCCTACCCCCTGAAAAGTTGCCTTATAACTGGTAAATTATTTTTTCTTTATTTATCTCATTAGTCTTCCATTTAAAACATCTTTAGCTGTTCAGAAAGACTGGTCCCTATAAGTAAAACCCTGTGAAAAATAATATATATGATGGTAAATCCTTGTCTGTTAATGCTCACAAATAATGTTTGTGCCAGCAACAGCAGTAGCTTGACTCTGCATGCCTGGTTTTAACATCTCCTTTATCATTTGCATTAATCTATTTATTACAATATACAATAAAAATGTTGCAATATATCTTGCTTTTGTATGTCTAGTCACATCACATCTTTATTTTCAGTGTATTGTATTTTTGCAGTGCTGATTCAAATATCATTATTCATCCAAATGAGTTGATGCACATATTGTTTTTAACTTTGATGAAACAGACATCTTTATGGTAACATTGTTCAAGAAGACTCTGCAGTTCATTAATTTAATTTCATTTCATTGCATTTAATAACCAAATAAGTGAACTGCTCCCAGGATCTTCATTAGACTGGTCCATATCAAAAGAACAAGGGCATTATTCCAAAACAGAAATGAGTGAAAATAAGCCATGATCAACATATGCCAAGGTATTACAAGTAACAAAGTATCTGGATAGATATAACAATATAGAAAGTCTTGGTGTAACAAGAGACTGAACCCTCACAGTAGGATTTATATAAAACAAAAGTCTGTAAGTTTGTAAATACCATTGCGCAGGACCATAGGCCATTAAAGAATACTGACTCTCTTAAATATGGCTCATAAACCTATTTTCCCAGCTAAGCATCTGAATTATGTTTAAAATGGTTAAAGTTCCCCAAAATTCAAACAATGTCTAGTAATTTAATCCATGCAACTGGTATTAATTGCATTATACAGTAATTTCTTATCTTTGCTTTTTTCAGCAATATTTAGAAATTTAAGTTTCTATTTCTGTGAGTTTTTGAACTGGTATAAATATTCAAATTTAATGAAACTCTTAATAATTCATCTCTGAAGGCTTTGAAAGCCAGAATTAATTTACTACTAAATTATTTAAATTGCATCGTAAATACGTTTAAATGTTGTTCTATTTCCATTCAATTATATTCCTTAGCAGATCATATTTTCTTTGTAAATTTCCTTTTAACTGACAAATGTCCAGTTGTGTAACTAGAGAATATGTTGCTCCATTCAATAATTGGTTGAATAAAGGTTTTGAATAATGAAGCAAAGCCATCTTCATGTCTGTAGTAAAGTTTTTCATACACAACCCAAACTGCTTCATAGCCCTACTGCTTATTAGAAATAGTGTTTTCATGATAATGCCTAAATCACAATATTCATCAACTTCATGTAAAGCTAAACCATTGTGATTGGTTTATAAAATGAAAGTTTAAAAAAAAACTAACATTGTTGTCAGCTAAATTATAACAAGATTTGATTTCCCGAAATTACAATTTCATTATTGAAGTTATTGAGTGCAGCTAGATTTTGATCTTTTTTTATATTAAATCTAGTTTTGCAGTAATCAAATATTTACTCAGGCAACATTTATTGTTTGAGACATGAGTGCAAAAATTTGACTGAATAGTATAAGCTCCATGATCGAACCCTGGGAACCCCAGACAGTATGTATAAGCATTACATTCAACTGTTCAGGTTTTTACAGAATGTCCAGATTTTTGCCTGATATTTTTAACATTTTTTTAAATTTATTTTAACATTTGTTTACCAGGAAAGTCTGACTTGTAACAAGCCAATTTTCAGCAGAGATCTATGGAGAAATGTTCCAGAAGCATGTCTTTGTAATCTGGGAGGAAACTAGAACACGCACACGACCACAATGAGGACATGCAGACTCCACATTGAAGGCACCCCAGCCAAGAATCAAACCACAGAACCTCTTGCTCTGAGGTACAATGCAAACCACTGCACAATTGCACTGTCCTAGCTTGTTTCCAATAAACATTTTGGTTTTCTGGAAAATCACTGAGGACTGAACCTATAAATAATGGCAGACATTTGAGTTTCAGACTTTATATCTTACAGAAAACGTATACCAATGCAAAACCTATTATTCTAGCAACCATGTGAGTTTAAATTATCAATGTTTCAAATGTGTCCCTATGTTTGCATCTTTGCCCATTATCTTTACCTTTGTCCAAATTTTCTTTGTTAAGAGGTTGACAGGTGTGCATGTAAGGTATCTATTTTAATGCCCTGAATAACAACTGAGTCTTACCAATAAGCCAGTTATCAACTAATTTAACTAAACAAGGGTTGGTATTGTTATTAATTAAGGCGTTAATAATGGCTTAATGTGAATGGATGTCAAATGCTATTGACAAATTTAGTAAAAAATACCACTTGACAGATGAGTCTATAGCCACTGTCAAAATGTCTTAAAATTCAGCTAGGTTTCTAGCAGTTAGTCAACCCTTATTGCAAGAGATTAATAATTAATTGAATTGTTTTTGTGAGTTTATTAGCATGTCAGTAATGTGCATTTCAAAGCATTTATCGAAATAGGTGCCAAACCGATTACTCTGTAATTTTATACATCCTGTTTAATGCATAACTTTCACATACAGTAGGAGTTATGTTTAATGACTTCCATGATTCAGGAACAGTATCCATTTTTAACAAATGGTTGAAAATGTATAGAGTACTGCACGTGTCATTGCATAGTCTAGCTAAGAGAGAGAAGCTGGAATTGTATCTGGTCCCAAAGAACAAACTGTGATTTTTCTTCAATGAGCTGAAGATTATCGTAAATATTATTTTTGAACAAACACCATTTTCCAAGTTACATGGATAAATGTCCAATAACTTTGTAGAAGATTACAGGGTAAGATGAATGAGTCACAGAGATTCCTGAACTTTATAAACACAAACACCCAGAACAAAATAGTCCGCACACCCACAAAGGGCACTAAAGTCTTTGACCTGGTACTTCAAATATGGGAGAATAGTGCACCCTCCAATGTAATTTCTCCACCATAAAAATACATCCTTTGGAAAAAAAAATAAAACATGGAACTCCATCTAACCGTGGTAGTTTTATGAATTATTCTAATGCAATCTTCCTACTATTAAGTGACACCCTGGTAATATTTCAAGCTCCTGCCCCCCAAACATGGAGAACAATGCTGACTATGCTGAATTTTTCACATAAACCTTGTGCAATCATGTTAATGAATGTATAGAGACAGTTTTACTTACCTGGCATAAGCACATAACAAGTTCAGAAAGTAAACAGAAGAAAATCATGGCAAAAATATGAAAGTGCAGTAACCAGCTTGGCAAAAACATCCTCTTCAGTCTAAGCAAGCAACTCAAGGAGTGAATAAGTCTACCAAAGTTGAATTTGAGATTAGAATAGCCCCTAGGCCAAGAATAATCACAAGGCATTCTTCAGCTATGCTCACAACCTCAAAGGCAATAGACAACAAAGTGCCACACTAATTGTAAATGGAGCTACCTATACTGAGATGGAAGATATAACAAATCTACTGACATACCAGTTTATCTCCAATTTTAACCCTCTCTCCTCCCAGATACCCCTCTGAAAATAAACTCAACCATAAATCTCCCAAGTACCACTAAAGAGTAGGTCCTCAATACACTCTCCAAGACCAAGAACACTGCACTGATGAACACAAGTGCATCCCAAGATGCATCTATAATACCATGAAACATGAGCTATTAGGACAACTAGAATCTCTAGTTAACCAATCTATTTAATTGGATGGTGCAGTGGTGCAATGGTAGCATTGTCGCAAGAGGTTCTCCTTCTGTGTGGAGTCTGGATGTCCTCCCATCATTCGTGAGGGTTTCTTCCAGGTGATCCAGTTTCCTCCCATGTTAAAAATAAATAACTAACCTTAGCCTTCATTCTTTCTTCACTCGAAGTAAATGGAGGTTTTCCAAGTTTCATCCCTCTGTATAAAGGAAGTCCATTTTCAGACTATGGTGTATCTATTCACATATGCAAAGTTATGGAAAGAAATATCATGGGCATGATAAACAATGACATAGGAAACCTTCAGACATTAGATCTAGCTCAGTTTATTTTCACCAAACAAAGGCAATAGCTGTAAACTATGTATCAACATGTGAATTGGTTCAGCAATACCCATATTTATGTGGAGATGAAAAAATGAAGTACTTAGGAGCATGGGTTAAAAAGGATTTTGTTATGGCAGCTAAGAATATGTGGAAAGAGACCAAGCAAAAGACAATATAAACACTAATAAGCCGGAAGTTCTGTTTTATGGGTATGCACAGCAAGATACTGTCTGTGAAAATGTTTTAGCTCTTTAGTTTTATGCACAGGTTAGGCATATTTTTTCAACAAGAGGAGAAGTTGTGCATAGCAATTAATAAAGAGTTGAAGGATTTTATCTCAGAAGGGAAATGTGCAAGAATCAAGTGGGTTAAGTTGATCCTTCCAAAAGAACAAGGTGGTTTGGGTCCACCTGATTTGAAGGGGTATTCCAGAGTTATAAATTTAAGGCTCCTTACAAAGCACAAGGAGAAAGCTATAATTCAAAGTGGAAAGGCATGATGATGAAACAGGGGAGAAGTTCAAGAAATAAGGAGAAACTGGGATTTTGGATGCAGATACATAAGGAGAATAACAATAACCATACAAAATATTGAATTGATAAAGTAGCAGAAAGTACTCTAAGAAGTAAGCCAGCACAGGAATGGACACAGAATATTCTAATGATAGGGATGACTGCAACTGGAGGTACAGAGAATAGGCAAAAGGGGGCTGGAATTTACTGGAGAAATCTGACAAAGAAACCATGGTATCGGGATCAAATAATTAGAGATGGAAAGGTAATATAATGGGAGGAGGCCAAGAATGCATTTGGACTGCAGGTTAGAGACTGTCTTCCCTATCAAGTATTGATATCATGCAAAAGGAATGGAATAGTGGTATCCTAAGTGACAGACCAGCAATGGTAGAGTTTTCAGTAGAATTTAGAAAAAAAGCTGCTGTTAAAAATGGATAATTATTAGGGGATGTAAAATATTGCACGATGACTATAGGAATAAATTAGAGCAGGGTAGAAACGTTTGGGAAGCAATTCACAAAGAAACAATGAGAGTATGTATACACATACACACACACACACACACACACACACACACACACACACACACACACACACATATATATATATATATATATATACACACACACACACACACACACACACACACACACACACACACACACACACACACACACACACACACACACACACACACACATATATATTATAGATAGATATGGGTAAGCAGCAAAGTCTAGAAAATTTAGGATTTTTGCTTGGAAGAGTTAGCATGAGTATTTTATGCTCTAGGCAGACTCCAAAGAACTTTTCCTGAGGTAGATTACAAATGCTGGAGGTCTGATGTGGAAGAAAGAGATAATTGAGAACATATTTTCTGGAATATAATGAGTTGGCAGACTTTAAAAATTCCCCTGCAGACTACTTTATCACAAATACTGGGTCAGCAAATTGGTAAAACTAATGAAATTATTTCTCTTTTCTTTTTTTCTCAAATGTTTTATTAAAACTCAACAAGTAATTAATAAAATATAACATTTAAGGGGTCCACTTCTGAATCTCAAAATAATGAAATATTGAATTTCAGTATTTATCAACCAGAATTTCAAAAGTGTACAAACACAAAAATACACAATACTGAAACATCGTAAAACGCAATACAGAAGTAAAAATCCAACCCTCCCCAACATAAAAACAAAAACACTAACAAGCTCAAATCAAATAACATGACTATATGTTTTTGCAGGGGGGCAATCACCCCTGCACATCCTGTGGGGAGGCTGCCCCCCACACCCACTCTACTTATATATACCAACTCCAAGGTCGCACTAACTCGAACCTCCCCCACAAACTTACTTTACGTGCCCTACACTCCTATTGCACACTGTCATACTTACACTCACTAATAACACACACATTACACATGTACAAAAATCACCACTTTCAACACTATCTCACACACACATTTCCACCTACCTACTCCAACCTACTCCTAAAACTTCCCTCAAAAAATAAAAAGAAACAAATTTCTACCCAAAACCCTTAAGAAGTAAATATCTACCTGAATCTCCATACATAGCCACACATTGGCCACCATGTAGAAATCCCACATTGCACTGTGCCATAAAGAGACAGCACGCAATAAACTACACACCGCACCACACCTACATTAGATTTGGGAAACTTAGATTCGTTAAAGTGAATTTCGAATAACTGCACTTTTGACATTCTGGTCTCAAAATACTGAAATTCGACACTTCAGTATTTCAAGATTCAGAAGTGGACCCCATTTAAGATAATATATGAAAGCTGTGATAAAGAATCAGAATTTCTTAGACATAGTAAGGCCTTGCTGAGTCTAATTATGGTGGCTGTTAAAAAGCAGTTACTAGAAAACTGAAATCAAAGTTTAAACCAACCATAACTAGAAGTGGTAAATATAGTAACAGAGATAAAATGAATGGAATTGTGATCTTTAGAAAATGGTAGCGACAAATTACATAGAAAAAATGGGAATTGTGGGAACAATATATGCAGAATAATGTTTTTGAACAGGAATGAGGTTTAATTGAAGGCAGAAATTGAATGAACTATGTAATTTTCAAATGACTGTGAGTTTATTGTAGATTATATGTGATGTATAATGTCTGCAACTGAAAATATCTCAGTATGGTTTTTTTTCATTTATATAAATGTATGATTGCTTATGTCATAAGTGAAAATTTAATAACGATGTTTCTTATTTAAGAAAAAAAAAAAGATCTGTCATGTTTACTCAGCCTGGTAGACTTCTTTGGGTAGTTTCCAAAGCAATGTATAAGAGTAATTCTGCCTAACTTGACGTGGCCAGAGCACTTGACATAACACTCTCCTTGGGTACTGCTGACAAACTCAAGAAATTAGGTATAAACTTCTATGTCATCCACTGGAGTACTAGTTGGCTCACAGACAGAACCCAAGAAGTTAGGGCATGGAGGTCTGCCTCCACAAAGAGGCCAGTTACTAGCAAAGTCTTTCAAGGCTCAGTGCTGGGACAATTCCTTTTTGGTATCTACTTGTCTGAAGTCAATGTCACCTTCAAAGGCCTCTGGCTGAGCAAGTTTGCAGATGATTGCAAACTAGACTGAGTCATAGAATCCTCCAAATGCATAGTTACCTTCCAACAAGGCCAGACAGATACATAACTGGTGCCAGAGCTGTAGTCTAAAACTCAATGCCAACAAGCACATGATAATATTCTTTGGGAAGGTGGCTACCCCTGGAAACTGCCACATTAATAATAAATTACTAAGAGTAGACAGAGTAGTTAGGGATTTGGGAATGCATGCAGTCAGCAAAATGGCATTTGACCACCTTGTGTCTATAGTATATGGGAATCATTTTATGTTGTACAACTTATAAGCAAGGGTATAACATCTAGGTCCAAGTTTGTCATTGTTCCACTGTCCTCAGCCCTCATTAGACCAGTCATTTAGTACAGTGCTGTATTTTATAAAGCATATATCATGGACAGAAGTAGGTCAAAAATTAAAAAAATATAGCCTGGTACACAAGACCCAGGGGAAAAAAGGGCCCAGTCCTGGTAGGCACACTTGTGCCAGGACTGGAAAAATGACAGTATAGAATCTTCAAAATATGGGAACATTCCTACAATGGGGCCAGACCAGGCCAAAGGGGAAGATGCCCCCCCCACTGTAGAAGGAAGTAGCAGTCCACAAAAATCACACAAACTGATAGGCCAAAGAAGAGCCATAAAGATGATATAGTGGACAAATGAGAATAAGAAAGAAATTATATATTGTTACTATTATGCAAAAAGCCCAGAATTTCCAGACACAAGATATATAAAAAGATTAAAAGAGAAATTAGAAGAAAGAAAAATACTTCCACAAGAAAAGCTGTCAGAAGCTTCAAATAAAAATGTGTGTTCATTAATATAACAGATTTGTGAAACAAAATTATATAGACTAAGAAACTATGATGTGTTTGGAAAAGGAAGCATCTGAGGACGTGCGAAAATATAAACAACAAAACCTAGAGAGACTTGATATGGTGAAATATTTAAGTTGAAAGCCAAATTAATCAATACTAATCCTCTGTAATCTCTGTGGTGCATCCTATAGCTGCGTAATGCTGTAGTGTGATATACCAGTTAGGTAGGAGTTCTATTCCCAGACATGGCGACTATGAAGCTGTGTGTGTGTGTGTGTGTGTGTGTGTGTGTGTGTGTGTGTGTGTGTGTGTGTGTGTGTGTGTGTGTGTGTGTGAAGGGATCAATGTTGTCCTGCTAGACAGGGGTCCAGGGAAGTAAATACTGTGGGAAGAATTAGCCAGGGAATTGTTATGGCTAGGCTTGTATAGGCCCTAGGAACAATAGCCTAGTACCAACCTATGAACCAAAAAGGCAGCCCAAAAGATATTCAAAGAGAAATACAGGCAAAGCCATCCAGATATGGAAAAATTCACAATAAAAAAATAATATCACAAAGACAGAATGTAGAAAAGATTAGTAAAGTAGAAGTTAAAACAATAGACGTTGAAGTTATGGAATACCTGTAAAGTGAAGGATTTGGTGTAGACACATGTAATATCACAGAATGATGAAATGAGCTTCCAAATTAAGGAGAAACAGGAAGATATGGAGACATCTGAAGAAGAAATATGGACATGGGAAAGAAAAAGAGATTTAATATAGTGTAATATTTAGGCAAAGGAGAAAGCAAGAATAATCAATACAAAAAGAACAGCACCAAAGATCTTTGAAGAAAAATACAGGCAAAGGAATCTAGACATAAAACCATTACAATACAAAAAACAAGAAGACAAAGAGGAAAAGTTGAAAAGAAGATTAGTACTGGAGAATTTAAAGAAATAGAAACTGAGGTTAAGGAGAACCTGTGAAGTAAATGATTCAGTGTAGAAAATCTAACTCGGAAAGCAGCACAGCAGAATAGAGTTATAGACATCCAAATTAAGGAGAAAGCTGAGGAATGGGAAGCAACTGGTCCATTGCCTTATGAAGATACTTTGGAGCTGTCCACAGGAAGCCAGTATAAACTTTCACTAGAAGCTGGACAGCAAGGGAAGGAACAGGAAACTGTGGCAACTCTGACACAGTCAGTGTTGAGGAGTGATAGGCCAGTAAGTTCCATTATGACAGAGCAACGGATGACACAGGATGGAACTGAAAAAATAAAAAAGAATCCAGACCACAAATGAAGGCATAGAAAAGTTTTATGTACTAGCACTTTTGTCTAGAAAAGACTTCTTCAGATCAGATTATTTTTTCAGTGATTTTTGGTTTTATGAGCACAGGATGGAATTAAAGAGAATGTGCCACAGGAAGATGCTACAGAACTTTCTATAGAATGCCTGCAAAAAATGGAGAACAAAAAATGTGCCATCAGTTTAGAAGAAAATGAGCTAAGAGAAGAGTTGCTTGATTTAATAGAGATAGATAGGCATAATAAGATCAATGAAAGAAATAGGCTACAGAAGGTCAATAAACTCCCAAAATTTAGAAGCTTGATAAAACAAATGAATACAGTAATTAAGACTGTCCAAAGAAATCCATGTGATATAACAGAAATAAACAAAATATATTACTGTGCAACTAAATTAATAACAAATAAAATTTTAGCACAAGAACACAGGGCACTAAGAGAAAGGAAAGGGAGACATTGAATATCATCATGGAAGTATCGAATAGAGAAAACTATAGCAATTAAGACAAGAAGGGTCATGTTGGAAGAGTATAGAAGAGGGAACAGGTCAACAAAAATACTCAGAAAGGTAGACATGATAAAGCAATGGGCAGTATTAGAACGGATCAGGATTTATCATGCACTGTTGCAAATAATAAACTAAAAATATCAGAACAGGCAGAAAAAATTAGAAGATACACAGATAAAGTACAAAATAAGCAATTTATTAATGACCCAAAAATGTTTTATAGAGAATTGAGAAACAGGAATTGAAAAACCACCATAAAAAAGAAGAAATAAATACATTTTGGAGAAATATTTATGAAGATTCTGTGGAACATATCAAAGATGCTAAATGGATAGAAGAAGTAAAAGAATAAGAAGCTCAAAGATACAGGATATGAAATGGGATGAAATAACAGCCAGAGAGATTGAAACAACGTTAAGGAAAGCCTCTAATTGGAAAACCCCAGGCACAGATGCAGTACATAACTTCTGGTTAAAAGTATTAACATCTTTGCACGAAGATTTAGCCATAAGTAATAACTGTTTATATGTGCACCCCAAACAGAAACCAAGCTGGCTAACAACAGGAAAAAACAATGCTCCTATTTACGAGTGATCCTGCAAGCTATCCTAAAAATTATAGACCGATAACTTGCCTTCCGATGACTTATAAACTCTACACTGGAATTGACACTGACAGAGTTTATAGCCATTTAGAAGAAAACTCAATTATGGCAATAAAACAAAACGACAATAAAAGAAAGTCATATGGAACAAAGGATCATTTGTTGTTAAATAAAGTCATAGTTGAGAACCATAAAAAGGGGAAAACTCTAAGTATGGCGTGGAGTGACTACAAAAAAAATTTGACAGTATCCCACGTTCATGGATAAAAGAAACATTGTCCATGCTGGTGTGAATGACCTGAGACGTACTTCCCTGGACTACATGAAAAGAGACATAGAGGAGCTCTCTGAGCATGTAGCCCAGGCCGGTATGACCCTGACCTTGAGTAGCATCTTACCCTCACCAAGAATGATGCCACAATATGAAGACAAGATGATCAATTTCAACAACTGGCTTAAGTATTGGTGTCATTCAAAGGGGATCCAATGCCTGTCAGCCTGGGATGACATGCTCGACAAGCCACGATGCTTCACTAGGGACGGCTTGCACCTGTCACCCCTGGGCTTTCAGATATTGGCAAAGGCTCTTGCTCCCCCCATAGTGCCTTTTTTAGGCAAGGCTCAAAAGACAAACCCACCTCCATAGGTATCACAAGGGATAAGAAACTAAGAGTAATGCTACTCAACGCCAGAAGTCTATACCTCAAGATGCACGCATTCGAAACTCTCCTTAGCATGGAGAACATTGATATCTGTGCAGTAACAGAAACCTGGTTCAAGGCTCCCGAGAGCACCCCAGCACTACCAGGTTATAACTCATACCATGCTTTTCGGCCGCAAAACTTGGACCGAACTACAAAAGGAGGGGGAGTATCAATATTCGTCAAAGATACCCACACCTCCAGGTTGGTGGCACAGCATGAAGCATCAGAGACTATCCATGTGCAACTAACAGTGGGTAAAACTGCCTTCCAGTTTATAGCCTGCTACAGACCACCCTCCCAAATCCAGGAACCCCACTCGGCCTTCCTGAGAACACTGGAAAATATGAAGGTCTCTCCAAACATGATTATACTGGGTGACTTCAACTACCCAAACATAGACTGGGAGCATTACTTTAGCTCCAACACCCTAGCCCAAAGGTTCCTAGAATTTATAAACTCAAATGCTATGGAACAACTTGTTACCACTCCCACAAGAGGGGAAAACATACTGGACCTGATCATCACCAACATGGGGACTCTATGCTCCAGACCAGAAGTGTATCCCTCACTGGTAAGATCAGACCATAAACTAATCTCACTGGATATTAACATCCCGACCCCACCGCCTGCCCAGAAAACCACAGTGAAAAACTTCTCTAAAGCAAATTTCACACTCCTCAAAACCGAGGTGGAATCCTTCAAAGCCCCCGAGCCTGTGGAAAATACAGCCCAGACCACAGAATCATTTATAAACGCATTCTATGAACACCTTCAGGAATGCATGGATCATGCAATCCCAAATAAAACCAAGACCCAATCCTCCAAAGGCAGACATCCTGTCTGGTGGACCCCAGCCATAAACAAACTATACAATAGAAGGAGGAAGCTACTACATGATAGAGCAAAATCCCAAAAAGGGAAGGCATCTCTGGTCAGTATTAGCAAAAAACTACGGGCACTCATAAAATTGTCTAAGGCCAGCTTCGAGAGAAAAATTGCACAGGGCACTAAGGATAATCACAAGGCTTTCTTTAATTATGTTAGGAACCTGGGTGGGAATTCCCAGATATGCTCAGAATTAGTCCAAAATGACAAAAAATACATCGAACCCAAAGACATTGCCAACATCCTAGCTGACAGGTTCAGCGCAAACTTCTCCCCCCTCTCCCCACCAAAAGGGCAAATATCTATCCCAGCAGAGTGCTGCCCCCCTGACATCTCAGATGCTCAGGTAAGAGCCACCCTCTCCAAAGCAAAAAACACAGCATCAATGGGACCAGACGGTGTCCCGGGCTGCGTCCTACATGAACTCCAAGAAGAGCTAAACCCAAACATAAAACTACTGTTCAATCTCAGCCTTACTACAGGATATGTACCCAAAGAGTGGCATACAGCAACAGTGGTCCCTCTCCACAAAGGTGGTGCCTCAATGGATCCTGGAAACTATCGCCCCATAAGCCTGACTAGCTTGGTCTGCAAAGCTATGGAAAGGATCATCATGAACCTCATAAATAAAGATATTGGGGACCTACAGACACTGGATCCTACCCAGTTTGGCTTTGTTAAGGGCAGATCCTGCCTCTTAAACCTGGTTGATTTCTTTGAAACAGTCACCAAGGCCATTGACGAGGGGAAGGTGGTCCACACAGCCTACCTGGACCTCGCAAAAGCCTTCGATACAATACCCCACTCGGGCATTATAGATAAGCTCACCAGCTTAAATATAAACCCCTATGTCACTAGATGGGCTGCAAACTGGCTCAAGGACAGAACCCACATGGTTAGAATTGCTGGAGCAGTGTCAGACTCCAAACCAGTTACAAGTGGCATCCCACAATACTCAGTCCTGGGACCTCTCTTGTTTGGTATATATTTCTCGGAGGTACAGGCCAACACGGAAGGACTGTGGCTGACCAAGTTCACAGATGACTGCAAACTGGGTGCCATAATCGACTCTCCAGCTGACACAAGCATCCTCCAAAAGGGCCTCAGAGAAACAGACAACTGGTGCCAGAGCCATGGCCTCAAGCTAAGCGCCAAAAAGTGTATAGTCATCCCCTTTGGCAAAAACAAAGTGCCCACAAATTACCACATAGGTGGTAATCCATTAAGTACAGAAGAAGTAATTAGGGACCTGGGGAACCAAGTTGATAGCAATCTCTCATTTGACAACCACGTGGCCAAAGTGGTTAGAAAAACATTTTATATAGCCCACCTAATCATGAAGGGATTCACATCTAGATCAGGGAAGGTCATCGTGCCTCTTTACTCATCCCTCATCAGGCCCATAATTGAGTACAATGCCCCTTTTGGGATGTACCTTACCAGACACCTGCAGCAACTGGAAAGACCCCAAAAGTACCTTACCAAGAGGATCAAAGGGCTCAAACAGATGCCATATGCTGCCCGGTTAAAGAAACTCCAGCTCTACTCAGTGGCATACCGCCTGCTCAGAGGCGATCTGTGCCTGACATATAAAGCCATGTCCAACCCGGAATTAATGGACATGCTGCACCTCAGAAAATCCAAATCCCATCGAGCCACGTGCTCGAGAGACTTGAACCTCAGCACTGAAATAAATAGGACATGCTGGAGGGACAGATTCATAACCCAGAGGCTCCCTTCACTCTGGAATAAAGTCCCAGTCCAGGTTAGGCAGAGTCCCTCATTGACTCTCTTCAAGAGGAATCTTGATGAGTGGATGGGAGATCGTAGGTTTACCCCAGGTATCACTTCTGTGTCACTGTTAGACAGAGGCACAGTATACTAACCTCGAAAAAGGGCATAGCAAAATTAATTTAAAATGGGTGGTGAAAGCCAAACACACTCTGGCTAGGCTTATAAATGCCCTAGGGCAGATAGCCTAGTATGAACCTATGAACCTATGAACCTAAGAGTGCTTAAAAATGTAAAGGATAAACCCTACAATGATAACTTACTTCACAGCGACCATGAAACAGTTTCAAACAACTTTCCAGTTAAGCCATGAAAAAGGATAAATTATTATTCCAGAGATAAAAATCCAAATGGGAATATTATGGGGTGACTGTCTGCCACTGTTGCTCTTTTGCTTTGCCCTTAACCCATTAAGCTGTTTGCTTAACAAATTAGGTCAGGGCTATAATTTGGCTGCCAGAAAGCAACAAAGTGCAAAGACTTCTCATCTTCTCTTTGTCGATGATTTTAAACTATATGGCTCCTTAGATGAGGAGCTGAAAGCACAACTGCAAGTAGTCAAAACTTTTTCAGATGATATAAAAATGTAATTTGGTCTTGATAAATGTGCAAAAGCAATCTTTAAAACGGGAAAACTGCAGCACCAAGAAAACATCAGTTCGGGACAAGAATCTGATATAAAAGAACTTGATGAAGGGGGAGTGTATAAATATTTGGGAACTGAAGGATCAACAGTAAAATATTAACAAATGTGAATAAAACTTAGTAAGGAATATTTTAGAAGACTTAAATTAATCCTGAAAATAGGGTTGACATCTAGGAACAAAATTCAAGCTATAAACCAATGTGCTCTTCGGGTGCTGAGAAGAGGACTTCTGGCTGACATCAAAGACTGAAACCTAACTTATACTTTTAAAGTGATTGACTGGCCCCAAAAGGTGTCAGATAGATTAGACAGGAAAACAAGAAGGATGCCTCATGCTCATCAAATGATTTATAAAAATCAGTGCATACCAAGATTATATATTCCCTGTTCCGAAGGAGGTGTGGACCTACTTGAAACTGATTACATATATAGATTTGCAACTGTGGGACTGCATACATATCTGCTGACCTCACAAGACCCAAATATAGTGAAAGTTATGAAACATGAGGAGAATAAATCTAAGGTGACTTTCTTTCTTAGTCTAATAGAAGCATATCGGCCTCAAGTGGGAATGGAAATCAAACCAGAAGTAGATAAAAATCAGGCAGCAACTGAATGTGCCAAAAAACAAAAGAAAGAATATAAGTTGAAGAATCAGATGAGAAGGCAAGAAATATTGAAACTATATAAATATAGTTGCAACTGTAGAAAACTCATGGAAGAACTTCCTGTTGATCAGGATTGAACACAGGAATGGTTAAGGAGAGGCGAATTCAAACCAAAAGATGAAAGGTTAATATTGGCAACCTAAGATAGTGGGCTATGTGCACATTGGTTTACAAAGTCCATTGAACATGCGGGAGAAACAGAAAAATGCAGGTTTTATAAAAAAGAATTGGAAATAGTCACACACCTTGTTGATGGTTGTGATATACTAATGGCAGTAGGACTGTATACTGAATAGGCATACTAATGTGGCAAGACTGTTACACTGGGGATTGTGCAAAAATTATAATATTGAAGTAAGTGAAAAACACTGGAAACATGAGCCACAAAGCATCATAGACATTGATGAATTCTACATCACATGGGATCATCCATTACCAACAGTTCAAAAATTAGATGCGAGAAAACCAGAGTGGTCCCTGAAAAAAAGACAAAAGTTATTATTGATCATTGAAATTGCCACACCCATTAACTGCAATGTCTTACATACAGAGAGACACAAAGTCATAATATATCAGGATCTGCAGACAGAAATGAGAGCAATGTGGAAGAAAGATGCCCAGACAGTTCCAATAGTAGTAGGAGCAATGGGTCTTATAAATCTACATTCATATTTAAATATGTTACCAATACATGTAACTCCATACGAATTGCAGAAGGAGTCATTACTGGGCACATTGTGGTTGCTGAGAAGAGGACGCCTGGCTGACATCAAAGATTGAAACAATACTAATTTCATGATCTTTAATCATACTTTGAGTTAGGAATGGGGTCCATTCTCGTCATGGTATTAGAGACACAAAAGATTTGGAGAAATTAAAGAATTAATACAGTGCCCCCATTGGTATGTACTTGAGTAGACACCTGACACAAGTAGAATGACTACACAAAAAGAATAAAAGCTATGAACAATAGGTAGTGCACAATCGGCCTTAAAGTCCTGTCCATGCACTCATTCTCCTATAGACTGCTGAGATGTGATCTATGCCTGGCCTGCAAAGTATTCTCTGACCCCATTCTGATGGAGCTTTTGCACATATGCAAAACAAATAACATCAGAATTATTTGATCCATGGACAAAAACCTCATCTGTAACATAAATATGACATACTGGAGGGACAGGTATGTGTCTCAGAGACTATCCCTTCTCTAGAACAAGCTTCCCACCCATGTGAAGCAGAGCACTTCCCTAAGCCAAATCAAGCATAACTTAGACTGGTGGATGGAGAATCAGAAATGTACACCTAGGCTGGTACCTGTGTATCTAGCAGACAGAAGCAGACTGTAAATGCTTCACCACCCATGCCCAATCCTAAACTTATACCTTAAAATAACAATAGGTTATCAAAACTTGTTAGATACAGTGGGAAGAATGTCTAGGCTTAAAAAGGTCCCCTTGAGTCAAGAGCCTAGTAATCACATATGAACCTTTTTGAACAAATTTTTATTACAGACTGCTTTTCATAGCTTATTTTTGAATTAATCTTTTTCTTTTTTGAGCAAATGCTGGACATCCTTATGTGTCTTTTTTAGTATTGGTTTATTTTTATGAGTAAGACACTTCCTTAATATTTGAAATGTTTTCTTTTCTTTTTTTTTTTTTTTTGTTTCTCTATGTCCAGTATTCTTCCAAACGGAAGATTCGTTAACCTTGGGCTATATGTTTTGTCTTCTTTTGTGTGTTTATTAACTGTATTAAAAATATCCTCCAGACTTAAATATCTATGTTGTTAATTTTAACTGTACTTTTGATACTCCAGTTTATTGATTTAATGTTTTCTTAAAAGCTTCAGATTTGCTTGTCTATAATTCTATGTACTAGTCATGAGGGATGATTATTTGATTCTGTAAATATCAAACTATGATCTGATGTACAAACAGCAGGACTTACAGCAACATTAGACACACTACAATGAAGATTTCTGGCAACAGTGACAAGGGTATTTTGGCCAGGTGACTTATCCTTTTCCAACTGATTTAGCCCATGATATGAATGGAGGACAGGAAATTCTAACTAAAACTTTGTCTTCCCCAAATTATTGGCCCAGTAAGTATTTGGATAGCTTTGATCTTCTCTATGTAACATGTATTAGCTTCCATTATTTTGCCTTGGTCACACAAATATTCACAATGGGAGTTAGAATTTAAAGAAGGGCTCCTGAAAGTCACAGTTCGGTACCAATGATCAACATAGATTAAAGCTTACATGTCGACAACTACAGTTTGCAAATTATAGCTAACTTGCTTTTGACTGCAAGAAATAGTGTTATGTAATAGTCAGAGTAAGAGAACCCCCACCCCCATACCTGCATTAAAATGAAAATATAGATGTTGTAATATATGCACATAATGCTGCAATATCATATACAGTAGGTCTACAACAAATGTAATATTTGTTCCTTGTAGATGTGTTCATGTTTGCTTTCAGGGGTTTTATCCTTCATGTATCTAGCCACCTCAGAAACAATCCTTTTGCATGTGGCTCTGACCTGCCAAACATCCTGCCAAACACATAACATGGGGTGCTGTTAATGCCCTCTAGTATTGTCAAAGGCATTAAGTGGCTGATCTGCTCCTATTGCTCTTGAAAATTATATAAGAAGTTGGGATGATCTGAACTCCAGTCAGTCGTATAGCTAAACATATATTATGTGTCCCTAGTTATCACTCCCCCAAAATTCACATCTTCAATTCAAATTCAATCTGCATCATCCTCTTTCATAAATTTAAATCTAGGACATAAATTCTTTCAAGTCTTAGTACACTAATCCCACCTTAACAAAGCTGCCTCCTAGAGCAGCTCACTAATGACTCATTTTCAGCAGTTCCAATCTCCTTAACTTATTTTCTGTAATGAAAGGTGGTACCCGTCCCTCTCAGACATCAAGATTTTCGCAAAATGTCAAGAGTTTTGACTCATATTTTTGGAATGTTCCTTATAAAATTTTTGTTTTTTTGGCAAATCAGTGGGATGATCTGAGGACTGAAGTCACTAAATAATGACATGCATTTGAGTTTCAGACTTCAAATCCTTCACAAAATGTATGTTAAAACAAGCCCTGTTACTCTCACAACTTTAAAAGATTATAAGAGCAATATCTAAAATATGCCCCTATTTTTGAGTCTCTGCCTCCCCATTTTGTGAGGCTTTGTCCAACTCTCTCACGCAAAGAGAATGAGAGGTATGATGATGTCTGCCTTTTCTCTCTCTAGCTCCAACTTCCTTGCCCTTTTATTATTTTTTTTTGATTGGTTGACATACCTCCACAGCATTTCATGACAGATGGAAAATCACCATCACCATATCCCCTTCTACTTCTTTTTCTGGCTCATTTTTCCTAATTCCATCCTGGGTAGGATCTGTAATAGGCTTTTATACACCCAGGTCTACATTTGGGTCTGATGGCCTCAAAATGTCATCGGGGTGCTGTGAGTCTGAAGTCAATATGGTGTCCTCTTGCTGCTCAACAATTCCACTGCTGACTAACATATTATTTCTATGGCTGTTCTCTTCCTTGTATTCCTCACTACCTGTTTTAATGCATCCATCCTGGGTAACTATGAAACAAAAAATATGTTACCTGCTACTCTCACAGGCCCACAGAATAACCTATTCTCCTTCACACAGCTTAGACATAAATACAGATACTGTACCAAACATACTGATGACCTACTCCCTATCACGGTGTCCCTTTATACATATTAGAACACTTTCATTTAAATAACACTGGTCTGTTTTACAATTGCTAAATATATGAGAGAAAAAAAGTTAAAGTACATACATATGATATGGCACGAACATTTCCCAGGTTGTGTCTCTCACATTTTCTTTCTTTTTCCTATGTAATTATGATGAAAAAAGTGTTGAAATATCTAGTAATTATCATAGCCTTTTATTCCACCCTCCAGTTTTCTGCAAGACACTGAATAAAGCTGTTTCATAAAAATCCATAATAATGAAATGTATGTAAGTGCAATGTGGATTACAAAGCAAGGCTGTCAGCTTCTTTACCTTGGTACCATAATAAGGTATCAAAACTGACCTGTCCAAAACACAAACTCAGTCTTCCCTTCTGCAAAGACTTACTGATAGAGTAAATCTATATAGCCAGCTATACAACATTTGATATCAGAGCCACCTGCACAGTAATGCAGAATGTCTAATGAAGATGGGAACCTTGCATAACATAAAGTAGCTTACTCCATTTGACAGCAGAATCTGCAGGTTCTTTAGAATCAGGTGATCGCTCTCTGTCTATTAATGTCCTCTTGAAACATCAAACCAATTAGTCAAATTGAAAACACACTTAATAATGTTATCTTTAAAAATATATTCAAAGAAAAAATAGTTTTCAATGAAAAACAACCTTTCCGTCAAATATGATTTTATTTATCTGCTAAGCACTAATATGAACCCATGTAGACATTTGCACTTGGGACTAAAAATATTGCCAAATATTTAACTTTTGTTTACCTTTTCCTCTGATGTTAGAGGTATGCAGTATTTACTCCGGAATACATGCTAGTCATAAACCTGTACCCATCCTGCATACAGTCCAATAAAAGCTGAACATGTTATCAGACATTGACCTGACATTAATCAGCAGTTATTAATACATAGTAGTTAATAATATGAAGACTGTTCAGTCAGTTGATTAAACATCTCATTTTGACTATCCTCACATAGACGACAGTCTGTCTCATAAGATAACTCAGACCAGCTGTTTAACAACTGCTTCCATTCATCACATGGTGGCTTTCCCTTGGGCTGCAAGGACCTTTTTAAATGTCTAGTAGAACCTCCATCATCACTGGAATCAAGAATGGTTATCTCTTCCCATCACTGAGAAGAAATAATCACTGTACTCTAATGCCAAAGTTGGGTACTTCTGTGTAGTCAGTTACTCTAGTCTTCGTCTGTGGTTTGGTGACATTATCTGGCACCTTTCTACTATTTATACGCATTCCTTTGGGCAAATCAATGTTGTTAAGGGTTCCTCAGTTATCTCTGTCTCTTTTTGGGTGAAAAGTGAATCTGATGTAGTTTCTAAATCCTCTGTCTGGTGTCAATGGCTTCAGTAGCACTCCATATCTGCTAAAATGTATTCCACTGGCAAATTAGATATTCCAACCCTGAAAAATCAGGCAGAGGGGAAGGGAAGGCATCTAAATCTTGTCCTGCATTTCAGACAGGAAAGAAATACAATGAACCATTAATGTTGCTCAGTCTTATGAACACATGGAAAATAAAAAGTGCTGCCATGGGCTTTTATCAGCACCATTCAAAGCACTTCATAATGAACAGCTGGGGAGCAGAGGTATGAATAATAAATGCCCGTGAATTCATCCAGCTTACTCACAGCCCAATCCTTGTCAGAGGAATCTCATCAACAGTAACTATATCTTGGTGAAAAGTTTGCATTCACACACACACACACACACACACACACACACACACACACACACACATGCACAGCTTACAGAGAAGCTAGTAATATCCTTATCATTGCCACCACCCCTAATACTTTCACATTGAAACTCAGCCACCAGCCAGAGCAATCTGGTACACTAATGTCACAATTCATTTATGTGTGTGTGTGTGTGTGTGTGTGTGTGTGTGTTTGGGAAACAACTTCACTTTTCAAAAATGTGCTATGTTTTTAGAGGAAAAAAAACAATTACTTGTTCTGTATAGTTTGTCACATTTCACATATTTGCTACCTCTTTTCTAAAATAAATTGCAGGTTTTGCACAACCTTTGGCTTGTTGTGGCATATTCCTTGAAAAAAACAGAAACTTGTAGGTTTTATAAAGCTTTCTACAACTATAATCAAAGTTTTATCTACTATTAAAGAAATTAATATTGCTAAGTATACATTCTTCAGAGGAGTGAAATAATGCAGCCTACTCATCAGTTGTCTATGGTATGTAGTATTAGGCTTTTTAACCTTATTCTATAACTGAATGTCTTCCACATTAGTGGGAAGACTGGCCTGCTGTATTCATCTCCAACCCGCATTCCCCAACCATCCCCAGATCCATACATTTAATAGCATCACATTCCTCCCACTTTTTAATGGCATCACAAAACTGCTTAAAGACACAGCTACATATCAGGAGCAATTCCCCAGATTCACAATACCAAAATAGTATTACATGCTTAAAACCATATCACTTATTATCCAGCCTCACAGATCAATAAAGTTGACCCCCCCCTAACAAATACAGCTGCTCAATAAAGAAGAACTATTAATCTCCCACTACAGCTAGGGGTCTGAATATCCCCACCAGCTGCCTAACCAACAAGATTTGCCCATCCTGATTATTTCACCTCTCAGGAAAGTATAACCCAAGAGAAGACATTATCAAAATAAGAAGATACTGACTTGTATACAACTGCTATTAGGTATGCCAGTAGAGCTAGTTTCTCCCACACCCAGCTAGTCCTACCTTACTGCTAAACAATACATTAAATACATTGTTTCTTCTGTGTCTTGTAATAGGCTGCCTGTCTTCAGTTGAGCAGGTGTGCCCTGCAAGTATTATCCCCGGTCACCCTCGAGACATGTATTGCATTTCAATCTTTTTTTCTTCCTAAAACTAAGCAGCTCTGTAGAAACATAGCAAGCAGCAATTCTCTAACCTGTCTGATAAAAGCAATCCATAATATAAAAAATGTTTAACATTAGATTTTAGTTATACAGTTTATGAATAAGCAGATAGTTTTGTACATTGTCAGAGTTCAGGATCTGACTATTTTTCACTGTGGACTAATCCCACTTCACTCAGCCACTCTACAAGTGGCTTCACTACACTCCCCAACCCTCATATCATTAAATTTATTGACCAAAGCATAACACTTCACCCATCCCCAGCCCCATATCATAAACCTATTGGATAAAACATATCACCTGACTTTTTACTACTCATACTAGCCAATATAGCCAACCAATTAATTACATATCAGAAAATAACAATATATTTCCCCATCCTTCTCTTACCAACCCTGTACCCAATAGATGCATTCCAATATTTGTTGTATTTTTCCTCCCATTTCCTTTCTCTACTCTTCTAAACAATTCTTTCACACTTCCCATTATGCATATACATCAACTTCCCCTAAGACAGTTGACTACTTATGAATCATGCCCTACCTAAAGTTAAAGTCCCCCAGAAAAACCTGCTTACCTCCTGTTCACAGATATAACTCCATAATCTGTCCATCCATTTTCAGCATAGGCAAAATCATACTCAAAAAATATACATTACTAGCCAACAGCAAGTACAAAATCCAACAGTCCAGTGGAAAAAAAACTCTACCACTTACACCAGTAAATTAGTAGAGAGCAGAAATGTACACCACAGCCCTGCACAACACTAGACTCACCCAAACAAACCCAATATCCACTGCAGACAAACCCCTTGCATAAATACTCCCATCCTCAACAACCCTCTAGAATACAGCAAACCCCAGTTTCTTCTTCCAACGTAAAAAGTATATTCTCAACACCTGAAGCATTTACAATATGATATCAGATCTTCATGCATGGATTGAATTCCATTAACCCTACATCCTAGTTATCAATGAAACCTGGCTAAGACCTGAAATTAAAGATGAAGAAATCATTCCTTTCAGTTACACCTCCATTAGGAAAGACTGAATAAGTAAACAGGCTGAGGGTGTGGCCATCGTCTTTCAAGCCACCTTACAAATCCATACCCATCTCCCAACTATTCCACAATACAGTATGAAGAAATAATAATAGCCAAATTCCAACTAAACAATCAAAAATCTATAAGCATTGCAGCTGCCTACATCCCCTCAAAATGTCAAGGCTACCTAACACATACTTAGGTACTTAACAGCTACTTTCAGCCAAGAAACCATCTGTCTCAGTGACCTTAACAAAGATTGGACCTCTAACAAACCTAACTCTACACCCCATAATATTAACTTGCATAATTTCACTCAGATGATCTAACAACCAACCTGATTTGACAAAGTATCAAAACAAATATAGACTAGACAGTATTCTTTCAACTGACCTTGAAAACATTAAGTTAGCAAACACCCTCCCAGACTCTTTAAGCAATCATCACTCCACTTACATCAACAGCGAATATCACAAGCCCCCCAAACCCCTATAATTAAACTCTGTAAGAAACTGAACACATTTTGATAAATCCATATTTAATGACACTCTTAAACAATCTGCTTCTAGACAAAGCTGTCTATCAGTTCAATAACTCCTTTTTAACAATACTAAACCAACATAGCCCCAATGAGATGTAAAAGACTGAAAATAAATTTTGCCCAATGGCTAGTCTGTCAAACCAAACAACTCATAAGTGACAGAGAGAGAGAGAGAGAGAGAGAGAGAGGAGAGAGAATGCCTGGAAGCAATGGCATAAAACTAGTCCCCAGTTCTACCTAGATAGACATCAGTACCTCAAACATGACACAAAGGGCACATGTCCATTATAATAAAAAAACATTTTTGTCTCCACAAACCAGACCATACATACAAAAACCCTTCCAAAATTTTGGTAAAATTTAAACAACCTCCTAAAACAAGGCAGAAAATCCACCCCAAAAACCTTCCCATCTGAAAAAAGCAAGGACATTGCAGACATCTTCAACAGTCACTTCATATTCAGCGCTTTACTTAACTCACACAATAACAGCCTATACCCACCTGACCTAACCCCCAGACCATAGCTCCACAACCCAGCTCAACCTAGCAACCATCCAGACAAATGCCATCAAAAAATATTAAAAAAAAACCGAAACCCACAATACTAGCATCTGACAACCTGCCATCCAAATACCTCAGTATGGCTACCAACGCTATTTGCTACACTGTATCCATCATCATTAATAGATCCAATAAAAAAAAAAAAACTACATTCCAGACCTGTAGAAAGCTTTCTTCATAGTCCCATTACACAAAGGTGGCACATCCACTGAACTGTCAAACTATTGCCATATAGCAATAATTTTCCCTCTCCAATGTACTTAAAAATTGCATACATCAGCAACTCCTACCCTTTCTACATGATAACCAATTACTTTCTCTTACCCAACATGGATTTCAACACCGTCGCAGCACTGCAATTGCCTGCTACTTTGTCTAGTTACCATTAATCAAAGTAAAAACTCCAGTAATTTTGTCTCCACCCATTTCTTGGACTTGTCAAAAGCCTTCAACATGGTCTCACATCAACAACTCCCTCAACTAGCTGGTTCACCAGCTACATAAACAAACAATCTCAGTCTGTAAAACAGACTGATTCCCACTCCACATTTCTTCTAATCACTACAGGAGTCCCCCAAGGCTTCAGTTGGGCCAATACTTTTCAATTTCTCCATTAATGACATACACAAGGAATTAAAATTCGCCACCATAATACAATATGCTGACAAACAACACAACTTTAGTTTGTTCAGCCTCAAATCTCCAGCATTAAAAACCACCACACAGGAAATATTTACCTCAGTGGGAAACTCGTTAAATAGATATCAATTGCTCTTAACCCCCAACAAAAGCAAACTAATCCTAGTCCTTTCTAAAACATAATAATGTATTTATTTTTTATTTATTAACATTTGTTTACCGTGAAAGTCCGACTGGGTCATAAGAGTCCTTTTTCAGTGGAGGCCCAAGGAGAAAAGTTCCATTAAATCAAAATAACACTGAACTTAATATTATCTCCTCAAACAACACAAAAATTGAAAATGTCACCAACACAAAATTACTATGAGTTATCACTGAAAACAAGTTAAAAATTGATCTGCACATTGACACTGTAGTCAAAACTAGGCTGCCTTTACAGAGTAAATCACCTGTTAAGTGATCATAATAAAAAAAAATAGCTGCCACCTCCCTTCTCATTACTACCCTCCTATACACCCCAACAATATACAAAAATCTTAACTCCTCCACCAAACACAAACTAGAAAGCACCTACAACAGAATTATTAAATTCGCCTGCAGCCTCCCAAATTGTTGCCATCAATGTACGGTGCTCAATACCCTCAAATGGCTTAAGCTTTCTCAACATACTACCCTCTCCCAGCTACTCACAACACAAAAAATACTTCACCATCCACTTAAAACACCCTCACTGTCAAGTCTTATCTAATGGCATATACCAAACAGAGCCCTAAGATCCTCAGAAGTTAAACTTTCATTTGCTAATAAATCTAATAATTATTATGGTGACTCACAATTCTCTGTTATCATCATCATCCCCAGGGCATGCAGCAAACTTCCAAACCACATCAGGCTTTTAAATAACCTGCAACAATTCAAATCTGCCCTAAAATATCACCTGGCAACTAAAAAAATGATGCAACTGTACCAGACTTAAAGTTTGAAGTATGCAATCTAGACTCTCTTCACTATGGATACCATAAAAGTGTATTAATATAGCCCTTTTTGATTCTACTCACAGTATCTTAAAAACATGTATTTTAATCTGATATGCTTTCCAAATAATGTTTAATGACCATTTGCTTTGTAATACTTTGTAAATAATGCTTGTTGACTGTTTTTTCTTTTGAATTGTCAACAATGTATTTTTATCCTTGCTTTTGAACTTTTCTCCCTGTGCCTTCAGTGAAAATGGGCATTTGACTTCCAAGATGGACTTTTTTTGGTAAACAAAAGCAAATAAAATAAAAAATAAAATAAATATGAATTAGAGCCACTTTGTGGTCCAGAGGGACCATCATATTTTAGTTTGAAGAAAAGAAGGTAAATTGGCATCTGCAATACTTTCTGAGACACTTGCTAATCAGATGTTTCTTTTCTTAGCCTATTCTCTGCATAATCCACCTTTATTCTCAGTTTATATATCCCATTCTCCACATGTGAGATGTTCTACTCTTGTTATGTAGTAGAAACCTACTTCTTTTCAACTGTGACATACAAAGGAGCTATCCCGAATGCAAGGACTTATACTTCTTCCTAGTAGCAGTTTGGCCATGATCGCCTTTACCTCCATTTCTTTAGTCACACAGTTCAAAGTGATCATCATTTTTCAATCATTGCCCCATTCCTTAGGACATTAACCCTCCCTCCGGGGGCCTTGTACAATCCCTTTAGCAATTCGGCTTTAAAAAAAAAGATGTGTTCTTTCACTTTCACATAGATTATATGCAGATATTGCTGAACAGCAGCAGGATCTCTGGAAAGTTTATCCTTCATGCAAGCCACAATCCCTGATAAGATACTTTGAGGAAACTTGTTTAAAAGCACATCATTCTAGTTTCTTGAATTTGTGATAACCATCGTGTCACAGCAAAGGAGATCTTTATAAGGGGCTTCATGTAGTCAGAGATACATTCAGTGGCTACAGATGCTTCTTGCAGACAGGTATATCGCATTCACAATAACTGCTTCCAAATGTTATGACCTGGTAAGAGGATGCCAATCACTGGTAAAAGGGGAAAGCTTAACTAATGTGAGCAGAAGTTAAGACTTCTTATCAGGTGAATTAATCCCCTGATGCAATAATCCCTGTTGTATCTCATAACATTCCTCAGTAATTAATAGCCTGCTTAAATCTATATTTTCATGTTGCATCACTGTTGGGATAATATTAGCTTTAAACCTTTTTTGAAATTTATAACAACATTTTCCCCAGACTGTGAGCAATCCACTGTATTTATTTTTCACTTGTATTCCTTCATCATGCAGGTCTAATCAGGATATACGTTTGTTAAATGTTGGAAAGTTTTTCTTCAGTTTGTGTCTTTTCATTTGGACATAAGTCTATCCTTTAGTATTTTCCACTAGCTAATAAATAAATGCATACATACATACATACATAAATAAATTACTAAATCAGCCTTGTTTTTTTCCCTTTCAGTAAATTCTAAACTATTTTTATAATGTTTTTAGCGATTGTGTTCATTCATCAGAACTGACCATACTTCTAGAACAGGTACTTTGGGGGAGAAAAGTCCCCCCATGAGTCAAGTTGTTTGTTTTTTTGATAGGATAGCCTTACAGAGCATAAGAGCAAATTAAGCAATTAACAGTTAACATTACAAAATCTGGGATTTATTTTCCTTTAGTTCACAAACACTGTGTTCAAACATACTACTGCTAAATTTACCCCCTTTGTTGCATACCTGATACAGTTAACGTCAAGGTGACATGGCTTGTTGAGGACTGAAGGAAACCTTCTGCATCCCCTCACCATACCTTTTCTATTGGGAATAGGAACTACCTAGGCATTTTTCCCAACCCAAGAAATCCAAGTCTCTCGACATTGGCCTTACAGCATTAATCCTGAGGATGCTGATATCAACCATCTCACTGACTGTATGGACGGTATGGCTGGTATTGATGCCTTTTTCTGCATTGCCAATGTCTACATTTTGTGGCTTAATGTTCAATGCTCCATCAACAGTTATTCTCTCAGCCCTAATTTTTTGATATTGTTACTATTGCTGCCAATTATATCATAGGCAATGATGCTTAGGCTTGATGCTTTCATGCCAATATTGATGCCAGGCCCTTTAAATATGGTCCCAACGTGCTCAGCTGTGCAGTATTTGGCACTGGGATCTCAACTGATCTAATTATTGACAGCAAGAGCAATGCTGAGCTAGCAAATAACATTGCAGTGGTTCTGCCAAATATTGTTTTCAAACTCAGTGCTGGCAGCAAATCTAACAATGGAGCTAGAATTTCTTAGATCCATTGAAACTCCCACTTACAGTGGATAGATGGGTTTTATAGAAATATTAAAAGGTTAAAAATTCCTTTCCACATAAAGTCACAGACATAAACTCAATTTTCTTCCAAATATCCCTCCCCATCAAACCAA
Organism: Protopterus annectens; assembly: GCF_019279795.1. Classification (NCBI taxonomy): domain Eukaryota; kingdom Metazoa; phylum Chordata; order Ceratodontiformes; family Protopteridae; genus Protopterus; species Protopterus annectens. The sequence goes on along the minus strand of NC_056732.1, from coordinate 897,927,207 downwards.
GCTGCCTGAAGGGATGCCTTCTATGTCCAACAATGAGCAGCCTTATCAGATAACTCCCCCTAGTACCTTGATCAAAGTTATGACAACCAGGTAACATTTGTATATTGTGAAGCTCATAAGTGGGAGTCCTGAAATAACAAGATTGGGTGGAAAAAGTGGAAAAAGTGGGAAAATATAGATCCTAAGTCTGAGATTGCTTTGTCTGAGAGTATTTGTTTTACTAATATATGGTGATTGTAGAGTTATTAGATACATGAGCAGAAGGGGGAGTGGGATTCAGACTCATCATAGTGGGAACTCTCAAGGAAAAATCATCACTGTTCTACATTAGTTTCACTGTTTCTTTTTAATTAATTTATTTTGTTGGAGGGTCTGCTATTCTGGGACTCAACTATTACAGGTCCTGTTATTATAATAGCAATATACACTCTGACAGCCTGTTGGTGGTTTGAAACATCAGCGAACAGAAGGCAACCCCTTCATATCCCATATGTCCATAAGTCCTGAGAGTATGGGAGCTGGTTATAACATCATATTGTTTTCAGGTAACCAGTCACTAGTGAACATGCTCATCTGCTGTTACTGATTGCTTACAAATAGTCCATCAGTCACTTGGTGGTATAGAAATTGCTCTAACAAATGGGCAGGCCTTGTTTCAACTATTTGCTTCATCACCTGCCATAAAAAAACAGCTTCTCCCATATACTCCTACTTGGAGGATGCCCGAGAAATGCTATAGTCAAGAAGTGGTTCTTGGACTCTTTTAAATTCTTTCCTGTTTTCCTCTGATGATACCCTATTATCCAGAAATCTATACAGCACTAGTATGAAATCATTCTCATAGCTCCATATTCACCTCACTAGTTATAGTACATCTTTGCCCTGTCTTAGCTTCTGGAGAAGCCCTTACCATTGCTCTGACTCAAACTTCATGCAGGTCACACCTATATATATTCAGGTGGTTTCTCCAATTTTAGTAGCGACTGATAATTCATTCAGTACTAGAGTAGTTCAAATGATTTAATCTTTACAAAAGTCTAATATATGTAAAATGGAAGGCACAGGTAGACCTGTTTTTCTGTCTGAGTGACTACCAATGGAATAGCCACTTCCTCTGTCTGGGTGACTACCAATGGAATGGACACTTTCCCAACTCTAATTTCCTATATGTTTGATTATTTTGCAAACATTTGACTCCTTTAATGAAGTAACTGCAGTACCCAACTGAAATAATCAGCATCCATGTTTATGCAAAATTATTTTCTTCTTTTTACATCTGAGAGGAATAATCCCAAAAAGATATGGTCCTAGAACAGATCCCATATAAACACTACCGATAATCCTCAACATGATAGGCAAGTAACAGTCTTACTCTGAGTTGTATCCTATTACTTAACCAGAATTTTGATCACTGAATAACATATGGATTGACATTTGCTGATTATAATTCATGAACAATCATCACTTATACCATCATCATCATCATTACCCCATTTTTTTTCCATTTTCAGTATGGAATCAGGATGTCCCATCAATTGATATCATCTCTCTTGATTCATTGCCCCTCTCCTGTCATCTTCATCATTCATTTCTGGCTGTCACAGGTCTTCTTTCATAAATCTCTTTTCTAGACATACTCATTTCCTCTTGTTTTCTTCATATCTCGACAAAATCTTATTCGCCAGATTGTCTTCTGCTTTCTTGCACATATACCCTGACCACCATAATCTGTTCTCTTTGATGCTTTCTGCAATTGTAGCTATTTTGGCTTCTGTTCTGAGATCATAATTTCGTTATTTGTCCCACAATGTGCATCACACCCACCTATCTCAGGCACTCCATCTCCATCACCTCTAGCTTCCTTAACTGCTTTGTCTTCACTGACCAGGTTTCTGTACCATATCGAAATAATGTTCACAGCACTTTTCTGTACCTTACCTTTCAGCTTCTTTGTCATTCTTCTGTCATACATTGCCTTGACACTCTATTCCTGTAATTTTGTTGAAGTAATTTAGTTAGTTCCCTCTTACTGGGAATGAGTGATGGTGGTTCCCCACTCACTGTATTATTTCAGTGGTTGGAGCTCAGCCATGAAATGTGTTCATTTCCACTGGTACACCTCTTTAAGTCAGTAGAAAGGTAGCTCATTGGTCATATATCTGCTTCACACCTCTGGGGTCTGAAGTTCAGGTCACTTCTTGTGTGAAGTTTGCATGCTGTCAATGTTTGTGTGAGATTACTCACACCTCCTAAGACATGCTGCTTCATTGGATAAATATGTTTTCCCTCACCTTTGTGTCCTGGTTTGTAGATGAAAAAGAATCATGGAACAGCCCACATCCTGGTTAACAAGAGATAAATAATAAAGTATTAAGAACATTGTCTATGATTTTAGACAGAATATGCCATTCTGTTGCTAACTGCTTGATCTCGAAAGTCTAAGCCAGCTTCATGGAGTCTTGTCAAGCACAAGATAACAATATCATTCTGGAAGTACTTCTGTACTACAACACTTCAGAACCTGATCAGGAAGCTGTGTTCACTCTAGACTCAAGTAGGGAATACAACAAGCTCCATATCCTTTATTTGCAGAAACTCTCACAAAGACATCAAAGTCAAAGTATTGTCACTCAGACCCAGTGGCGGCTGGTGACTTCAAATCACAGGGGGGCTGCAGGAGACGCTGAATGGGTGGGGTCAAAGGGAAGGGGTGTGGTCAACCATAAAGGGGAGGAGCTATGCACAAAACCAGAAAAAAATAACTTTAATTAAATACGCTGCCCTGGGTGGCAAACCATCATTATGAAAGTCCAATCAAGACAAAAATAAGTGTAGAAGAATAAAAATATTTCAATGCATTGGCTGCATGACAGCTTACTTATTATCTAGATGGAAACAAAAGGTTGTGAGGCATGAAAAAATAAATTACTTTTTAAATACATTACTGGAATGCCAGTCAAAATCAAGTATAAGAAAAACCAGAAGCACTCAACTCAAACCACTTCTCCTTGCACTGCAGTTCTACTTATAATATATTCAGCTTTATTAAAGTACCAAGCAACATGCTGAAAGTAGAAATCTATGTGATGCCCCCACTTGTAAAAATGTTTCTTATCCAAAAACGACCTGCTGCCTGACAACTTGTTTCATGGGGAAAACATGATAAAAGTAAAAAATGAAAAGCAAACAAGAAACAAGCTCAAGATACATTGCTTAAAGGATTACTGTACAGGTTATGGACCACACACGATTGGCATTCTGTTTAGTTTACGGGTAAAGTCTGTAGAGATGACTGGAAGTCTCCAACAAGTGTAATGAGCTTTTAAAATAATGGAATCCTGTCCTTTAATACCCAAGGCTTATACATTATCTAGTCAAGTATTCTCTGCATGGCAACAACAGAAAGGCTTTCAATGTTGGCAATTCTTTAACAGTATGCTTATTAAAGCTTACTTGCATCTTACGATGTCAGACAAGCTTACCTTATGGTCATTAAAGCATTGCTACTTAAACACAGAGCAACAGGCACTTTGAGTAATAAGCATAAATCTGAGTAATAAGCATAAATCAACAGTACAAAAATATGACAGAAACCAGACCATTCTGCAAAATCAAGGACAGATGAAAAGCCACTGTAGTACTTATGCAGTGTGTCCTCCCCATCCAAGGTAGATACAACTACTCCTTGCCTTGCTTGGACACATCCAGAGTCACTACATGGGGGAGTGGGGTGCAACAAGCATGTCACAATTTGAAATCTCTCTGGCTGACTGTGATGGCCCTGACACATTTGTCATACCTCTCAACCTCAAGAGCAAGAAATCTGGACAAAGCCATACACAGAAGTGGGACAAAGGCACAACAATAAGGACAATTTTTAAATATTGCTCTAATAAACTTAGAAAGATAATAGAATAGGTCTTGCATTAGTATGAATATCCTGAAGGGTATAAAATCTGAAACTCAAATGTCTGTCATTTTCTAACTTCAGTCTTTAGTGATTTGTCACTAATTTGCCAAAAAACACAATTTTATGAAAAATGGACCAAAAATGTGATGCAAAAATATATAATAGACACACAATACAGCTTCTACCTGTCAAAGAAGGGACACTTTAATATTAGTACTGCTACCTTGAGCAGCTGACAAAATAAAAGAATCTACATGCATTTTAAGTAATCTATAACTTTGATTATTACAGTTATTTCTTAATTGTAAACCCTCCAAGTTTTCTTCCAAAATTGCTATTTTGCAGAGGGATTATTAGGGGGAAGAGCAACATTTTGAGCCAAAAATTGCGGACAGTTGAGAGGTTGGCTATGCCTAATTCTATAAAGCAATTTATTTGCATGTACCTCTCAACCTGTTAATGCAGTAAATCTGAACAAGGCCAAATATATTGGGGGCACATATAAACAGTACTAAAAATTGCTCTTGTATAAATTGAGACAGTTGATAGAATGGCTCTTACTTTAACATGCATTTTTATGAAGGTTATGAAGTCTGAAACTTATTATTTAGTGACTTCTGGCAAATCATTTAGGAATTAAAACTACAAATTTTATGAACAACAAACCAAAAATAAGAAGCAAAAATCTATTCATTCTTTGAAAATCTGGACAGTTGGGAGGTATAGTTCAGCTGGGCCTGTCTGAGTTTGCTGCCCCCCCCCCCCCCACAAAATAATGGTTGAACTGGAGCCTCTGCAGCTATTCCAATTAACCATTACTTGGCTATTTCACTCCATTTACCATAAACACACTAATGTGCATACTGCTTTACTTCAATGATTGGACTTCATTTGAAAGTTTTATTTTGTATTTTACAGCACAAACATTAAGTCATCTGTTAAACAAAGCAATGCAGTCTCACAATGAAAACTTAGCATTAAAACGTCTCTGCCCTTGAAACTCACATTCATTGAAACAGCATTGAAACCCACATTCAAAGAAAATACATTTTGCCAGTGGCAGATAAAGATTAATTCTGGGTTGTTTTCGAGTCATAGGCCCCTTGCATATGAAACATACATGTGTTCTTTGATACACCTTCCTCATTGTACTAAAATTATATTCCTTGTACAATACAGTACACTTGTTAGAGGGTGTTTTAAATTTGTTTTGAACATTTTTCCAGTAAGCAATGAAACAAAACATATGCACCCATAATGGCAAAACTGCCCAGTTGAGAACATTTATCATAAAAAAAGTCTACTCAGACTTCCACAGTCCACCATTATTAGTAAATATGCACAATTCCACAGTCCACCATTATTAGTAAATACGCACAATTCTACAGTCCACCATTATCAGTAAATATGCACAATTCTACAGTCCATATTCAGTGAATTCAGTTCTTGCCATAGCTGTCAACCTTAGCACAAAAACCTGGACGAAGCCAATAATGGGGGAATACAGTCCCAAAATAGGGACAAATTTAAAATATTCATCTTATAAACTTAGAAAATTGCTAGAAAAAAAGGTTGTGCTACTATGTATTCTGAAGAACATGAAGTTTGAAATTCAAATGCCGGTCAATTTTACTGCGGACAGAACAAAAACAATTTTCAGCAGAGACGAGGAATTAATACTGCAGACACGTCTTTGTAAAATGGCAGGGCACCAGAGGAAATCCACACAAACACAGGGAGGAGATGCAGACTCCACACAGAAGCCACCCCAACCAAGAATCAAACCAGAAAACCTATAGCTGTGAGGCAACAATACTACCACTGCACCATCAAATCTGCAAGGAACTAAACATTCAGAAACCTGAAGTCTGAAATTCAAATGCCGATCAATTTTACTGCGGACAGAACAAAAACAATTTTCAGCAGAGACGCAGGGATTAATACTGCAGACACGTCTTTGTAAAATGGCAGGGCACCAGAGCAAATCCACACAAACACAAGGAGGAGATGCAGACTCACACAGAAGCCACCCCAACCAAGAATCAAACCAGAAAACCTATAGCTGTGAGGCAACAATACTACCACTGCACCATCAAATCTGCAAGAAATTAAACATTCAGAAACCTGAAGTCTGAAATTCAAATGCCGGTCAATTTTACTGCGGACAGAACAAAAACAATTTTCAGCAGAGACGCAGGGATTAATACTGCAGACACGTCTTTGTAAAATGGCAGGGCAGCAGAGGAAATCCACACAAACACAAGGAGGAGATGCAGACTCCACACAGAAGCCACCCCAACCAAGAATCAAACCAGAAAACCTATAGCTGTGAGGCAACAATACTACCACTGCACCATCAAATCTGCAAAAAATTAAACATTCAGAAACCTGAAGTCTGAAATTCAAATGCCGGTCAATTTTACTGCGGACAGAACAAAAACAATTTTCAGCAGAGACGCAGGGATTAATACTGCAGACACGTCTTTGTAAAATGGCAGGGCAGCAGAGGAAATCCACACAAACACAAGGAGGAGATGCAGACTCCACACAGAAGCCACCCCAACCAAGAATCAAACCAGAAAACCTATAGCTGTGAGGCAACAATACTACCACTGCACCATCAAATCTGCAAGGAATTAAACATTCAGAAACCTGAAGTCTGAAATTCAAATGCCGGTCAATTTTACTGCGGACAGAACAAAACAATTTTCAGCAGAGACGAGGGATTAATACTGCAGACACGTCTTTGTAAAATGGCAGGGCACCAGAGGAAATCCACACAAACACAAGGAGGAGATGCAGACTCCACACAGAAGCCACCCCAACCAAGAATCAAACCAGAAAACCTATAGCTGTGAGGCAACAATACTACCACTGCACCATCAAATCTGCAAGGAATTAAACATTCAGAAACCTGAAGTCTGAAATTCAAATGCCTGTCAATTTTATTTAACATTTGTTAATCAGGACAGTCTGACTTGGAACAAAAAAACAATTTTCAGCAGAGGCCCAGGAAGAAATAATGCAGACATGTCTTTGTAACATGGGAGGACACAAAAGCAAACCCACACAAACACAGGGAGAAGATACAGACCCCACAAAGAAGGAACCCCAGCCAAGAATCAAACCGGAGAACCTGCAGCTGTGAGGTAACAATGCTACTACTACACCATCAAATATCAAGCATTGCAGCATTTACAAACCACAGATATTATGAGGAACAGCTCAGATCAAATATGAGGCAAAAATCTGCAATTTTTTTACAAATGGTGGTGGGTAGGGAACTCAAGTCTTTAACACCTGCATACAGGGTACAGGGTTCAAGCCTGAGGTATTCCCTACCACACCACCATGAGCTCCAGGGGCATTTTCACACACACACACACACACACACACACACACACACACACACACACACACACACACACACCTCAAGTTCCAAGCACCAGCTAACACATACACAACTCAAGTTCCAAGCACCAGCTAACACATACACAACTCAAGTTCCAAGCACCAGCTAACACATACACAACTCAAGTTCCAAGCACCAGCTAACACATACACAACTCAAGTTCCAAGCACCAGCTAACACATACACAACTCAAGTTCCAAGCACCAGCTAACACATACACAACTCAAGTTCCAAGCACCAGCTAACACATACACAACTCAAGTTCCAAACACCAACACATAACGTAATATGCACCATAGACTTACCTGTCTGTTCTCCATACCATATCCTGCCCGCGCAATACTCTCAAAGACCCGCGAGATCCCAGTAAAGCTCCTTCCCGACGAGATCCCAAGCTCCCTCCCGAGTGTGTTCTGGCTGTTGCTGCTGCAGTCCGGATGCGTTGTATCCTCTCAGCGTGTCTGTGCACTTTAAAGTGCACAGACATCTCCTTGCGTCCCTCTATGGGTCCTGCCGGACTGCCTTGAGCATGCGCATAGCCCGACGGTAGTCGGGACTACTGCGCATGCGCGAAGTCCGCGAAAATTTAAAACAATATTTTTTTTTTGTTTTCTTTTTTTATTTTGTTTTCTTTTTTAATTTGAGGGGGCTGCAGTCCGGCAGCCCGATGCCACGAGCCGCCCCTGCTCAGACCCACACAACAGTGTAAGCTGAACAAAATGTTGTTGCTTCGGTCTCAAAGTGCAGACAGCTCATACAATACATGGAAAAACAACATGAGTATTTAACAACACAGCAAAAGTAAACAGCTCATACGATACAAGAAAGCAAAATGACTATTTAACAACACGGTAAGAGTAGACAGTTGCCATGACATAGGTTATTTCTTCATATATCTAGCAGCAGCACTCAGTCAGTATTACACATGTAGATATTGCACAGGCTATGAGACAACAATTATTCTATTTGCATGGAATGTTGTTTTGATTCCTGATTATTGCAAAGCAGTAAAGGAAGAACCAGCCTACCTATTGCATCATTTAGAGCAATTTGCATTAAGTATTACACAGAGAAGTTTTTCCTTTGGCTGTGTAAATGATTGATCTGATGTCCTGTTACTGCATATATTATTAGAGTTCAACAGTCTGATGGCTTGTGGAAAGAAGCTCACAACACATACTGCAATGACACCTGCCTGAAGACAAGCAGGAGAACAGTCCAAGATCACAGTGAGTGAGGTCACTGACTATCTTTTTGGCTCTGCCTAGACACTGAGTCATATGCATGTCTTGTAAATATGGAAGTGAGGACCCTATAATCCTCTCCACTCTCCTCACCACACTTAGAGAACCATGTGGCCCAAAGCCTTGCAGTTCCCATACCAAATTGTTGACTGCTTGTCAAGGTGCTTTTGATGGTACCTCTGTAGAAGACTTTGAGGACAGAAGGTGGAAGGTTTGCTTTCCTCAGCCTTTGTAAGAAGTGTAGACATTGCTGTGTCTTCTTGACAATGTAGTTAGTGTTTGCCGACCATGACGAGTCCTCAGAGATGTGCACCCCCAGGAATTTCGTGCTCTTCACACTCTGCACTGTTTCCCCCTTTAATTCTGAGTGGATGATGTGCCTCCTGATTCATCCTTAAGTCCATTATTAACTCTTTGGTCTTATTTACATTCAAAGACAGGTTATTGATGTCACACCAGTAGATCAGAATGTTCAGCTCCTCTCTGTATGCTGTTTTGTCCACCACTGATGATCTGGTTCGATCTGTGCCTGGCGATGCAGCCATACATCAGCATGATGAACAACAGTGAGATCAGGCCACATCCTCGAGGGACACCTGTGCTCAATATTATGCTCTCCGAGTTGATTTTACCACTACATACGTTTTGGGGGTCTGTCAATGAGAAAGTCCAGCATCCTATCCAGTTACATAAGGGGGTGCTGACACCCAGCTGGACCAGCTTCTCTATCAGATGTTGTGGAATGACTGTATTGAAGGCAGAGCTGAAATCAGTGAATAGCATTCAAACATAACAGTTCTTGTTTTCTAGATGTGTCATGGATACATGAAGAGCTAATGAGATGGCATCTGTTGTGGAGCAATTGGATCAATAAGCAAATTGGAATTAATCCAGTGTTGCAGGTAGGCTTGATGACAGATTTTCATTGATCAACTGCTCAAAGTATTTCATAACCGTGGAGGTGAGAGCAACTGTATGATAGTCGTTTAGGCTTGTTGGCTGAGACTTCTTGGGTAGTAGTATGATTGCTGTATTTTTGAAGCACTTGGGCACTATGGCCTGGCACAGAGATGTGTTGAATATAACTGTGAGTATGGTTGACAGTTGAACAGCACAGTCTCTAAGTACCCACCCCAAATGTTGTCAAGACCAGCAGGTTTTCTAGGATTTACTCAGATTAGGGTCCTCGGAACATCCACTGGGTTGAAGCAGAGCACTTCATCACCTTGTTTCCTGTGGAGTTTTATTGCCATGGTATTGTTTCCTTCACTTAACCTGTTGAAGTAGATATTAAGCTCATTTAGGAATTCAGTATTGTCATCCCATTGAGAGGAAAAAGACATGTAGTGTGTTATAGCGTGTATCCCTTGCCACAGACATCTGGAGACCCTTAGGTCAGAGAAGTGACACAGATTACATTCTATTAATTTATAAATCATAATCAAAATTTTACATCAAAACTGAGTTTCTCTCAGTCTTACTATTTATGGTCATGTTTCACATCTTGTTAAAATTAATACTGTGTTGTCATCTTTTCCTTTTTCCTATTCATTCCTTTGAATTTTTTCATCACAAAATGTTAAAACATCCCCTAATTAGTGGTATTAAGTTTATCTCATGAAAATAACTAACTTCATAGCTGATATACTGTTATTTTAATTTACTTTCATACCCATTAGATTGTGTAAAGTATTACCTGACATTACATATGTTTACAGCAAAACTGCACCCTATAAATTAAATTAAAAAAATCAAACATATTTGTTTTAAATATGCAGAATATCATACTGCCATCCCTACTTTCTAACCAGAATAATATCTCCTAAAATGAACTAAAATTCTTAGGAGTTAAATGCATACCAGACTTTAAGAGTTTTTCTTCTCTCATTGCTTATGCAGGTCTAATGAGGTAGGGTTAATTAAATTTCAAACTTTTAGCTAATCTTTCTATCTTAAAAGTAAATGCATTCATAGTAAGTCATTATTTATAAAATACTTTCTCGCATCTAATGGCATATTTAAATATATGTAACATTTTGCTATCCTTTTTATTTAGGGTAAACGTCTTAGTGTCAATTTCAATAGATTGGTCAATTCCAAATTAAAGTGAAGGGTTACAAAATGTGTCCAAGATTTGATGTTCAAAGTTGACAAAACAGTAGCTAACAAAAAACTGAGAAGACATTTGTTTGCAAGGATACATAAATCTTGTCTGTGAATAGTGCCTGCCTCATTACACACACACCACCCCTCGAAGAAAAGACAGATACCTGTGTATCTTTCTGGTGTTAGACTCAGATGAAAGCAAAGGCACAGATAGCAACAGTCATATATTTCAGGTACCTGCTGTCATACAGAGGTTCCTATGTTCAAAGGAAATTACTAGGCTAATGGCTCGAGAGCCTATACAAGCCTAGCCAATATAACCTGATTTACCTGGTATATATCCACTAGGGGTGGGAATAAGGCATAGGTTTGTGCCCGTGCCTTGGGTATTTTTACAAATTTTACAGATCCCTCTCTATAAGGGACATAGACACCATGCCAAATGGGGATTTATGATTCCCCATCCATCGATCCAGATTGGCCTTGAAGAGGCCAACAACTTCATCAGGGCTGGATTTGTGACTGCTATGTAGGTCAGACACAGGTCTCCCATTAACAGTCAATAGCAGACAGAGTTAAGGTAAAGAGCTTTCAGTTTATTCACATAGAACATCTTATTTACAGCATATATTTTCTTTGAGAGGAACCTTTAAGGTCACTGCAGCTGTTGAAGGTGTCTGGCCAAGTACATTCAAAATGGCACATTGTGCTCAAATATTGATCTAATGAGTGCTGTGTACAGTTGGACTATAATCTCCCTAGATCTGGATGTTATACCTTTACTTATAAGTTGGGCCACATAGAATATTTTCCTTACCACTGTAGATACATGATGGCCAAAGTTCAGGCTACTGTCTACCTGGGTACACAGATCCCTTACCTCTGTTTGCTCTTAGGGAAGTGTTGTTAATGTTGTAGTTAGAAAAGTTAGTTGTTTTCCCAAAGGGTACAATAATGCATTTCTTTACATTTAATTTCATGCTGACACCAATCATTTGTCTGTTTTAGACCTTCCTGAAGGATATCTATGTTACTGGGGATTTCAATGACTGCTCCCAGTATGCAGTTCTTTGCAGTTTTCATCATCCAGAGGCCCTCCACATTGGCCTTGGCATCTGCAAAGAAAAATCCAAGCAGGAGTCGTCCCAGCACTGAGCCCTGTGACACACCACTAGTAATGGCATCTTGCTGAAACTAGAATCTCCCACTTTAGCCTCATGTGTCCTGTTCTTCATGCAGTTGGCTATCCATCTGGTAACATAGAGATCTATGCCCAGTTCTGTGAGTTTGTTTAGAATACTTGAGTGGGGTAATGTGTCAAATGCCTTGGCCAGGTCAAGGTAGGTGGAGTGTACTGTTTCAACCTCATCCATGGCCTTAGTGACCTTCTTAAAGATGTTTACCAGGTTTAGCAGGCATGACCTGCCCTTGACAAAGATGGATACAGTGTTTGGAGGTTTACTATAGCTTTATTTATCAAGTCCATGATGATTCTTTCAATGGTCTTACAAACAAGACTAGTCAAGCTTATGGTTCTGTATTTTCCTCAGTCAGTTGCTGATCAACTCTTACACAGTTTATGACCATAGCTATTCTTCACTCTGTCAAACAAAGCTTGTCCAAAGGCTATGGTTAAACAGTGATCTTATTGGGCCTGATAGGCCACTATTCAAATTATTTAAGAGACAACCTGGTATATCATCGGGCCCCACTGATGCCCTGTTTTTAGCCTTGGAGAGTGATGTGGCTACCTGTTCTTTAGTGACAATTCATGGAAAAGTGGCGGAATGTATTTCTTGGAAGAGAACTGGGGGTGATGGTGGAGTGAAAGTTGAACTAAATTATTTAGCCAGCAGATTAGCTATATCTGCCATCTGGATGTAGGAGATGCTGTTGATAACTAATTCCACATGTTGTTGGGTGTTGCCCTTAAGACTGCAGGCATAGATGAAAAATGCCCATGGGCTCATAGATGTTTACTAGGCTAATGACCACAAGGTCCTTTTTAAGCTTAGCCATGCATCCCAAATCTCTGAAACATTTACAAGCAGGGGCCTCAGAGATGAACCACTTACAGGTTGCCAGTGTCCATTAGAGACATAGGTGCCAAACCATGGATGAATTTATTGTTTCCCATCCAATTATCCAAGTTGCACTTGAATTGGGTTAGGGAGGAACTCTGCTTCACATGGATGGGGAGCCTGTTCCATAGACAGTGTAGTCTCTGGAATACCTGTCTCTCCAGAATGTCCTCTTTATATCACAGGCAAGATTTAACTCTTTAGAATGGATAATTCTGGTGCTGTTTGTTTTTTGGGTATGCAGGAGGTTCACCAGAGTGGGGTCTGACAATGCCCTGTATGCCAGGTGTAGATCTCCCCTCAAATGCCTGTAGGAGACAGAATACAGGGATAGGGCTTTGAGGTGGTCTGCACAGGACATTTTACTTACTCCCTGTATTCTTTTAGTAAGGAACCTCTGTGGACATTCCAGTTGTTGGATATGCCTATCTAGGTACATACCAAAGGGGGCACTGTACTCAATGATAGTTCTGATGAATGTCAAATACAGTGGAACAATGACTTTCCTTGACTTATATGCCATACCTTTGTTTATAAGTTCTGCAACATAGAATGATTTCCTCACTACAGTAGACATATGATGGTCAAAGGCTGGATTACTATCTATGTGTGCCCCTAAGTCCCTGACTACTGGGTCACCGCGAAGGGGTGTGTTGTCATTATGATTGTTACCAGGGGTGGATGACTTCCCAAAGCATACTAGTATGCATTTCTTGGCATTTAGTTTTAGTCCATGGCTCTGACACCAGTTGTTTGCCTGTATCAGCCCCAGCTGGAGAACATTTGTGTCAGTTTGGGATTCAATGACAGCTCCTAATTTGCAATCATCTGCAAATGTAGTCAGCCAGAGACCACTAACTCTGGCTTTGTGCAAAAAGGAACAGTCCAAGTACTGATCCCTGAGGGACGCCACTTATGACTGGCATCTGTGTAGAGGTGGACTGAACAAATCTAACTTCCTGGGTCCTGTCTGTGAGCCAGTTGGCTATCCACCGGGTGACATACGAGTTTGTACCTAAACTCTTGAATTTGTCAACAATGCTTGAATGAGGTATTTTGTCAAATGCCCTGGCCATGTCAAGGTAGGCAGTGTGAACTATTTTTCCCTCATTCATTGCTTTGGTTACCTTCTCAAAGAAGTCCACAAGGTTCAGTAGGCATGATCTAACCTTGACAAAACCAAACTGGGTTGGGTCTTGTGTTTGGAGGTTTACTATATCTCTACTGATCATTTCCATGATAATTTTTTCCATGGCTTACATATAAGACTAGTGAGACTTTTGGGTCTGTAGTTTCCAGGGTCTGTAGATAGTCCACCTTTGTGCAGAGGGATGACTGTTTCTGTTCTCCATTCATGAGGCATGAAGCCTGTTTGGAGGCTACAGTTAAATAGTAATTCCAGAGGCCCTAATAGTGCATGTTTCATGCTATTTAGAAGGCATCCTGGGATATTGTCTGGTCCCATTGATGCAGTGTTCTTGATCTTAGGGAGAGCATTAAGGACCTGTTCCCTAGTGATAGTAGTGGAGCTATATTTGATGGTATTTCCTGAGGGAAGGTTGAGAGGGAGAGAGTGGTAAAGCTGGAGTTGAATTTATCAGCCAGGAGGTGTGCAATATCTTCTGGTTCAGTATAAGTGGCTCCTTTTTCAATGAGGTCTGCACACAATAATGGTTATCATTAGCTTTATGCTATTTATACCCTAAAATCAACTTTCAGAGAAGTTGCTAGTTCCCTGATCTGCTTCTTTAAACTAATGGAGAATGTATTGCTCTGTTGTGCACATTTCCATTTCTATTTTCAACATGGTTTTCTTCCTTTTGTTGTCCAATTTATTAAGACCAGGGGTCTACCAAGGAAGCTTGTTTTGTGGTTTGAACTGGGCTTATTTTGACTTGGTACTGACATTTCTATGCAGTTGTTTATGTTGTCATACAGGGCTTTAGTGTACTGTTCTGCATAGCCTACTGAGTCTTCTGAATTTAGGGGAACTTGGAATCTAGCTATGCCATCACTTAATATGGGGTAGTTTGCCTTAGAAAAGTTTTTAAACTTCTTGGGGTTTGGTGGGGGGAGGGGTAGTTTTACCTTAATTTCCAGGGAAACCACTTTGTGATCTGATCTTACCAGTGAAGACTTCACACATGGGGGAGCAGCATTATCCCATATTTGTGAGTATCAGATCTAGGATATTTGTTCCCCTGGTAGGAATGCAGACCAGCTGTTCCAGGGTATTTGAATTTACAAAGTCAAAGAATCTTTGGGCCTGTATGTTAGTGGTTGTGTATGCCAATATAACCTGATTTAACTGGTATAGGTCCACTAGGGGCCGGAAGAAGGCATGAATTTGTGCCCCTAGTGGGCATATACTAGGTACATCAAGTTATATTGAATTAAAAGCATCCATGAGTGTAGTATTGGACTGGATGGTGAGTGATTCTAGTAGCTCTAGGTGTGATGAGTGGGTATCCTGGTTCATGGAGCAGGATCTGTAGTTAGCAAGAATTTAGAAAAGGATTTTTCCCATAGATAGATGGACATGGAGTAGTTCTAGCATGTCATTTTGTTTGACCAATTCTGAGGTGATAGTAACCTTTATGTAGATAGATACACCTCCTCCTTTAACTCTCTCGTGTTCAGTGGGTGAACGGAATGTACGATAGGCATTATAGCCATGCATAGCTGGGGTGGTTTCTGTGGTTTTAAACCATATAGCTGTGACATCACAGACATGAGCATTCTTCATAATGAGGAGAGCTTTTAGGCAATGCGGTTTCCTGATGAGTCTCAAAGCATTGAGCAGCAACACCTTTAGCTTGTCCTGTGTATCATTTGTCATGTTGGAAGGTTTGTCTGTTTGGCAAAGCCTGCAAAAGCAGAATGGGGTGGATAATGTTTTAGCCTATATCCCAAAGCCTAGAGATGATAGGTGGAGACCATCCCTGGCAAAGCAGCATGGTCTCCACCTATATCCCAAAGCCTAGAGATGACAGGTGGAGACCATCCCTGACAAAGCAGCATGGTCTGTCGACCATGTCCTGCCAGGCTGACAAATATTGAACCTCTTCAGAATGACACTAGTAACTAAGCCAATTGTTTAAGTCAATCATTTTCTGTTTGTGTTATGGCATCATCTTTGAAGTTGGTAGAACACTGCTCAATGTTAGGCTTATGCCTGCCTGTGACATATATTCAGATAGTTCAGTCATGTCTTTATTCCTATAGTCTGGGGAGGTATTTCTCAGGTCATCCACTCCTACATGGACTTTGACAGAGTCATACTAGTACTTAGGGTGAATGATCTAAGAGTTTGCATGATCTGTTGGATTCTGGACATATACACAGCATGCCTTTTATATTCAAAAGGCAGCCACCTGCTGTGTATCCCACTAATGTCAGGCTAGGAAAAAATGACAGAAGAAAGAGGAAACAGTAAAGTTTTTCAGTCTGTTGAGATTACATAAACAGTATGCCTCCGTATCCCTACCCCAAAAGACAATAACCTGTCTAGATGTATGGTATTTTATTGTGAGGAATAAAAAAATATATATAATGATCACAGTAATGTAATCTAATATTTCCTAACTTGTTGCTCCTAGACAGTGATTAGCTATAGGGACCCAGTGGTCTGTGAGAAAAATGAAAGAAATAATGACCACATTGTCCACAGTCTCAACACAACCATCAAGGCAACTGTGTTTTATAGTTGAATTTAGACATATCATGGTGTGAAGCATATTAATAAATCCCTGATAAACATATCACTGTGCCATCAATAGTTTATAATTTTGTAAATCCTGTACTTTAGTTCCATTTAACTTCCTGCCACTGGCAGGACTTGGTCAATATGGTCACATCACAAACCTACAAAGGGAAAGTACCAAAACTATTTGATTATGTTGTCACAGACTAAATTCTTTAGAGTGAACTATTGGGCCATTAGAGCAATTATATTTTTCAAAATCTGAAAAACCTTTATTCAAAAATTCAGAAATTTATGCAGAAATTTTTGAACACTGTTTAAAGAATTCCCAAACATTTGGAATAAGCTAAATGACGTTTCCATACAAAGTTATCTGCCACATCCAATTACCAATTTTTGAATTAATTCCTCAGTGTATATCATAGCAATATTCCTTCTAGCAAATTTCTCAGTATTTTGTGACTGATTGTTTTAATTTAATATGATGACTTGTTATATCTTACCACTGTCGTTTACATTCACATGCAAAGCTTATATATGATGTGCTCTAACTCATTTATTAGTACCTTGGCATTGATATATGCTGTTATTCTAATTATATGAGAAAATGGTTTAATAAAATATATACCTTATTTAAAAAAGATCTGTGCAGATGTAAGTATTGTATCACTGGTGAGGATATTGACTTTAAAATGAGGGAAGCAAGTTGATTTCAGTTCCTTTTTTTCTATCTTCTTAGGCAACGTGAATCTTAACAGAGGGCTAAATAAAAAAAATGTGTAAAACAGGGAGATTAGAAAATAAAAATTGTAAATGGAAAACTTAGGCTGGCTTAAGAAAAAAACAAACAAACAAAAAAGTCAGTGAATATTTTAGACCCTGGAATCTGACATCATCCATCTAAAAAGAGAAGTGTGAAAGAAATGTGTAGGTGTTTGGGAAATAGAAAAGAAGTCAAAGTAGCCAATTATAAAGCATTTGCAAATTCTGGATGAGCTTAAAGTGGAGTAAGTTAAAAGTGCCATAAATTAGGACTGATCTCTGTAAAATAAGGCCTGCAGTCAGATTAACAAAGAGGGTATTGGAAGACGGTTAGTGAATGACATGCAATGGAAGCCTTTGAAAGAAATTTGGGTTACAGGAATTGACTATTTCCCTAGTACATTGTGTTTCTTATGGTTAAAAACTTTGTATTTTGTAAAGGGGATACATTTTAACCTGAGTCTGCTGCTGGACAGTTATTTATGTTGAATACAACAATTTGATTTCATTGGTGATTTCAGAGATAGGAAGAGGTATAAACATAATAAATAAATAAAATAATCAAGTGAAATGTTTCATTCTGATAAACGGGTGAAACTTAAAACTATAACTGCATACAGTTTTCCCTCTTTATGTAAAGAAATGTAGAGGTGAATCATTGTGTTGTTTAGTGAACATAAGTGACAATGAGTAAGAAAAATAATGTGACAATTAACAAGATATAACAATCATTCGCAAGTATCCATTTTGTTGATTTGCTGTTCACATTTCATTGATTAATCTAATGCAATCTAGAAAATCAAATAATGCATTTTAACTCTGCTTTGGCTTCAATATATTATTAACAAATTATATGAAGGAAAAGTATCTAGTGCTGATCTTGTCTTACAAAAGGATGTACTCTAACAAATTTTGTGGAAGATACTGCAAAGAAATAAACTATAAGGCACCTAGAGACCAAAAAGACACAGTAAAGCTGGTGTCACAGGAAACACATGCCTGCAACATGACTGCTAAAACTGTGTGCCATGTAGCCAAGATGTAGTGACACAACAGCAGATGAGGGATAGAACAGTGTCATTTGTGTCGCCGGATGGCATAGTGCTATGTGCAGTATTAAATATTTCAATGGTTGTACAAATATGTTAATATGTAAATGAAGCTTTAAAAAATACAAACAACCCACAGAATCTACAAAGTCGTTCATCTATATCCATACTACATATAGGCGGTACATTGTATATGGAATCTGCATGAAGCACTGCAAAATAGAAGGCTGAAGTGGAATGTAATGTTTGAACACAAATCATACATGTTTTGTGTTCTGTAGTCCAACAGAAGCAGTGCATAAGTTCAAAACTGTACTATGAAAGGCAACATGCATTTGTAATACCTACTTCTATGGACACACAAGTAATATAGTAAGGCATGGGAAGTCATTTACTGTCCAGTACAGGGATAACTGAAAAAACAGTGGAGGTACGGCATAGAGGAGACAAGCAAAAAGATGAAAGTAACAAAAGTGTAGATTGGATGAGAAGTTGTAACATAAGGTATACTGAACAAGACAGGGAAATTGTATCAGGAAGTCATACAGCTGATTGGAGTTGCTGCTGGTTAAACAATATTGTGTGATGCAAAACAGTACTACAGTGGGTGAGTAGAAAGCTGCAGTGTGTATATGCAGAAAAAATGGATGCCACTGACATACAAGGGGAAGAAAGGTAACCATAACTTTAGAGATGGCCATTAATAAAAACACTGGAGACAAATTTGTTCATTTTGCCAGGGTTTTCACTTTTGAGTAATGTGTTTCATGATTATTTGAGTGATAATCCAAGAATATAAAGTCTCTCTGGGCATACCACTGTACCTGAAGTATACTGAAAAAAACAACAGGTTCGTTGAGAAAACCACTTTATAAAATACAAAACAGCAAAGCTTTCGAGTGAAACCCTTCCTCAATACTATTACATATGCTTAAAACCAAACTGGTTTAAATACAGGTCATAAAAATCACATGCCTAGCAATCCAAAAGTCATGTGACAAAAACAAACGCAAATATAAAGTGCAAACATAAAACATACAAAAATGTATAAAAATGTATATAAAAACCTGTTGTTTTTTTTCGTAATATTTTTCTGCAGCCTGTAGTATTTACCTGAAGTATACTGGTCAAATTTCACAAACCATATTAGTTTTGTAGTTATCTTCTCATGGATATGTGAGTGTGGTGGGAGCATATGTGTGTGTAATCCCCAAAAGATTTCACAAAATGCTTCACTGTCTTCCTTCTCTCACCCCAAATTAGCTTCTACAGACACCAGAAAACTTGTATCCACCTGGAATCATGGTGCACTTTTTAAATGAACCAATGGACCTCTTGCTATACCACTGGCATGAAAGCAGATTTCTGACAGAGAGTTTCACCAAATGAAGTACTGAAGGACTTTCTGGCTTTTGAAATCTGTTTATGTTGGGGCACCAATTTGCAAGTCTCACATCAGTGAATGATAAAAGGACGTGTTTGCCAGTGAGCATGAAGCAGCCATGGCAGCACCTCAGAAGTAATTGCAATACTGCCTCAGAGTTCCTAAAGTGCACAAAGCTGACCACAGAGGAGGATGCAAAAAACTACTAACCTATGTCAAAAGATACCAGTTAATGATCAGATATCAGAGACTACCTAACTTGTGAACCACTACAATGATTAAGTAGAACCAGCCTTCAATACCCTTATAATTAAGCAAATTAATCAGATCACAATATTCAACTTTAAACTGAAGGATCTCTGAAAAACAAAAAGAAATAGAGAAAAACGTAGTTATAACTGACAATTCCAAGTCAGGAGTATAAAATTATCAATCATGCTGCTGTAAGTAAAAGAAAAAAAAAATAACAATTTAGTCCAAACCCAGGAGAAACAATGCCAATATGCAAAATAAACAATCCAGTGAGCACAGCAGGACTCCACTATTCTTGATATTCCCCCGTTTAGTACTCTAAAGAGCTGTCACATGCAAGTAAGCTCCTTAAACACTACATAAATACTCACAAAAAAAGGGAAAAGCACCAGTTGGAAACAAGAGAACAACAGACAGCCAATAAAGCCTTAGGACAAACATCATGTAGTCTAACCAGCCAAGGGCAAATTCATCGTCGCTGCCTCCACGAGTAGCAACCTTAATCACCAGACCCAAAACCAGCTACATCCAATCCCAATACATTCACCTGCCTTTCGGTCCAAAACCAGGTGAATAAATGACAGACAACAACAAACTCCAGTTAGTACAGTGTCTTCAAACTAGGTGAAACAATGGAAATATAAAACAAAGTGCAAGTAGTGCATCAGGATTTCAACAAGTACAGTATACCACAGCTCTGAACGAGGCACACTATTCTCCTGTACATACTGAGTAAATGCAGAAATGTCAGAATGTAAAGATAGCTGACACAGACCATAACCTTGTCACTTCCATGATGCTATCCTTGTTGGTTCTATCTAGACCCAGCACAGAAACATCTGAATTTAAAAATAGCTATCATTGACCATACCCCAGTGCCCTTTATGATTATATTACCCATACCCCAGTGCCTTCTATAATTAGATTAACCATACCCTAGTACCTTCTATGATTTTGTCCTTGTTAAGTTCCATCAACTACACATCCAGGTGATAGGCAGTACAATTTGCATCCTTCATTATGATGACTGGGTCTTTATGCACAGAAATGGTAAATATACTCCCTGTGGTGCCTCTGCTGACCTTAGCAAAGTACAGCAACGTACTACAGATGAACATGAGCACAGGACATCCATCCTATCATACTCCCATTGTCACCATGCAAGTTCTGAATTCCATGGAAGAACTGATGCAGGGTTGTTTTTTTTTTTGTCACATAACAATGGACATGCCACCACATGAGATGGCAATGCAGTTGAATACAGACACATGTAGTTTCACATGTCTAATCTTTGATGTATTATAGTTCAAACCCAGCATGCAAGTATGATCACATGTATTTATTTAGGTCTTGAATGCTGTGCAGATTATGACACACTTTCCAGTATACATGTGGCAAAATGTACTTAATAGTACATTACATTTTTATGCATTCAGTTTTGAGGTCATTTATAGTGCATAGTGTATCATTTACAAAATGCAAACACCTACCGTATTCCAAGATACAAGAGCAAGTACTAGACATTTTCTACATTCAAGCTGTATAGAATATACAGATCAACATGTGATAGTGTATCCAGAACTCTATTGTGGGTGCCATCTTGTAGGCATCGTATTATTTGCTTGAGACAGAACATAATTGGACAACCAGATGCCGGGCTGCCAAATGTCTACATATCACAATGCCATAGAGTATGGCACAGTTTCCCGTCCTTCTTTTAGTTATACAGTAAGTATGTATCAGATTTTTGTCACCTCTTATCCCTAGCTACCTTCTAGACTTCAGGCATTCACTCTGCAATGGATCATGTTTAGATACGAACACTTCTAAACCTTTTCTCTCTACGTATGTGGAGGTAACAGACTGGTGATCACAATCCCCTTCTGTAGTATGCATGAATCAGCATCAGTGGGAAAGAGTGTATACACGTAATATGACTTCCCATACATGCTCTGTAATAATACTGTACATGCATACACTAAAATAAATAAACACAACAGAAGTCACATTTACATCAAAAGAATCTACACCATATAAAATCACATTGCAGCTCCCTGTTCACATCAGCAGAGCTTATAGTATCATTGATCTTGGGAAAATAGCAGCATATGTAACAGGGCTGCATTTATAGCCACAACTATTACAAAGGAAATGGTCTCTGGCAACCCTTAGAAGGTTATTTGCAATTACTCTACATATGGCATTTGGTCCTCTACCCCTATAGCTCTTGCCACCTACGTCTTTTGCATTCGTAGTCACTTATGCTTTATTGCCAGTGGTCTCCAGTAACAAACAACACACCTTAACATGGTAGAGGCCTACATTTATATTCACAGCTCTTAATATTTATGGAATGACATCACCTATCCATCACTGCCAACAGCTTTTAAAAGGCCATGTTTCTATTTGTTCTGTATATGGCCTTAGCACCAACCAACACCAATTACAGGAAATTTAAATGTAGCAATTACAGAAAGTCACATCATGCACAGTCTCATGGCATCCTGAACTGAGAAGCAAATATAATGAGTCTAGCACCAGCAATGCAGAATGTCTTTAAGACCACTCTCCTGTAACACATTTTATAATCCTGCATTTGCATCCAGGAATTATATTTTGTATGTACTTATCCTCTGTGAGGTTGCAGAAAGAATAGCTACAAAGATACTTTAATCAGACTGGCAGTTGATACAACGTTAAGAGAGTTTTAATGTGAATTCATAGATGAAGTAAGAGTGACAAGGTGAGTCTGGCTGTTGATTCAAGACCTTGTGCATTTCATATAGTCATGAGAGCAATCAGTGGTTTACATTCCTCCTCTATTGCATATGTTTCATTTCAGACTTTCTTCCTAAAGAAAAATAAAAGCGGCAAAACAATTATTTTTTTTTCTTTTCTAGTGAGTGGGTATTGTTTTCTATGAAATAATATATTTATATTTTCACACATCTGTATTAGTTTTATAAAAAAAGTGAATAAGCTGCAAAGTAAGGCAAAACGTATACAGAGGAAATGTTTTTTTTAACATATTTATCTATATCATGGCATAGTAACTAGTTAGGATGCTAGAAACTATTTTTTAAGTTACAGGATGTACACTATATAATAAGATCTGAACTTAATGCTTGCACATATGCACAGCTCATTATGGTACGAAAGCATGTAGTAGAAGAGTTTAATTTGAATTACCTGCTTTACAGCCATTAGAAGCAAGGGCTGCAGACAAAAATGGCTGAGCAAGAGTGGAGAGTCTTGAGAGAACTATAATCAGAAAAAGCTGTGGAATATGAGGGGATTAAATATGAATATATCTGTCAACTACAGAAAGCCTACTCCTGGAATTACTTGTCAAGTACCAGAAGCCTACTCCTGGAATTACCTGTCAAGCACTGAAAGCCTACTCCTGGATTTACCTGTTAAGTTCCAGAAGCCTATTCCTGGAATTACTTGTCAAGTACTTGAAGCATACTTCTGGAATTTCCTGTCTAATACCAGAAACCTACTCCTGGATTTACCTGTATAATATCAGAAGCCTACTCCTGGATTTACATGTGGAATACCAGGAACCCACTCCTAGATTTACCTGTGGAACAGCAGAAATCTACTCCTGGAATTTTTCTGTCAGCGTACTCACATAATTACTTGCCAAGTACCATAAGCCTACTCCTGGAATTACTTGTCAAGTATCAAAAACCTACTCCTATATTTACCTGTCAAGTACCTTAAGCCTACACCAGAAATTACCTGCCAAATATCCAAAGCCTAATCCTGGCATTACCAGTGAAGTATCAGAAATCATCTCCTGGATTTACCTATCAAGGAGCTGAAGCCTACTTCTTTGTAATTCCAGATGCCTACTCATGGATTTATATGTGGAATACCACAAGCCTACTCCAGGATTTACATGTCAAGTACCAGAAGACAGATGCTATCATTTGGAATTACATGTTGAGTAGCAGGAACGTATTTCTGGATGTATGATTAGACTTCACTAAAATTGCAGAACCTGATAACTGTAATCAATTTCACATTTACAATATATAAATTTTAATGAAAGACTTTCAAATTGAACTGACAAATCCAGAAATGGAATGTAAACAAAAAATGTGCTTGCTTTCATTTTACATTGAACAAGAAAATTATTTTAGATTTCCACTGCAAATAAACTGGTCTTGAGCTCAGTACAACATATGCAATGTGTGTGTGTGTGTGTGTGTGTGTGTGTGTGTGTGTGTGTGTGTGTGTGTGTGTGTGTGTGTGTGTGTGTGTGTGTGTGTGTGTATACACGTGTGTGAGGAGATGCTCCAACATATGCTTTTGATACTGCAGAAAGAGCACAAGTTTTGCAGGTAGTAGCACTTACGCATGCTTCAGTGCTCACTGTAGTGCAATGTTCCCTTCTGATGACACATCACCTCCACCACCTTTAATCACTGAGGAAAATAGTACTGAATGTACTGCATTCAGTAGTGTGATTAAGCTACCCAAATGCAGTAAAGTTGCATTACTTACATTTGTTTTCCAGGTAGTGAACTGATCACACATGACCAATTGTGGGCACAGCCCAGGTGAGTACAGTGCCAGACCAAAACAACTGCTAATATAGAAATAGTTAGCAATGACATTATAGTGCACACTGGAAAAATGGGAGGCATATACTTAATAGAGTAGCTTCAGCTGAAGATGCTTAGTTTTGTGAGTAATATGTTTTAGACTGTGTACAAGAAACAAGAGAGGAAATAGAGAAGAATTAGAATAAAATGCAAGTGACTGGATGATGTCATATATGGGATAATATCTGCATTGAGAATTGCTACAGTGATATGATCTGAACTGGGTTTAGAATTTATTGTAGGAGAAAATTTCCTTTATGTATGGCAGTATGGTCCCTATTAAATTATCGAATGTTTCAAAGTTCGAATGTCATATGGTCGAAACCATATGGTCGAACTTTGAAAAGTTCAAAGGTGAAAGGCAACGGCTCCATATGCACGGAATGGGAAAATTTCCCTTTTCTGCACTGTGCACTGAAGTGTGGTCTCGGAGTTGGTATATTTAAGTAGGGGGGGTGCAGAGCATTAAGGTAAGTGTTTTTTTTTTTTACATTTTTATTATATATTCAAAGATTCAAGTTTCACTCATATGTTGTCAAACATATGAGGTTCGAAATTTTGAAGCTTCAAATATATAAAATAGACCCGATAAAACAACATATTTTTCTTGAGATTTTATGAAGTGTTGATTTTTATTGAAGGTTGTGGCTATAATGGGAAGTTTGTACTCTGGTTGGACAACAAGGATGCTTTTGCCAATTGTCGTTCTAACTGGAGCTGCAAGATAGGAAGAGAATGTTCTAGCCAAGAAGAAAAAGGTGTTAATTTTGTTACTCTTTTTTTTTTCCTATATGAATATGAAGTTTGAGGGTTTGTTCTAACCAGATTCTGAAGTATTTGAAGGAGGTTATTGCTTCTTTTGGGGTGCTGTTAACGTTTTTGATACTTAGAGAATGTGCTGATTTTGCCAGATTATGAGGAGTGACAAAGAGTATTCTTTTGATTTCCAGAGGGTTAGAAAGTGGTTTATGTTTAAGGATCCAAAAGTTAATGGCATGTAAGTGTTTTGGATAGGGTTTGTACTGCAGAGTGAGTGCATTTAGTTCTGAATACAAGAATATCATCAGAGTAAAAATAAAAAATGTATTTTAAAGGTAAAATGGTAGCTTTTTTCAAAGATGGAAAAACAAGGGGCAAGTATTGGGCCTTGAGGAGCATCTTATCAAAGAGGAGCTACTTTGGCAAAGGATGAACCTATTTTTACTCACAAAGGTCTATTAACAAAGTCATCTATAATCCAGGCAGAGGCATTTGGGCAAATACCTTATTACATAAATTTCATAGCTGATCTCACCACTGGCTTTCCTCAAAATCATCCCAACCTCTCTGACCCTCCAGCTACAAATACCTCCACCCCCACCTCACACAAAATCTCACTATCACCAATCCCTACGCCCACGTTAAAGAAACTACTTCTAAAACTGAAAACTTGCAATAATGCCCCTCATAACCTATTCCTAGAATTCCTTCAAAAAACCGCTAATTCCATTGCCTACCCAGTGAGTATACTTCTTAATAGGTCCATTCCAGATTCTTATGTCCCCACCATTTGGAAAAAAAGTATTCATCCTCCCACTGCACAAAGGTGGAAACAATAATGACATATCTAACTTTAGACCCATTGCCATTCTCTCCCCAATCTCTAAAGTTATCGAGAAATGCATCCACAGCCAGCTCCTTAAATATCTACTTGACAATAATCTACTGTCAGCAGCCCAACACGGTTTTAGACCCGGCCATAGCACCACTACAGCTATTATGTCCTTCTGTGACTCTGTCAATAAGGCTCGTGATGCCGGGAAACTCATCTCCTCTCTACTTCTTGGCCTTTCTAAAGCCTTTGATACTATCTCTCAGCGTCTTCTTCTTGGAAAACTATTCGATTTAGGGATCTCTACCTCAACCCTTCACTGGTTCTCTAACTACCTCACTGATAGGCAACAAGCCACCAAATGGCAACACTCTTTTTCTCCTTTTCTCAGTACCACTACCGGTGTTCCCCAAGGATCCATTTTAGGGCCTATACTTTTCAGCATCTCCATCAATGACTTCCACTCCTCTCTCACTGACAGCACAGTTATCCAATATGCAAATGATTCCACTATCATCTGCATTGCCAACTCTCCAACTGAACTTTTGAAACTTGCCCAGTCTGCCTTCAGCTCCACAGAAATATGGATGGCTAACAACCACCTTGCCCTAAACCCTAAAAAAACTAAACTTATGCTATTCTCTCTTAAGAGGTCCTTTACCATTAACAGAGACTCTTTCCCTATTCTCTCCCAAGATAATACTACCATTGAGGTTGTCACACATACTAAACTTCTAGGTGTCACCTTAAAGGAACATTTAACTTTCAACATGTATATTCTCAACAATGTCAAAAAAGCACACCAGAAACTAGGAATGTTTTACCTTCACAAAAGATTCCTCGACTATTCCTCAAATCTATCCCTTGCCTCCTCCTTCCTGCTACCATCCCTTTTCTATGGTGCTCTTCTCTTCACACACGTACAGGACAGCCTTAAATCCAAGCTAGACTCATGGTATAACAAAATTGCCAAGTTTGTCACAAAGGGAAAACACCTATCCCACCACTGCACCTCTCTTTGACTACTAAACTGGCTAGAACTTCCTCATCATCTCACATATATTCAACTAACAACTGCCAATAGGCTAATATTCAACCCATCCAGCTGCCCTGCACTTTCTTCTGTATTTAAACTTTACCACCCTAATACACCTCTCAGTTCTGAAAATAAAACACTCTTGCTAATAGAAAAACCTAACCTCCTGGCTAGTCAGTTGCTCCACTCCTTTTCCATCGCTACACTTCGGAACTCCCTCATACCTTCACTTAGATCCACTACTAATACTTATTTCTTCAGAAAATCCTTGAGACAACATCGCTCCTCCCAATGGCTATGCTCATGTGCTAGCTCCTCGCCATCTATAACCTATTTCTTTCCTTCCACTACCCCTATCTTCTCTACCTTCTTCCTGCATTACCTTCTAAAACCTCCATCTTTCTTGTTAGCAATCTAATTTCTGTACCTTGATAACATGTACTGTCTCCTGACAGATTTATGTGCAGCCACTTTGCCATCTTACTTGGTTGAAAACTATGAATTCCATTCAAAATGTTCTTAATACTTTATATTCTGTTTAAAAACTTGTGTTGTAACCATTTAGTTTGTTATTCAAATGTATGTTTTGTATTTTATTGTGGAGCTTTTCTCCCTGGGCATCCACTGAAAATGGGTACTTTTTGGCCCAGTGGACTTTCTTGGTAAACAAATGCAATTAAACAATAAATAAATAATAAATAATACCCATTCTTTGTAATGTTAAAGGCCTCAGTCAGGAATATGACTGTAGGCTTCCTATTTCCATGCTTAGGATCATAGGATCATAGTAAATTACTAGGCTACTGGCCCTGAGGATCTTACAAGCCTAGCCAAGAATTTAGCCCATGTTCCATTCCAACAAGTCAGCACCCTATGCCACTGTCCAACAGGGACACAAGTGGAATCCCAACAGTATTTCTTCAGTGACAACCCAAAGGTCAATCAGGGTGCTGCAGCATGATCATAAATGTCCTTCAGTATCTCAGTTTAGTGCATTTTAGTACCATTCATGTGTGTTGACTGAGATTTATTTAGTGACATGCTTAGGCACAATTCTGGTAGTAAGAGTTAGTGGTGCAATATTTTGTGAGATTATTCTCCTAAAAGGCAGTCATGAAACCATATGCTCAACCACCATTATTCAAAATGTATTTTAAGCTGCATGGCTTGTCTATATAAAGAAATTTTAATGTTATAATTATGATTTTATATATATGAATATTTGGAATAATATAATATGTTCTGTGTAAGAAACAAGAGTTGTCTCATATAATTTAAATATAAAACAGATACTGAAAAATATAGTGTTATTCATTATCTGACTACCTATTAGCTCTGGAACAGGGATTTAACATTGTATGTGACACTTCTGTTCTCTATGTTCTGAAAGATAATTCTATACAAATTACTTGTATAACTAGGTATGTTAAAACATTTAGCTGTTATTTCAGTGAAAACATGAACTATGTTCAGATGTACTTTGACATTCCTGACATGTAATCTGAATATGCTTCCCACATTTTATAAGAATAAGTTGGCTTTTTTAACGTTTAATCTAATACATAAGTGAAACACTGTTGTTTCAGCAAGGTATATAAATAGCTAACAGACTGTTGTAATACCTGATTATAAAGAGCAGGGTTGTGCTCTGCAGCAAATGAATAGTTTGTTAAGGTATTACCATCCAGACTAATATGAGTTACTGTACAGTTTTAAGGTAGCCAAAGTACTTAGAAATTGGAATATGTAACATAAAAGAATGATGTTAGGTTCAAATAGGCAATAAAATTCAAGGTATTTTGATGCACATGTAAATGGTAGTTACACAAGTATTAGGGAGCAAAATACATTAGCCCCAGAAACAGAAGCAATAGGAAAAGGCAAGTAGGTCTAGGCTTCATATTTTAAAAACTGAAAATTAAGAAGGCAAGATATTTTTAAATAGTAGAAAATTCAGGCAATATATGCTTACAGACTTGAATAATACTTCTTAAACATCAATGTTGTTATCCTTTTATAAACAAATCTGTTAACATATGTTATAAACGAGAAGAGAAACACTTTACAAAAATCAAGTCTAACCATTTTGATTTTTTTCTTGCATCTTTCAACAGCAATGTACTGTTATTTCTTTCATATTCTGTTTTAGTTGAGTATCATTCTGGCTTCAAACATCTAAGCACTTCTAAGCAAAAGCAGACACTCTAATGAATCATTGTCTTTTTCAGAACTGAGTCTGCTGCATGCTGCATGACCTGAAAGAAAATTGGTTTTGGTTTCAGACATTTTTTAATTAATATTGGAGTCTGTAGCATGCATCACAACATTGCCAAAATGGGGCACAAATGTCTTTCATTTGAAAGGCTGACACATATTTTGGCATGTTTGCATTGTCAAAGTGTTATACTAAGCTGCACATATATAAATAGATAACCTATGATATATTTTATCTTGAGTGGAAATTAAACTGATTTTTTTCATTAATAAAATAGAAACACAAACATTATTTATGCTTGACTTTCTTTCAATAAGTAGGTCTTCTGAAGAGGAATCCAAATAAAGGCAGTTATTGAGATGCATGCTAAAGCTCATTGGCATCACTAAAGGTTCTGCTCTGATAACAATGTATTGAACTTTCCTATACTAGATTAATCGAGAAATTGATGTATTATTACAGATGTTGAAATAATGACCACAAATCTTTAACGGCTGTACTATGAAAACATATTTGAATCTGATGTTGCTTTAGCCAGTGGTATTACTGTGGTACTCAAATACAGATGGTGTTGTGGTGTGCCACTAGAGCGCAATATGTGAAAGTAGTTGTGACGACCCACCACTGGACTAGTAATCAAGGAGCCTCAAACCTCATCACTGGTAACAGTGGGGGACTTACACTGGGAGGATGACAAGTGCACACACAGTATTTCCAGATGCGGCTCTTTGCATCAAGTGCAGCTTCCCTTAAGAGCACACAAAGACCATAGTCAGTGTGGGGCTGGTTTCTCCCTCTTTCTCCAGATCCTCAAAAGACTCCCCACTGGTACAGCTATAGAGTTGAGATCTCAGCAGAGTGATCAAGCCAAGACCTCCAGCACCGTCTCTGTCCAACCAGTGCTTCGTGTTCCTGCCCAAGTAGCTGACACACACAGTCTTTGAGGTTTGATTTACACACACACACACACACACACACACACACACACACACACACACACGCACACACACACACACACACACACACACACACACACACACACACACACACACACACACACACACACACACACACACACACACACACATATACACACACACACACACACACACCTGGGTGGGAAAGGCAGGCACAGGTTTACTAGCTATGCTCCCTTCTTTCCAGACTATAAAGCAGTTATTACAGCCACCAGTCACTCCTTATCAGCTACTTTAAGGCCCTTAACAAAGGGTATCCAGTCTTACTGTGTAATATTAATGTTAACACAAATGGTAGTTTAATCAAGAGCAAGGCTATTTGGAGTGGCCCACACAGTGTCACCAAATAAATATGCAATGCAAGTACTCTCAAAACATGAATATCTCTACACAGATCAGCCACAATGAAAGGTTTAAATATATTTAATAATAAATAATAAAAGAACAAGACAATACTAGATATATTTTGACAATGACATCATTTACTATATTCCTTCTGTGTGTAAAAGAATTGCTACTCCCTAGTAACTTACTATTAGAGCAAGGCAGATGTGATGAATGGATCTCCTAGTTGATGTTGTCAGGCCAGGACAAGACAGAATGCAGAATGCCCTGTCTCACTAAGAGACTTCTCAAATTATTGTCGCAAATATTACTGCTGGGATATGCAGAATGACATAATTTTTTGTCATCTGACTGCTAGTTCCCAGGCAAAACAAACATTGATGAAACTAGCAGTATTTAGCATCTACCTGTAAAAATGTACAGACAGGGCTTCTCCTTAGATCTCTGGCAGATGTTGGAAGTCATAAAACAATTGCATTCTTTCATGCTTTCAAGACTAGTAATTACTTCACCCTAAAAACAATACAGAAAGTTTCGTAGTACAGACATTGTGTCTCTGGTTACATTGAAAACTGAAAGATTCCATCTTTTATGGCTTAGCCATAAAGCAATTAAATTTCAGTTATTTTTCTGAAGTTAATCTCCTGTATTTCAATTTCCAGGGTTACAATATATACATTTAAACAGTTACAACAGTGCATGCACATTGCTGTTCTCTTCCAGAAGAGCACACTGTGGTTACATTTCAAGCAGCACTCTGAAAATATCCTTTTCCACACATGCGTCTGTACAAGCAGTTTGATATATAAACATGATATACAGTTCTAATATGTTTGTAACACAAGCATCTTGTATAAATCATTTTGATATTCACAAATGATATATCATTATTTACAAAATTCCAGCTAGCTGGGAGGGCAGCATCTCACACTTCTTCCCCCTCTTCGAAGACTCAAGCTAGTTTTTCAAGTGACCCTTGAGAAACGTTGCTTGGGAGGGATGAACCTGTCTGGGAATATGTTACCTCATTCTCTGTCTTGAGATTGCAGATGCCTTTGCATTGCTGACCTCATTATAGTGTTGCACTCTCCTATCATATGCCTGCAACCCAAGGCTCCACCATAGTAACTTGGAATTTTGCTGGCTGCCTCCCTGTAGCCATAGATCCCCCTCAGACTCCTCCTGCCTCCTACTGCAAGGACATAGCACCACGGTCTCCCTGTTCTGGTAAGATTTGTCATGTTAACATGATACACTTTGTGCCCCTGCCTCCTGCCTAGTAGTTATACCATGTAGTTAACATCACTGACTTTCCTTTACACTTTGAAGGGTCTCTTTCAAGCTTCCTGCAGCTTGTTGTGTCTGACAGGAATGAGACCTTAACCTGCTGCTCCACAGCATGCTTTCTAGCTCAAGAATTTCTGTCATACCAGACCTTTTTCTGCTGTTAGGCTTCTGCCAGGTTCTCCTGGGCCAAGCCCATGAGTTGCCTGAGCCTTGTCCTCAGGTTTAAGACATATGCCACAACAGACTCATTGTGGGAGTTTCTCTCAACTTCCCACTCTAAATGAATCAATTCTAGAGGTACCCTCACCCTATGCCTATACAACTCAAAGGGTGAAAAACCTGTGGATTCCTGGGAAACCTCACTGTAAGCAAACAACAAATGGGGCAAATATTTGTCCCACTCTGTCTTAAACTGGTCTGCAAATGCCCATAGCATGGTCCTTAGTGTAGAGTTTAACCTCTCCACCAGATCATTAGTCTGGGTATGGTAGGGTGTGATCTTTAGGTGCTTCACCCCACAGCACTCTCACAGAGAAGCCAGCAGGTCTGACATGAAATTGGCACCTCTGTCAGTCAGTATTTCTTTTGGGAAACCTACCCTGTTAAATAACCCTAACAAAGCAGTTGCCACCTTTTCTGCCTCAATGGAGGACAGAGCCACACCCTCAATTCATCTGGTAGAATAAGCTACTACCAGTAGGATATACTTCTCCCCTGTGGAACTTGGTTTACTCAGAGGCCCCACAATATCCATAGTTACCCTCTGAAATGGCTCCTAAATCACAGGCAAAGGCATCAAAAGAGCTTTGACCTTGTCTCCTGCCATGCCTACTTTTTGTCACTGCTCACCAGTCCTGTAGTACTATGTTACATCCCTGGAAATCCAAGAACAATAACAGTTCTGCATAATACGTCTCTTTGTATGTGTTATGCTCACATGACCTGCAAAGGAAATGTCACAGGCTATGGCTAGAAGTGCCAAATGGTAGGCTTTGGGCACTACCAACTGTTATATTCTTTCACCTTCTTGCCCTCCCTGAGGGGTCCACTCTCTATACAGTAACCCTTTGTTCAGTATATAGAATCATCTTTCCCTTGAGAATCAGGCACCTCCCTGGCTACCTCCCTCAACCCTTGTAATGTAGTGTCTGAGAGCTGAGACTATTTCAACTCTCTCTTTGTAACACTTCCCAGTTCCCCTGCCACAGGAAGTCTGGTATCCTCTGACAGCAGTGTCTCATTGTCAGCCTGGGTACTAGTAACCATCTCTGCCCTTGCAGTCATTCTGCATGAGGGAACATCATTACCCACCAACAACTGTGGCTCACTTTAAGTCTCACTGCTACAGAGTAGCTCCCTCTCTGAAGTAACCACCTCACCAGTTCTGGCTTCAAGTGTGTGGTCTGTCCCACCCCCTCCCCCCAGGCTACCAGACCCACATGCTTGTCTCCAAGCCTGAATGTGTGTAACTGCATGTGCACAAGGTACTGCATTATCAAAATCACTCCCTATCAGGATATCTGCAGGGATATCCTCAAACACACCTACTCGCTTCCTTTCTTTTCCACTATCCCAGTCAAGGTTAACCCTAACCCAAGGTATTTGGAATGGGGTCCCTCCTAAAGCTCTAACTGGAGTAGACTGCCCAAGCAAGTAGTTATCCTATTTAACCATTGCAGACTTCACAATGGTTAGGTCAGAGGTTGTGTCTCTCTTAGCAGTAGCCTGTTTCCCATCTAATAAGATTGGACATAACCTCTTTACGTAGTTTGGTACCCTTGTTTTTACCAGAAAACTTACTGCTGGCATTCTGTCATTCCCACTTACTAGATCCCCCACCTTTTGTTCCCCATCTTGCCTCTATGGTGATCTATATGCTACATGGCCCACAGATTACATTTATAACATTTAAGCATTGATCCTAGCCATGTACCTGAACTAGTGGCTTCCCCTTTTACTGCTGGACTCTGTTGGGGTGGTTTAGGCTGCCTACTATGGATTCCCTTAGACCCATGTGAAGCACTGTGTATCTCTTTCCTGGGCATTGATGCCCTGCTTGCTAGGTATAGGTCTCCTTTTTTCCTCAAGTCATCTCTGGTATTGCGTTCTCTATCTGCCAACCAGATTGCCATGTCCTCAGGCAAAGAGCTAAGGGCTTGATCCCTCTCCAAAAGGTCTGCCAGCCCTCCAAAGGTGGTGACCTGATACTCACTCACCCATCTATGAAAATGAGTGCTTAACTCAGCAATATATTCACACACACTTTCATCTGTCTTGAGTATATGCTCACAAAACATTTTTCTATAAGCTTCAGGTGTTAACTTAAAACATTCTAATAAACATTTTTAACAGTATTGTAATTTAAGCAATTAGTATCAGACAATGTAGAAACAGCAGTTACAGCTTTACCAATGGAGTAAGGGGGTCAGGTACCGTACCCAGAGCCCTTGGTCAACATTATACTTTTTACATACCCTTTCAAGCATATGAATAAAACTATCAAAATTATCACCCTCTATAAATTGTGGAAGACATTTAATGACTTTTATTGCTTCTGGGGTTCACTTATTCCCTTCTACATTATCTCCATGACCATGGTGTCAGCATCTCCTTTTCATGTTGCCTCTGCCTCCCATTTTCTTTGGCTTCCAGATGACTCAGTCTCTCTGCTGCTTCTAATTCCATTTGTTTCTCCTGCTGCAGTCTCTCTGCTGATTCTAGTGCCAAGAGTTTGGCCTTCAGTTTAACTTCCCTTAACTCCAGATGGATTTTTAAGTCTTCTGTGGCAAAGTTGAACTCTCCATTTTCTGAGAGTTGTACATTCCCAAGGCCAGTCTGGTTGTACTCCTGGTTGCTGGTCTGTGATGCAGTTGTGGCTAAGTCTGCAGTCATTTCCGCAATACTGAGGTTGGCATGCTCCAGTCCTTTGGCTTGGCACATCTCAGCCAACTGGTTCCTGTTAAACTTGCCATAATCCTCTGCTGACATACTTGCCTGCAGTCCCTGTCTAACAAAAAAGAAATAAACCTATTGTGTTATGAAGACTGGAATAAACACCATGTGGCTGCTTGAGAGTACAAACACATTATTTAGTGACCACTGTTTACAGGCTATAAGAGTTCAATATCCACACCACAGAATCCCAGTCTCTGATGTGGTGATCTCTCCACTGTTCACCAGTAATGTGATGTGGATATCCGACCACTGCCCATCAATATGTGATGACCCATCACTGGACCATTAATCAAGGAGTCTCAATCCTCACCACTGGCAACAGTGGGGATGTACAGTGAGAGGATGACAAGTACTCATACAGTATTTCCAGATGCAGGTCTCTGCATCAAGTACAATCTCCATTAAGGGCACACAGAGACTACAGTCAGTCTGGGGCTGGTTTCTCCCTCTTTCTCTAGATCCACAATAAGACTCCCCACTGGCACAGCTACAGAGTTGAGATCATAGATGAGTGACCAAGCCAAAACCTCCAGTACCCTTTCTGTCCAGCCAGTGTTTCGTGTCCTTGTCCAAGAAGCTGACACACACTCTTTGAGATTTGATTTATACACAAACACGCACACACACATGCACACACACACACACACACACACACACACACACACACACACACACACACACACACACACACACACACACACACACCTAGGAAAAGGCTGGCACAGGTTTACTAGCTATGCCTCCTTCTACCCAGACTATAAGGTAGTTATTACTGCCACCAGTCACTCCTTATCAGCTATTTTAAGGCCCTTAACAAAGGCTGTCCAGTTTTACTGTATAATATTAATATTAACACAAATAGTAGTTTGACCAAGATCAAAGCTATTAGGAGTGGCCAACGCAGCGTTACCAAATAAATATGCAAGTACTCCCAGAACTTAAGGATCTCTACACAGATTAACCACAATAAAAGGTTTAAACATATTCAATAATAAATAATAAAAGAACAAGAAAATACTAAATATACTCTATATTCACAGTGACATCAGAGTTCAAACCCCAGGAAATATTGAAATATTTAAATCAACATTGCAGGACACTTTCAAATAAATAAAGAAAAATATCTAAACTAAGCTTTACTATGTTCCTGACTGTATCTAAGAAGATTACTATTCCCAAGTAAGTTACTATGAGAGCAAGGCAGATGTGGTGAATGGATCTCCTAGCTGTTGTTGTCAGGTCCAAGACAGACTGTAGAATGACCTGTCTCATTAAGAGACTTCTCAGATTAATATCTTAAATATTACTGCTGGGATAACTTGCAGAATGGCATTATTTCTTGTCATCTGACTCATAGTTCCCAGGCAAAACAACTATTTATGAAGCTAGCAGTATTTAGCATCTAACTGTAAAAATATACAGACAAGGGCTTCTCCTCAGATCTCTGGCAGATGCTGGAAGTCATAAAACAATTGCATTCCTTCATGCTTTCAAGACTATTAATTACTTCACCCAAAAGACAATACAGAAAGTTTCCAAGTACAGACTTTTTGCCACTTGTTGCATTGAAAATTGAAAGATAAAATCTTTTATGGTCTAGTGATAAAGTAATTTAATTTCAGTTGTTTTTCTGAAGTTAACCTCCTGTTTTCCAGTTCTCACTGTTAAAATACGTACATTTATACAGTTACAATAATGCATGTACATTTCTGTTCTCTTCCAGTAGAGCACACAGAGGTTACATTTCAAATAGCACTCTGAAAATACCCTTTTCAACAAACGTGTCAGTACAAACAGTTTGGTATTCACATGACATACAGTTGTAATACATTTGTAACACAAGCATCTTGTATAAATCATTTCAAAATTCACCAATGACATATAATTATTTACAAAATTCCAGATAGCTGGGCTGCCAGTATCTCCTTTCATCACACTCCTTCCCCCTCTTCAAAGACTCAAGCTAGTTTTTCAAGTTATCCTTGAAAAACTTTGCTTGAGAGGGATGAGTCTATCTAAGAAAACCTTACCCCATTCCCTGTGTTGAGATTCCAGCTGCCTTTGCATTACTGACCCCAATGCAGTGTTGCACTGTCTTTTCATATGCCTGCAACCCTAGGCTCCACCATAGTAACTTGGCATTTTGCTGCTGGCTCCCTGTAGCCACAGATCCCCCTCAGACTCCTTCTGCCTCCTACTGCAAATACTTAGCACCAGGGCCTCCCTATCACACTAAGGTATTATTATATTGACATGGTACAGTTTGTGCCCCTGCCTCCTGCCTAGGAGTTCAACCATGTACTTAATATTACTGACCTTCCATATCACTTTGAAGGGTCCCTTCCAAGCTGCCTGCAGCCTATGTCTGACAGGAATGAGAACCATAACCTGTTGTCCCACAGCATACTTCTTAACTCAAGCATTCCTTTCATACCAGCCCTTTTCTGCCATTGGCCTTCTGGCAGGTACTCCTTGGTCAAGCCCATGAGTTCCCTGAGCCTTATCCTGAGGATTAGGACATATGCCACAACAGACACCTTGTGGGATTCACACTCACCCTCCCATATATCCCGGATCAAATCTAGAGGTCCCCAATCTAGAGGTCCCCTCACCCAATGCCCATGCAGCAGCTCAAATGGTGAAAAAACTGTGGCTTCCTGGGGCACTTCTCTGTAAGCAAACAGCAGATGGGACAAATATTTGTCCCATTCCCTCTTAAACATGTCTGCAAATGTGCATAGCATGGTTTTTAGTGTAAAGTGTAACCTCTCCTTCAGACCATTAGTCTGGGAATGGTAGGGGTGATCTTTAGGTGCTTTACTCCACAACACTCCTACAGACAAGCCAGCAGGTCTGACATGAAATTGTCACCTCTGTCAGTTAGCATTTCTTTTGGGATATCTATCCTGTTGAAAATCTCTAACAAAAAATTAGCCACCTTTTCTGCCTCAATGGAGGACAGAGCTACCCCATCAGGGTATCTGGTAGTATAATCATCTAACACTAGGCTATACGTCTTCCAACTCATCTGCAGTATTGTATTCCCTATCTGCCAACCAGATTTTCATGTCCTCAGCCAAAGTGCTAAGGGCTTGGCTTGTTCCCTCACCAAAAATTCTGCCAGCCCTTCAAAGGTGGTGACCTGACACTCACTCATCCATCTATGAAAATAAGTGCTTAACTCAGCAATATATTCACACACACTTTCATCCGTCATTTTTGTATGCTCACAAAACCTTCTTCTATAAGCTTCAGGTGCTAACTTACTCTATCAAAATTTTTTTAGCAATATTATAATTTAAGCAATCAGTATCAGACAATTTAGAAATAGCAGTTATAGCTTTACCATGGAGTAAGGGTGTCAGGAACTGTACCCAGAGCCCTTGGTCAATGTTATACTCTTTACATACCCTTTCAAACATATGAATAAAACTATCAAAATTATCACTCTTTGTAAATTTAGGAAGAAATTTACTGAACTTTATTGCTTCGGTGGTTTGGCTATTCCCTTCCCCATTACCTCCATGACCCTGGTGAAGAGTCGGCATCACCTTTTCAGGTTGCCTCTGCCTCTCATTTTCTTTGGCTTCCAGAGATCTCAGTCTCTCTGTTGCTTATAGTTCCATTTGTTTCTCCTGCCACAGTCTATCTTCTGATTCTAGTTCCAAATGTTTGGCGTCCAGCTCAAGTCTCTTTAACTCCAGATGGATTTTTAAGTCCTCTGAGGCAAAGCTGAACTGTCCATTTTCTGAGAGTTGTACATCCTCAAGGCCAGTCTGGTTGTCCTCCTGGTTGCTGGTCTGTGGTACAGCTGTGGTTAAGGCTGCAATCATTTCTCCTTTAGTCAGATTGGCATGCACCAGTCGTTTAGCTTGGTACATCTCAGCCAACTGTCTCCTTGACAGCTTCTCATGCTCATCTGCTGACATCCTTGCCTGCTCTCCCTTACTTACTCAGCTAACAAAAAAATAAATACAACCATTGTGATATGAAACTCTGAATGTCTACCATGTGGCTGCTTCACAGGCTACAGGAGTTCAGTATCACCACCACTGAATCCCAATATGTGGATATCCCACCACTGGCAACCAATAATGTGATGCCCCACCACTGGACCAGTAATCAACGAGCCTCAATCCTCACCACTGGCAACAGTGGGGGATGTACACTGGGAGGATGACAAGTACACACACACTATTTTGAGATGTAGCACTCTGCATCAAGTGCAATTTCCCTTAAGAGCACAGAGAGACCACAGTCAGTCTAGGACTAGTTTCTCTTCTTTCTCCAGATCCCCAGTAAGACTCCCAACTGGCACAGCTATGGCCACGCCAAGACATCTAGCACACTCTCCGTTCAACCAGCGTTTTGTGTCCTTGCCCAAGTAGCTGACACACACACTCTTTTTTAGTTTGATTTACACACACACACACACACACACACACACACACACACACACACACACACACACACACACACACACACACACACACACACACACACACACACACACACACACACACACACACACACACACACACACGCACACACACCTGTGAAAGGCTGGCACAGGTTTACTAGCTATGCCTCCTTTTGTCCAGACTATGAGGTAGTTATCAATGCCACCAGCCAACTCCTTATCAGCTACTTTAAGGTCCTAAGTTAAGGTTGTTCAATCTTACTGTGTAATATAAATATTACAAATGGTAGTTTGACCAAGAGCAAGGCTGTTTAGGAGTTGCGCACAAAGTGTCACCAAGTAAATATGGAAGAACTCTCAAAACCTAAATATCTCTATACAGATTAGCCACAAAAAAAGGTTTAATTATATTTAAAATTAAATAATAAAAGAACAAGACAATACTAAATATATATTCACAGTGACATCAGAGTCCAAAACGATGAGAAATATTTAAAACAACATTGTACAACAGTCTCAAATAAATAAAGTTAAATATCTAAACTAAGCTTTACTATATTCCTGATTGTAAATAAGAG
Organism: Protopterus annectens; assembly: GCF_019279795.1. NCBI lineage: Eukaryota > Metazoa > Chordata > Ceratodontiformes > Protopteridae > Protopterus > Protopterus annectens. Next base: position 897,887,287 of record NC_056732.1, on the reverse strand, counting down.
AATTACTGTACCCTAGAACCTTACTTGCAGAGGAATGCAGATGTGGTGAATGCTTCTTGTCAGGTCCAAGATAGAATAAAAAATACTCTGTCTCTCTCAGAGAGTTTTCAAATTAATATCTCAAATAATACTGGGATAGCATGCAGAATGAAATCATTTCTTGTCATCTGATTCTATCCCAGGTGAAACCCCCACTACTAGAAGCTGACAGTTTTTAACATCTAACTGTGACAATGCATAGACCTCAGATTTTTGGCAGATGCTGGAAGTCATGAAACAATTACATTCCTTCACATTTCAAGACTAGCAATTGTTTCACTCTAGAGACCATACAGAAAGCTCCCAAGTTTTAGACATTGTGTCTCTTTGCTGCATTGAAATTGAAAGATGCCATATTTATGGTGTAGCCATAAAGTAATTTAATTTCAGTTATTTTTCTAAAGTTAGACTCCTGTATTCCAGTTTCAACTGTTAAAATATATACATTTAAACATTTACAATAGTGCATGTACATTTCTGTTCTTTTCCAGTAGGGCACACTGTGGTTACATTTTAAGCACTAGCACTTTATAAAATACCCTTTTTAATGTCTGTACAAACCAGTTTGATATATGCATGACATACAGTTCTAATATATTTGTAACACAAGCATCTTACACAAATCATTTCAATATTCACCAATGGCATATAATTATTTACAAAAGTCCAGCTAACTCGGTTGGCAGTATCTCCCTTGGTCATACAGTATACATAAAATATATGAAAAATAAGTTCAGTATGGAAAAAAAATGTGTAGGATAGGTAAATCTAACACAGGGTTGAATTTCATTACCTTAACATATGGATCTTCAGTATATAATGTGCACACAAATGCCTTTTACTTGTATGTATATAACTGCCTAAGCATGCATAAGCCAAGAATTTGCCAGCATTATGCCAGGATCTGTTAAATGACAAGAGTATTAGAGAATATCTAACTGCCGGCATGTATATATATAAATTTATCAAAACAATAATCTTAGGAGATGTAACTATAGATTGGCAAACCATAGCATCCAACTTCCCCACTAATAGTATAAATCTGTTTGTTTTTTCAGCTTATATTCCAACAAGATACAACAAAGATCTTACCAGCCAATCCACCCTAGACTGGATCCTAGTATTCCATTCCACCAATTACTCCTCTTCCGGTACACTGTCTAGCTCCCTGAGCGATCATCTGCCAGCTTATTGCCTTTGAACAAACTCCAATGAACTAAGAGCACACTGTAAAATCAGTTAGGAACTCAACTATTTTTTGTCAGCATAAATTGAACAATCTTCTACATGAAATAGACTGGACACTCCTTAAATGACTGTCCCTTAATGATGCTGTACTATATTTTAATAGCATCTTCCTTCACATACTTAATACACTAGCTCACATTCATTTGAAAAGAATCAAAAAGAACTCAGCACCATGGCTCTCTAAGGAATGTAAACAGCTTATGAAGCAAAGGGACCTAACCTGGATAACCTGGAAACTAAACAAAAATGAACAGCATCATGTCAGTTTCAAAACACTAAGTAACAAATCAACAGAGATAAGAAGTCATACTATTCCCAGCTTCAACTCCAGCATAAAATCAACCCCAATACATTTTTGCACTCAATATCTTCTCTAATTAACCCTGAAACAGACAGAGCACACCCTATCACCTGATACCCATCCATCACAAACAGCTGAAAACTTTAATAAGCACTTCATAAAATCAATATCAAACCTGCAAACACCTCTAATACTGGACCCCCCACCCTTCAACCTATTCAGACACCAACCCTTCACCATCAACTACTTCTAACCTGTCATTAGTGACCCCCTATGCAGCAAAATGTCATACAAACCCAATTTTCATTTCAACCCATACCCACTGACACCATTAAGAAACTGCTATAAAAACTAAAACTGTGCTCCACCTCAACTGATAATCTTCCACCATGCTATGTCAGACTGGCTGCCAACTCAATCACCTACCCAGTCAGTATCCTTATAAATAAGTCTTTATCCAAATCAGAAGCACCTGTCATATGGAAACAACCTCACATCACCCCCATCCATAAGGGAGGCAACTCTTTTGAACCATCCAGTTTCCATCCTATATCCATCATCACCTATATCCAAAATTCTTGAGATAGACATAGGTTCACAGGTTCATAAGTAGGTACTAGGTTATCTGCCCAAAGACATTTATAAGCCTAGCCAGAATGTGTTGGCTTTTGCCACACCCTTAGATTAGTTCCCTGTGCCTCTGTCCAGCAGAGCCACTGAAGTGATTCCCGGAGTAAACTTTCTGTTTCCCATCCACTCGTCAAGGTTTCTCTTGAAGAGTGTTAGCAAGGAGCTCTGCCTAATGTAGATTGGAATCTTGTTCCAAAGCATGGGAAGCCTCTGGGACAGGAATCTATCCATCCAGCATGTCCTATTTATTGTTGTGGTGAGGTTTAGATCCCTAGAATATGTGGCTTGAGGGGATAAGGTTTTCTTTGGGTGGAGCATGTCCATCGATTCTGGGTTGGACATGGCCTTGTATGTCAGGCAGAGATCATCTCTGAGTAGGCGGTATGCAACCGAGTACAGCTGGAGTTTCTTCTGTTGAGCTGCATAGGGCATCTGTTTGAGGTCAGTGATCCTCTTGGTGAGGTACTTCTGTGGTCTTTACAACTGTTGCAGGTGTCTTTTAAGGTACATCCCAAATGGGGAATTGTACTCTATGATGGCTCCGATGAGTGATAAGTAGAGGGGCACAATGACCTCTTTTGATCTGGATGTGAACCCTTTTGTGATTAGGTGCGCCACGTAGAAGGATTTTCTAACCACTTTGGCAATGTGATTACCAAAGAAGAGATTACTATCTATTTGGGTCCCCATATCCCTTATTACATCTTCAGTATTTAGGGGACTACCACCTATGTGGTAGTTTGCGGGTACTTTGTTTTTTCCAAAGGGGATGACTATACGCTTTTTGGCATTTAGCTTGACACCATGATATTGACACCAGCTATCCATCTCAGTGAGACCCTTTGGGAGGATGTCTGTGTCAGCCGGTGAGTCAATAATAGCCCCTAGTTTATAGTCATGTGCAAACTTTGTCAGCCATACTCCTGTGCTTGCCTGTATCTCTGAGAAGTATATGCTGAACAGCAGGGTTCCTAGGACTGAGCCCTGGGGAACACCACTGGTAACTGGTTTAGAGTCGGACCTAGCTCCTGCAACTCTCACCATGTGGGTTCTGTCCATGAGCCAGTTGGCAACCCATCTTGTGATGTAGGGGTTTATGTTCAGACTGGTGAGCTTGTCTATAATACCAGAATGGGGAATGGTGTTGAAGGCCTTTGCGAGGTCTAGGTAGGGTGTGTGTACCACCATTCCCTTGTCTATAGCCTTGGTAATTGTCTAAAAGAAGTCAACCAGGTTTAGCAGGCATGATCTGCCCTTAACAAATCCGAACTGGGTAGGGTCCAGTGTTTGGAGGCTCCCAATGTCTCTGTTAATGAGTTCCATGATGATGCACTCCATAGCCTTGCAAACCAAGCTAGTCAGGCTTATAGGGTGATAGTTCCTGGGGTCTGTTGTGGCTCCACCTTTGTGGAGCGGAATAATCGTTGTTGTGCACCACTCTATGGGTAAGTAACCTGTGGAGAGGCTGAATTTGAACAGTGAGTTTAGCTGAGGGGTTAGTTCATCTTTGAGCTCATGTAGGATGCAGCCTGGGACACCGTCGGGTCCCACTGATGCTGTGTTTTTGGCTTTGGAGAGGGTTGTTTTAACCTGAGTGTCTGTAATTTCAGGGGCTGTACATTCTTCCAGTATGGTTATGGGCCCTTTTGCGGGTGAGAGGGGGGTGAAGTTTGTGCTGAACCTGTCTGCCAGGATGTCGGTGATATCGGTTGGTTCAGTGTATTTTGTGCCATTCTGCGCTAACTCTGAGCAGATCTGAGCATTGCCACTTAGATTCTTGACATAGCTAAAGAATTCCTTGTGGTTTTCTGTGGTGTTCTTGGCAATTTTTCTTTTGAAGCTCGTCTTGGATGATTTTATGAGGGATCGTAGTTTCTTGTTGATACTGATCAGGGATGTCTTCCCTTCATGGGATTTTACTCTTTTCTGTACGAGTTTCCTCCTTCTATTGTATAGCTTGTTTATGGCAGGAGTCCACCGGACTGGTTTCCTTTTCTTGTAGGAGTGAGTCTTGGTTTTGCTTGGGATAGCACGATCCATGCATTCTTATAGGTGCCCGGAGAATGCATTAGCAAAGGATTTTGCAGCTTGGACAGAGTTATCCTTTAGCATGGGAGTTTTGAAACTTTCCACCTCTGTCTTAAGTAACATGAAGTGTGCTTTAGAAAGGTTTATCACAGTGGTTTCCTTGTCCAGGGGTGGGAGCAGAATGTGGATACCCAATGTGATTTGTTTATGGTCAGATCTATCCAGCAAGGGGTTGACCTCCAGTGTGGAACACCAGTCATCCATGTTGGTGATGACCAGGTCCAATATGTTGTCACCTCAGGTGGGAGTGTTGACCAGTTGATCCAGAGTGTTTGAGTTTATAAATTCTAGGAAATGTTGGGCAAGGGAGTTAGTACTTGAGTAGTTCTCCCAGTTAATGTTTTGGTAATTGAAATCACCCAATTTTAGGATGTTTGGTAGGACCTTTATGTTTCCCAGTGTTTCCAGAAATGCAGAATGGGGGTCCAGGGACATGGTATGTGATCTGTAGAAAGCTACAATTTGAATTACAGTTTTGCCCATTGTTAGTTGTACGTGGATGATCTCTGAAGCATCGTGCTGTCCTACTAACCTGGAGGTCTGGGTATCCTTGATGAATATGGATATGCCCCCTACTTTTGTATTTCAGTCTGGGTTCTGTGGCTGAAATGTATGGTATGGGTTGTAGCCTGCTAGTGCTGGGGTGCTCTCTGGAGCCTTAAACCAGGTTTCTGTACATATATCGATTTTCCCCATACTGAGGAGTGCCTCAAGTGCGTGTATTTTGAGGTTTAGACTTCTTTCCTTGAGTAGCATTGCCCTCAGTTTTTTGTTACTTGTGCTATTTACGGTGGTGGGTTTGTCTTTTGAGCCTTGCCTAAAAAAGGCACTATGGGGGTGGCAAGAACCTTGGCCAGTATTCGAAAGCCTAAGGGTGACAGGTGCAAGCCGTCTCTAGTGAAGCAGCGTGGCTTGTTAAGCATGTCATCTCAGGTGGACAGACACTGGATCCCCTTTGAATGACACTAGAAACTTTGCCAATCGTTGAAATTGATATTTTTTTTCTTTATACCATGGTATCATTCTTGATGAGGGCAGGATGATACTCAGGGTTAGGGTCATACCGGCCTGGGCTATGTGATTAGAGAGCTCTTCCATGTCTCTTTTCATGTAGTCCAGGGAGGTACGGCTCAGGTCATTCACACCAGCATGGACAATGACAGAGTTGTATTTGTACTTGTTCTGGAGTGACCCGAGTGCTTATATTATGTGGCGAATTCTGGCACCCAACAGGCAGCTAACAGTAACATTTTCCTTATTTAGCCTAGTGAGTTGGATGTCAGTGTGCCTGACTATAGAGTCACCTATAACTAGTATGTTGGGTATGTTATTTTGCCTTAAAGGCTGTGATTGCATGGCACACTGGTTTTGTGAAGTATGTGTTTCATGGTTTGTGTTTGGGGATGAAGGTTGCTTGGATGTCTGCTTTGGAGATCTCTGTTGCAGATTTTTATTTAGCGCCTCCAAGTATGTTTTCATGTATTTATGTGTGTTTTTTGCCAGTGCTGGTTTAATGGGTCTATGTGAGACTGGTGGTGTGATGCAAGTATTTCCCTTCTCCTCTTGACTGTCTGATCCAGTCTTGGGTTGAGAGAGCTTAGCCTCCAGTTTGGCTGTATAATTGCATCTCTCGTATGTATTTGTGTTTGGTGGTAGGAGGAGAGGGTTGTCTGTGTCTGTAACATTGCCTCAAAATGCCCAGATTCACCAGTTGGACTGGAGAGTACACCTGAAACTGCCCTTTGGACATACCTGGATAGATACAGTAAACTCTTTTGCTGAATGGCTGGTAAGGTCGAATAGAGAGCCTTGCCCTTCTGTACAGTATAGGAGGGTCTAGTGCTAGGGTTTATAAGTGCTTGCTATGAGTTTTAAGCAAGTGACCGGCTGAGAAATGAATGGTCTGAGTGCTTAAGTTGAAAGTTTGCCTCGTTCCAAGGGAAAAATTGAAGAGGAGACTTTGTCAAGCCGGGAATAGTTATACCCTGGCTAACCAGCGCTGCCCGGCAAAAAAAAACAGGGCATATGCTATTTTTATCGCAGGAAAATGAAAGAGATATAAATTAGCCCAAAATGGTCAATAAATTATTAATTTCTGGGCTGAAACCACTCATCTAGGGACAGATAGGCTGCTCAAAGCTCCCCTCTCTCACAGGTGAACAGAGAAACCTTTTTCTACCCAAGTAAGGTATGGGCAAAAACAGAGATTTGTAACACAGCCCTGAATTCAGCACTAACCTGAAAACTGGACTATACTAGCTTAGAAAGGCGGGAAACAAGTATATATATATTTTTTCAGAAAATAAAGCAGATACAATCAAAAAACACTTTAAATGCACAGAAAAGGATACTTATTGCTATATATATCAGATCAGAGTTGTAGCCAATGCTCCTAGTAATAAAGTAGGAAGAAACACAAATACAGTAAAAGCAGATGAATAAAGTGTGATTTTTTTTATATATCTAAAACAACAGAAAATAAACAAACTGATTTAAACAAGCTACCCAATAACCAGAAAATAGCTCAAAACTGAGCCCTGTTCCAGCAATCTTCAATCAGACAAGTTCTAACTGCACACTCCTGCTACTAGGGTGCAGGGGAACTTTCTCCAAAAAATGATGGCCTGGATGAGTGCTCAAGTTATACAAAAAAAGCTAGATTCATCAGCAGGTAATGCAATACCTATTGCAAAACTATCTTTTAACCAAAACCCAAAATGGCTTCCAACCCAGCCACAGCACAGCTGCAGCTCTTTTATCTTTTACAGACACTGTGAACAAGGCCAGAGATGAAGTATGCTACACAGCCTCATTTTTTTTCTCTCTCCAAGGCCTTTGACACAGTGTCTCACCCCTTACTATTGACCACACTGTCTAACTTAGGCTTCTCAGATAACGCAGTAAAATGGTTTCAGAGCTACCTCAAGGATAGTAAACAAACAGTGAAATGGTCCAATGAACTCTCGTCCCTTCCTGCATAACCCTACTGGTGTCCCACAAGGCACCATCCTCAGACCCCTACTTTTCAACATTTTCACAAATAACCTTCACGTTGCCTTTCACCCGAGAACCTTCATTCGATACACTGATGATTCCACCATAACCTGTACTGCTCACTCACTACCAGATCTACATAAACTCAACAGTCCTTTACTGCAATCGAATCCTGGCTAAGGAATGCCCAACTTTTTCTTAATCCAAAGAAGACTAAACTAGTACTCTTTCACCCCAAAAACACCTCCCCGTCACCGATCATTTCAACATCCTTGCATCTGACAACACTATCATAGAAATAGTGCAGGAAACCAAACTTCTAGGAGTTATCATTGACCATAAACATTCATTTGACCCATATACAGCAAAATGAAAAGAAAACTTATCAAAAATTGGGACTCATATACAAACATACATTTCTTTACTGCAGCAACCAAAACTACATATGCAAAAACATTTTTACTTCCCTCCCTTCTTTACGTTCCTCCTATCCTAACTTACAATCTTCTACCCTAAGTAAGATGGAACAGTGCTGCAACAAAGTTGCAAAGATTGTCACAAGCTCTAAATATGACATACACTACTGTAAACCACTACTAGAACTAAAGTGGCTTGATCTCCCCAACCAACTTGCATTTATTCAGCTATCCACCTTGCACAACCTTATTTTCAAGCCTACTGCATGCCCTGCACTAGTCAATCTAGTCACACCTTACACATCAAATTGATCCCTATGATCAGAAGATAAAACTTTCTTAGCTATCTCAAAACCTACAAGAAAGCCAGTTCACACTCTGCAGTCATACTCTGTCTCTACACTATGGAATTCACTACATCTACTTACCAAGTCTGTGCCTGGCCTAAACCATTTCAAAGCCTGTTTAAAAAATCATCTCAAAAATACATGGCTCTACTCCTGCATAAAGCCTGTCTAATGCTCAGCTCTTCCTCTTCTTCCACATTCGCCTCATCTTCCTCTTCTGTCCCATTTCACCCCCTCATAGTCTGCAAGATCCTAAAGCTCCCCTAACTCCTTCTCTGTTTCTATACCATACCCATAAGATACTGCTCAGACTCTAATGCCTCTATTCTTCTTAACTCTCCCACTATCATTTCTGCATTACTAACTTTCTGGCAATTATTTTCCTAACTGAAAACAACATTCATTTTATGTACTATAACAGTCAGTGTCATACACTGCACCACCTACATACTATTTTTTGGCAGTGCCTACTCATAGGCTGTGTATATGGTGAGACTGACTATTGTTGTCTATATTGTTTTAACTCTAAAGAAGAACTGTTAATTCCTACAGAAATCTGATTTAATAAATGCAATATGGCCATATCCCATGCATGTGTGTTCTACTGTCACTGCAGTCAATTATACCACTCTAATAGTTCTGGAATACAAAACAAATTCAGTCACATGGAATTTCTCCCACTCCAGGAACAAAAGGTATGTGGGTTAGGTAGCCTAATGTTATGAACAGAAATGATTGTAGTTACATGTCACAGACACTTATCAGCAATACCAATAAAGTGTTAAGTAGCATAGTTGATTCCTAAAGAGATTTGTTTCAATATTTGCAGTATGACTGTATGCCATGTATACGTGTTCTACTGCCACTGCAGTCAAGTACAGCACTATAATAGTTCTAGAATGCAAAATGAATTCAGTCACATAATTCTCTCTTTTTCTCCCACTCCAGAAACAAATGACACATGGTATATGGTTGAGGTTGCCCATGTTATGAGCAGATATGATTGTGCTAACATTTCACAGACAGTTATCAGCAATACCAATAAAATTATTATTTTTTTTTTTGCAGATGTCCCATGCAGTCACAGCTATTGGGTTCTAATCCCATGCCTGCCAACTAAGGCATGACAGATGTCTAGATTATTTACAGTACACAAACATGCACCTCAAGTGTCATGATTTCATGTAATGTAATTCAAACTTCCTACTCCGTCTGTCAGAGGATTACCAGAAAAATGATTACCTGGAATGCAGTGTATTACTAAATCTGCTTACAGAATACCTTGGTAGTTATAGAAGTCCACATTATGTAAAAGTGTTTTGTGTAGTAGTGTACCACATTTGTTATTGTTTGGCTCATACGGACCCATGCTAACAGCTTGAGAAGTACGTACATGCTGCATCAGCTATAAGAGAATTGTAATCACTGTACTCAGAATTGACAATATACACCTGTAGAGTATTAAGTAGCAGTGTTTTCACGGATATAGTCTGCATTGTCAGTATTGGATTGTTTCTCTCTCTCTCTTTCTCTCTCCCCACCCTTATCTTCATTTATGTATTATTGTTAATTGTTATTATGATTTAATATTAACATATGTTGTTAAACTAACTATATTTTTGCAAAATGTGATGTATTGTTATGTGTTATTATGATTCACTATTAACATACTTTGTTTAACTATTTTGTTGCCCTCATGGTTTACTTCTTACTGGCATGCTGTTACCATAGTGGCTGTTATAACCGCAAGAGGGTGCAAAAGTGGAGAAACACCACAAATAAAGAAACAAAAATCCACTTCTGGAGCCAATATACTACAACCCAAACTGAAATTTATTAATAAAATTCACAAAGGAAAAATACATCCACAGTAGTCAAGCGCTTTCGTCAAATTACTTCATCAGAACACAATTACATGGTCTCATCTCTTTTTATACTTGTTGATAATAAGTCTAATTAGCCAATAATTAACATTTAAAATGGCAGTGTTTAAAATAATCATGAATATATACATAATACTGTGTTAATAAAACCAGTACTTCTGATATCAATGGAATATAATAATAGTTAAAAAACTAGACAATTGTGAATATTAAAACTAAACTATCACAGTTTTGTAGCCCTGAACCTGAGTTCAGGTTTAATACTAATGGCATCATTTATACCTGGAACCTCTGTGGCATTTAGCTTAAGTTGCCACTTAGCTTCTGCTCTTAATAATTTGTTAGTCCAATCCCCACCTCTAAAATCCACATTAACTACTTCTAAAATAGCAAACCTAAAGGACTGGGAAGGATTAATGTTAATATGTTTAAATAGTGCATTTTTTTCATCTTTTTTTGCAATGCTATAACAATGTTCATAAATCCTACGGTTTAACCTCCTTTCCGTCTTCCCTATATAGAAACATCCACAGTCTTTGCATAAAGCTAAATAGATAACACCAGTAGTTATACATGAACCTGGGGAAAAAAATACTACAATTTCATATGGACCCAATTTTACCATGGGGACTTCAAGAATATAGCGACAATAGTCACAAGCACCACATTTGATAGTCCCTTTCTTTTTATGGTTCTTTTTTGAGTGTCTGTTTTCCAATATACATTTCAGATTGCTGTTAACCCTATAGGTAAACAAGGGTTCAAACCCGATAACTGACCATAAATCTTTATTTCCCTTCAACATGGCCCAATTATTTTTGATGATCCTTTTAACATCACTTGAGGTCTCACCATATGTTAAAACCATGGCCTGGGAAAAATCCTTTCCTTCGTTTTGGTATTTGAAAGGATTTTTCCCAGGCCGTGTTTTTAACATATGGTGAGAAATAACATATTTTCTTTTATATTTTTTTAGTGTATTGCTGCACAGCTCGTCATGTTGTGCAGTTTCACCAAGCTCAGCTAAATAGAGCTATATTCACTATAAGTGTTTTTAAACTTGTAATACACATTTACAAAATAAACACCTTTTCCATATTTTTGGCCCAAGACCATCGCACCTGCAGATCACTGCATTAACCTGCCACACCACACAACTCTTACTTAAAGCATATGGTTTAAAGAAAACATTGTAATTGCCAGTTATAGTCAATAAGCATGTTTCAGTGGAGCTGCATGCTGCACCACACTGCACAAACTTGATTAAAATGTAATTAAAGGAAAAAGATTAAAAATGGGAGTGTAACTTGGACTCTGGTGCAATGGTACACCACTAGAAAGCCAAAGGCAGAATAATGGATGATAGCAGGTAAATGTGCCCTTCAACAACAACATGTAGAAAGACACCAGTACATGTTTAACTTGGACCCTGGTGCACACATACCTCCATATAAAGTCCCGCACATACTGATGGATGTAGAAAATGTATGTCACAGCCTGTATGTGTACACATATATCTTGAAAATACTCCTGCTACAGCAGACACTCAGTAGCTTAGTCTGTTAATTGCCTTCCCAATGGTACATTTTGTCATACACAGTCTTGGATTCAAATCCAGTGGTGTATAGAAGTGAATTTACAGTATTGTGAAGGCAGCAATTAATGACTGAGTCATGCACTCTTTATCCACACAACTCATTTCAAATGACATGTTTGCTTTCTACTGGCCTGCAGGTAGGAACACACTTCACATATCCCTGTATCAAAACTTATATGTGCATAAGGTGTGACGTTGTGCATTAATATTCATTCACACAGAATGTCAATGCAAGTACTATATATGAGGGCCACTAATATCAGAGTGCACCACACAATCTTTCCAAAGTCACTGTGCAGATTATCACAGCTGCACAGCTAACATATACATTGGAAGTCCTTACTTGTAACAAGGCCTGACCTCATACATGCTGCAAATTTCTACCAGACTGTAACACTTAGCCTGGCAACTGCCCAAATGTTGGACATATTCTTACATTTATACCCAGTCTTAACCAAGGACACAGCAAACATGTTGCCTAGTACTCTGTTAGTGATACTGTTGCCTAACATACTTACCTTAAACACCTTCCCTATTTAGAGTGGAAAGGGTAGCCTCACTCTGGCTCTGTCTTTATAACAAGGCTGACACAGCTCCCACAGTTACTCCTACAGGCTTTTGTCCTCCAAAGTGTTCACACTCTCTGTCTATGTCTATTACCACGAGCAGCAGCTACAGCCTGTAGCACACACATCTCTATGTTAAGGTTTTTGCTAAAGACCTACCCCTGGATTCAATAAATTCCATGCAGGACTAGTGCTATTCCTGCATGGAGTGAACCATGTCTGTTTACCCTTAGGTTTAACAGCAGAGCACCTTGCACATTCATAAAGGTGTGCTGTTGCTAAGGCTAAATGGATACAAACACTACTGAGTGCAGGGGCTTGTTTAGGTAGTGCACGCACATCTAACATGCCCCCTGCACTCCGAAAGTGCCATACAGCACTTCTTAAAAGTATTTCAGTATCCGTGGAAACTGAAATGAAATAAAATTAGTAAAACATTGTCAGTGGACACTGAAATAGATAGGGGAGCAAGAAAGCAATGCAGGGGGTGTGTGACAGGTTCTGTCACACACCGCCTGCATTGTAAAAGTGCCATTCAGCCATACCCTCTCAACTGTACAGGTTTCTGCAAAATGCCCAGATGCTTGCCTCACATACATCTCAACTGCTTAGAGCAAGAAAGCTGTACAAAGCCATAAATAATGGGGGGACAAATACACAAAAATAGGGACGCTTTTTAAATATTACACATACAAACCTGATAGAATAAAATGTTTGCATTAGCAGACTTCCTGAATGGGATGAAAACTGAAACCCAAATGTCTGCCATTGTAAAAGTGACATATGGCCACACCCCTCAACTGTACAGGTTTCAGCAGAATGCTCAGCTGCCTGCCTCACATACCTCTCAACCTCCTAGAGCAAGAAAACTGTACAAAGCCATAAATAATGAGGGGACAAAGGCACAAAAATAGGGACACTTTTTAAATATTGTACTTACAAACCCCAAAAGTTGATAGAATAAAAGGTTTGCATTAGCACGGATTTCCTGAAGGGTATGAAGTCTGAAACCCAAATGTCTGTCATTATGTTCTGACTTAAACCCCAAGTGATTTGCCAATGATTTGCTATAAAGCCACAGTCACACTTACTAACTTTGTGAGCTAATTGAAGGAAGGATACTGAAGAAACTCAGAACTATAATATATAATATTAAGTATCCTGTTTTTTGTTTATTTTGTTCTTTATTTCTTTGTTATTTATAGCACTTTGTGTAGTGTGTATTTTTCTAGCTGGTTTCACTGTGTGTGAGGTATTAACTGGAAATATTCCACTTTTATTAAGCATCTGTTGGGTTGTTTGTTTCTGATAACTTGTTGCAGTTAAACACTTTTTTCTAGAGGCTCCTTTAGCTGTTTAAAACTTTCATTTAAAGGCTCACTGCTGCTTTTCATCTGTGAGAAACATTTCTGCAGTTTCTTCTAAGTAGTGGAGATATTTGTTACATTTCCATATTCAGGCTTGTATTTGGGTCTAGTGTTTGTGGAGGCTGTGTGTCTGAGCATATATTCAGGGACATCTTGGTTTAGCCAAAGCCATCAGGCATTTCAGTGAGAGAGAATTGTTTGAGGTCATTGGCTGACTGAGGTCACCTGGACTACAGCTTAGACTAAGCACCTCATTGGTTCTTTTGAGATTTCTTTCTTAAAAGCTGTCTCAGGTTTCAACCTTCTGTTACCTAAGAAGTTCAGTTGTGAAAAAAAAATGTATCTGCTTTTACTGTATTTGTGTTTCTTAGTACTTTATTTTGCTTTTGCGTCATCTTAAACGTACTCAATTGTATTTATTACTGCTTGGTGTAACTCATTCTAAGCCTTTTAGTTTAAGCACTTGGGCTTCAGACCAGTTGTTTTACATTAAGAAGGTTTGTGGTCTGCACTGTAGTGGCAGAACAGGTAGCTTACATCCTTCTAAGTTGGGAACTGCTGATTGAGGGCTCAGTGTCTGTTATTCTAAAAATTTATTAATTCTGGTTTAAGCACTTGGGCTTTAGGCCAGTTATTTTACATTAAGAGAGTTTGTGGTCTGCACTCTTGTGGGAGGAGAGGCTGGACTCTGCCCTTCTGAGCTGGGAATTTCTGGTTAAAGGCTTATAGTGCCTGCATATTTGAACTGCTTCTTAATGAAATTGGTACACCTTGTTTGCTGTAGCATAGACTAGATCCAGGCCTGCTGAATCTAGCTTTGTTTGTTTAACTTGAGCACTAATCCAGACATTCTTTAAAGTATTCAATTTTATTTATTACTGCTTGGTAGTAACTTGATTAAAGTGTTGCTATCATTCTAAGTCTTTTGGATTAAGCACTTGGGCATCAGACCAGTTGTTTTACATTAGGAAGGTTTGTGGCCTGCACTGTGGTGGCAGGACAGGTAGCTTACATCCTTCTAAGTTGGGAACTGCTGATTGAGGGCTCAGTGTCTGTTATTCTAAAATGTATTAGTGCTGGTTTAAGCACTTGGGCTTTAGGACAGTTATTTTACATTAAGAAGGTTCGTGGTCTGCACTCTTGTGAGAGGAGAGGCTGGACTCTGCCCTTCTGAGCTGGGAATTTCTGGTTAAAGGCTTATAGTTCCTGCATATTTGAACTGTTTCTTACTGAAATTGGTACACCTTGTTTGCTGTAGCATAGACTAGATCGAGGCCTGCTGAATCTAGCTTTGTTTGTATGCTTGTTGCTTGTTTGCTTGTTATTTCCCTGAAACGCTAATTACACCTAAAACGTGGCTTTTCAGTGCTTCTGTGGATCCCTAGTGATATCTGCATTGCTTACTGTACTTATTTCCTTGTTTCACTTGAAAGAAAGTTACTGTTTGTTGTTTTTGTATTTAAGTTACCTGTAACACATTGCATTTAAGTTACCGGGCACTTGCTCACTAAAGCAATTATATAAGTAAGCACTAAAAAATTAAAAGCACTACACCCTCACAAACTCCCCTTGAGTACCTTGTTCCCCATTGGCCCTTTTTTCAATTATAAAGGAATTCCCAATACTATTTTAGCATGTCCAAAGGTCAGTTGTCAATCTCCTTTCTGGTCCAGCTGGTGAATCTGGGAATCTTGAGGCAATGTTACAACTGCCTCATGTACACAGCAACCCTCTCCTCCTCCCAACAAATTCCAACACATGTGAGAGATGTAACCATATAGCCAAAATGGAGGCTAAGCTCTCTCAACTCAGTACTGGCATAACCAGGCAGGAGGAGAAGGAAACCACACTCACTACAATTCCAGTCTCACATAGACCTACCACGACAGCAAACCAAACACATAAACACACAAAAATATACTCCTAAGCTCTAAATAAAAATCTGCCTAAGCAGCAGAGACCTCCAAAGCAGACACCCAAGCAACCGCTACCCCAAAACAAAACACATGCATTGCATAGCTCACAAAACCAGTGTGCTGAACAGTCACAGCCCTTAAGGTTAAACAGCACACCTGATACACTTGTAATAGGTGACTCTATCATCAGGCACACTGATGTCCCGCTCACCAGGCTGAACAAGGAGAAGGTCACGGTGAGCTGCCTGTCGGGCACTAGGATCCGCCACATAACACAAGCACTCAGGTCACTCCAAGGCAAGTACAAATATGACTCAGTCATTTTCCATGCTGGTGTGAATGACCTGAGATGTACCTCCCTGGACTACATGAAAAGAGACATAGAGGAGCTCTCTGAGCATGTAGCCCAGGCCGGTATGACCCTGACCTTGAGCAGCATCTTACCCTCACCAAGAATGATGCCACAATATGAAGACAAGATGATCAATTTCAACAATTGGCTTAAGTATTGGTGTCATTCAAAGAGGATCCAATGCCTGTCAGCCTGGGATGACATGCTCGACAAGCCACGATGCTTCGCTAGGGACGGCTTGCACTTGTCACCACTGGGCTTTCCGATATTGGCAAAGGCTCTTGCTACCGCCATAGTGCCTTTTTTAGGCATAGCTCAAAAGACAAACCCACCTCCATAGGTATCACAAGGGATAAGAAACTAAGAGTAATGCTACTCAACGCCAGAAGTCTAAACCTCAAGATGCACGCACTTGAAACTCTCCTTAGCATGGAGAACATCGATATCTGTGCAGTAACGGAAACCTGGTTCAAGGCTCCCGAGAGCACTCCAGCACTCCAGCACTACCAGGTTATACCTCATACCATGCTTTTCGGCCCCAAAACTTGGACCGAACCACAAAAGGAGGGGGAGTATCAATATTCGTCAAAGTTACCCACATCTCCAGGTTGGTGGCACAGCACGAAGCATCAGAGACTATCCTTGTGCAACTAACAGTGGGTAAAACTGCCTTCCAGTTTATATCCTGCTACAGACCACCCACCAAAACCCAGGAACCCCACTCGGCCTTTCTGAGAACACTGGAAAAATGAAGGTCTCTCCAAACACCATTATATTGGGTGACTTCAACTACCCAAACATAGACTGGGAGCATTACTCTAGCTCCAACAACCTAGCCCAAAGGTTCCTAGAATTTATAAACTCAAATGCTATGGAACAACTTGTTACCACTCCCACAAGAGGGGAAAACATACTGGACCTGATCATCACCAACATGGGGACTCTATGCTCCAAACCAGAAGTGTATCCCTCACTGGTAAGATCAGACCATAAACTAATCTCATGGGATATTCACATCCCGTCCCCACCCCCTGCCCAGAAAACCACAGTGAAAAACTACTCTAAAGCAAATTTCACACTCCTCAAAACCAAGGTGGAATCCTTCAAAGCCCCCGGGACTGTGGAAAATACGGCCCAGACCACAGAATCCTTTATAAACACATTCTATGAACACCTTCAGGAATGCATGGATCATGCAATCCCAAATAAAACCAAGACCCAATCCTCCAAAAGCAGACGTCCTGTCTGGTGGACCCCAGCCATAAACAAACTATACAATAGAAGGAGGAAGCTTCTACATGATAGAGCAAAATCCCAAAAAGGGAAGGCATCTCTGATCAGTATTAGCAAAAAACTATGGACACTCATAAAATCGTCTAAGGCCAGCTTCGAAAGAAAAATTGCACAGGGCACTAAGGATAATAACAAGGCTTTCTTTAGTTATGTTAGGAACCTGGGTGGGAATTCCCAGATATGCTCAGAAATAGTCCAAAATGACAAAAAATACACCAAACCCACAGACATTGCCAGCATCCTAGCAGACAGGTTCAGCGCAAACTTCTCCCCCCACTCCCCACCAAAAGGGCAAATATCTATTGCAGCAGAGTGCTGCCCCCCTGACATCTCAGATGCTCAGGTAAGAGCCGCCCTCTCCAAAGCAAAAAACACAGCATCAATGGGACCAGACGGTGACCCAGGCTGCGTCCTACATGAACTCCAATAAGAACTAAACCCAAACATAAAACTACTGTTCAATCTCAGCCTTACTACAGGATATGTACCCAAAGAGTGGCGTACAGCAACAGTGGTCCCTCTTCACAAAGGTGGTGCCTCAATGGATCCTGGAAAATATAAGCCTGACTAGCTTGGTCTGCAAAGCTATGGAAAGGATCATCATGGACCTCATAAATAAAGATATTCGGGACCTACAGACACTGGATCCTACCCAGTTTGGCTTTGTTAAGGGCAGATCCTGCCTCTTAAAGCTGGTCGATTTCTTTGAAACAGTCACCAAGGCCATTGACGAGGGGAAGGTGGTCCACACAGCCTACCTGGACCTCGCAAAAGCCTTTGATACAATACCCCACTTGGGCATAATAGATAAGCTCACCAGCTTAAATATAAACCCCTATGTCACTAGATGGGTTGCAAACTGGCTCAAGGACAGAATCCACATGGTTAGAATTGTTGGAGCCATGTCAGGCTCCAAACCAGTTACAAGTGGCATCCCACAAGGCTCAGTCCTGGGACCTCTCTTGTTCTGTATATATTTGTCGGAGGTACAGGCCAACACGGAAGGACTGTGGCTGACCAAGTTCACAGTTGACTGCAAACTGGGTGCCATAATTGACTCTCCAGCCGACACAAGCATCCTCCAAAAGGGCCTCATAGAAACAGACAACTGGTGCCAGAGCCATGGCCTCAAGCTAAACGCCAAAAAGTGTATAGTCATCCCCTTTGGCAAAAACAAAGTGACCACAAATTACCACATAGGTGGTAATTCATTAAGTACAGAAGAAGTAACTAGGGACCTGGGGACCCAAGTTGATAGCAATCTCTCATTTGACAACCACATGGACAAAGTGGTTAGAAAAACATTTTATATAGCCCACCTAATCATGAAGGGATTCACATCTAGATCAGGGGAGGTCATCGTGCCTCTTTACTCATCCCTCATCAGGCCCATAATTGAGTACAATGCCCCTTTTGGGATGTATCTTACCAGACACCTGCAGCAACTGGAAAGACCCCAAAAGTACCTCACCAAGAGGATCAAAGGACTCAAACAGATGCCATATGCTGCCCGGTTAAAGAAACTCCAGCTCTACTCAGTGGCATACCGCCTGCTCAGAGGCGATCTGTGCCTGACGTATAAAGCCATGTCCAACCCGGAATTAATGGTCATGCTGCACCTCAGAAAATCCAAATCCCATCGAGCTATGCGCTCGAGAGACTTGAACCTCAGCACTGAAATAAATAGGACATGCTGGAGGGACAGATTTATAACCCAGAGGCTCCCTTCACTCTGGAATAAAATCCCAGTCCAGGTTAGGCAGAGTCCCTCATTGACTCTCTTCAAGTGGAATCTTGATGAGTGGATGGGAGATCATAGGTTTACCCCGGGTATCATTTCTGTGTCACTGTTAGACAGAGGCACAGTATACTTACCACGAAAAAGGGCATAGAAAAATTAATTTAAAATGGGTGGCGAAAGCCAAACACACTCTGCCTAGGCTTATAAATGCCCTAGGGCAGATAGCCTAGTATGAACCTATGACCCTATGAACCTATGTACATTACTTTAAGAATGAAGACAGATACAGTTCTATCTCTCTTTCAGTGGCTTTTATTAACTACAGTACACACGTGTGGGAGCCTCAGGGAAAGCACAAGGGAGACTCCCAGAACAAAGGAATTAACAAGTTTATATACTGGTGATATTGCTGACAGTAGAAAAATATAAAACTGAACCAATTAGATCATTATATGGGGCAATTAACCAATCAAAGGTTTACCCGTAAGTATAAGACAATTCACATCATCATATCTCCAGGCAGAAGGGAGAATCAGATACACTTTCATAAAAGGCACATTTCCTGCTTTCAAGCAGACTCTTGTTTGTTCAGTATTTTTCTATTATTCACAGTTCAGAGTTCACAGTACTCAGTACATCTCAGTTTATACAAACTGTCACATACTCAATTCCCTTGAAACACATGCTTTGGCTGTTCATATTCTACAATCCCCCATTTGATGCTGTGTAAGCATCATCATTTAACCTGTCATACATTTGCCATAAATCTAGTATAACCATGCTACTAGTCTTTTCATCATTTAGAGACATTTTCATTTCATTATCTACAGTCATTGTTGCAGGCATATAAAATTTAGGCACTTTCTTTACAGTTTTTGAAGACATTAATTTCAAGATCAGTTCTTTGTTTAGAAATAAGACAATGAAAGCAACAATT
Organism: Protopterus annectens; assembly: GCF_019279795.1. NCBI lineage: Eukaryota > Metazoa > Chordata > Ceratodontiformes > Protopteridae > Protopterus > Protopterus annectens. The sequence continues at coordinate 897,867,572 of NC_056732.1, read as the reverse complement.
GCTAATACTGCAATTAACAAACTCAGCTTCAACAGTCCACCTCCCCCAACCTGAGAACAGGTTGGTCAACCAAACCCATGTTGAGCTATCAGCCTCTTTGGCCTCTGAGAGTTTGGAAATTTTCTGAATCAGTTCAAGGTGACTTTCAATTTCATGCTGATTGTCAGGAATAAACGTACAGCACTCATCTTGGATTAAAGCGCAAGTTCCTCCTTTCGCCGCTAGGGTGAAATCGAGGGGCCATATGGTTTTGGAGTACAACAGCCCTCATAGCAGTCAGTTCATAGGTTACTAGTTCTAAGGCAGAAAATGCAGCATTGCTCTAAATTTCGAGCAGTTTAGATAACTTTCTCAGTTTCCAATTTGATTTCACTGCTCCGTATGACGGAATTATACCAGCCCATGATATTACATCATCACCCAAGTCCATATGGGACAGTCCTTTGGTACTAGCATGAGCTAAGTCATGATGATAGATCCATGAAGCATCAACTTGGCCTACCAGATTGGCAGGCTTCTTGACCTCTCGAACGTTCCGAATTTTTCCCTTAGGTAATGTAGATACATGTCGGATAGCTGGAAGTAGGTAACCTAGGAAACCGCTGCCAGACCAGTTTCCTGGTAGCCATTTATATGCTTTTTTCCACACACAAAATAACAGTTCTCTACTTTAATGGTGGTATTGATAGACTTAAAGTGATTCCCAGTATTCTGCCGCCCTTCAAACATTTTCCAGTAGACAGTTTCTATTTTCTGGGAAAAGTTAGCTATAGAGTTTTTAAAAATTCTTAATATAGATGAGAAATCTGTTACACAACCCCATGCAGTGCAGTTATATACCACTGTTTTGTTGCAATGGCTCCACCCTACTCTGGTTTTATCAAGTTTTTGAAAACACACAGTTCCATTTTTACGGACAGACAACTGTAATGCTACTTTGTGTTTTGAAATACCTCTTGATGTGCCGTAGATCAGATTCATCCAAGTCTCTTCAATCCCTATAGGAACTATATTTAGCATCAATCACCCATGAGCCGTAGGAATGGCAGTGGAGATCCAGCAATTGGAGACATCTAGGGATGATGCATAAGTATATTTTATCGCTTGGTAGGTATTGAATGGTGGATGCCATGCAGTTCTTTTGGCATGAGGTGTTACTGTAGCAGAAAATAGAAATGGCCACAGTAGAAATTTGAGAACAACAAAATAACCACCAAAATATCTGTACAGTACTTTTGTGGAAATGGTGGTTTCGGTTAAATTGTATCAGAATGGAGAAATGTTGCGATTGGAGAAATGTCAGACATTATCAGGTGCAGGGACAGTATGGAAGTGATAGGTGGAGAATTTGGAGCTGTGAAAGGTGGATAAAGTCGGGGATTCTACATACCCCTGGGGCAATCAGGTCCAAGTATACTGTTGCCCTTTGTAGGTAAAAGCAAACAAATATTGACTATCAGAATGTACTGGAAAAGAGAAAAAAGCTGATGAAATATCTATTACTGTAAAACATTTAGCTGTAAGTGGGATACAGCTTAAAATAGTAGCTGGGTTTGGCACAATTGGGAAGATAGGCTTAACTGCTTTGTTAACTTTCCGTAAATCCTGTACAAATCTGTAAGCTTGTTTACCAGGTTTCTTTACTGGTAATATTGGAGTGTTACACAGGCTTGTGGTGGGTACTATTATCCCTTGCTGTGCTAGTGCAGAAATAACAGGGGCTATACCAGAGATAGCCTCAGCTGTCAGAGAGTACTGTGGTACTTGTGGCAACTTTGCTCCAGGTTTTAGAGTTATTTTTACAGGGATAGCTGAAGTCAAAAATCCTACATCATTATCATGAGTTGTCCACAAGTAAGAGAGTAGGGAGTGTAAATCTTCATTTCTGTTAGAATCAGACTGAATACACATTGGTTGTAATGTGATGGTATCATCCAAGGCTTCTAAAGTGGTGTCCTGTTGGTCTGAAGGTACTTGGAGATAAACTCCATCAGCTGTGCAAAAAATGGTGTCCCCCATTTTGCAAAGCAAGTCTCTTCCTAATAAATTTAAAGGCGCTGAGGGTCCTACTAAAAATGCATGATTATCCTGCAACGGTCCCAAAGTTATTGGGACTGGGACGGTTTCAGAATACTCAACAGGTATACCAGAGACATCTACTCCTTTAGTTACTTTATTAGAAAGTGGAATATTCATGGCCGTTCTGCTAGTTAGCATAGATTTAGTCGCTCCGGTATCAATCAAGAATGGATATGGTTTATTTTTAACCAGTAACATAACATGTGGCCCGTCCTGATCCACAGGAAGGAAGGGGTACAACTGCTGTTGTTTCTGTTCAGGGAACCTTCATTGTGGTTGCTGCCGAGGGTTTGGCGTCCAGTTAGAATTTCATTGTTGTGGCACCTCAGTGTATGCTGCAGGTTGTTCAGCCAAATATGGACCCTCATTTTTTGAATGGCCTATTTGGCCACAATTGAAACATTCAGTCTGATTACTAGGATTCTGGGGTTGGGTCGATTGCGTACCTTGATAGTTTTGTTTATTTTGAGTAGATGACTGTGACCTCTACCCCTCCCTCTTTCCCGCCCTCATCCTCTACCTCGGTGACCGGGTTGGCCCAAAGCATTACACATTTGAATTTGTGCTTGTACTAATTTTTCCTGTAAATCCTTTTTTTTTAGCCAAATGGTCAGATAGGTATTGTACTTGCTGAACTAACTCATGCAGGCCCAGAGTAGGCCAATTTAAACATACTTTTTAAAATTTATCTCTCACTTGAGGGCATAACCCATCCACAAAAGCAGCTGACAGCCCGCTCTGTGCTGGCCCTTCAGTGGGCTCTGGGTATCCGGAATATGCCTCAAAGGCATCAATAAGTCATTGTAAGTATTTATCTATAGGTTCGTCTTCTCTCTGTATGACTGACTTAATCTTAGACAAATTTGGGGTAGGTGGCACTATGATGATGATAGCATCAACTATTCGTTGTCTGACTGCTTTAAAACTGTTTTCCCCTTGTGTGCTATGTTTTGGTATTGGGGTGGGGACATTAGCATGATCCCAGATACGTTTCATCAGATCAGCTGGAACAGTGTATTGGAGGACAGCTTTAACTTCTTTTAGAGTAGGATTTTGTAAACATATGTGTCCAGCTAATACGCGTTGAAACTTTGCTGGGTTATTACAAATGGGCGGAAGTGATTTAGTAATAGCTTGAAAATCAACTGCCAACAATGCCCTAGGTATGACTACAGTAGCCGGTTGTTCTGCATCTCTAGCATGTTTTGGATTTGGAACCTCCCTCAGTGGAAATACTCCTGCTTCATCTGATGAGTTCGTGCTTGAATCAGAAGTAAAACTTTGATGAGATTTATCTGGACTAATGTAACCATCCTTGTCCTTAATCACACTTGGGCATTGCTTATAATATTTACCCTTGTGTGAATATACAGTTTTCTTGTTTTGAGGTGTTTTCGGCTGACTGGACCTAGAGTCAAAAAGCATTTGCACTTATCTTTTGTGCTTTTTTTATCTTAGAGCGGGTTACTCTAGGGGAGGATTTGCCTGTATCTATTTGGTCAGGTTGTTCTATAGCCAGGCGGCTAGACTGGCCTCCTATCACTTGATCCCCCCGTCTGGTGTCAGGAATGATTTGTTCTTCCCTCCGCCGGCCTTCACTCTGTATTGTGGAGCTAACAGTTCCATCTTGTAGTTGTGAAGGTTGATATTGCAGTGGAGGAGCCATAGGGGGTGGGGGGAACCATGGATTATCACCTTCAGATGATTTAGGTATCTGTAATTTATTTAATTCTTGTAACAAATATAATCTCTTAAAGGGTGGTTCTTTTAAATGTTTACCATTAGCTATATCTAGAATTTTAGTAGTTTGTCACAGTTTCTTTATCTGCTCTTTTAACTTTTGTTGACTATCCTTAAGACTACTAACGACCAAATCTTTTTCTTGTTCTTTAGCCTTACACAGCCAATCATTAAAAGCTGCCCAGCACAACCCTGGTATTTTTCCTTTTTTTTTAAATTTTTTTGGTAAATTAGTCAGAACATCTTTATTAAAACTACCATTTTCCGGAAAAGCAAGATCGCCGTCATCCTTAGTAAGGGTGATCCACTGATCTAAAAACATACAACTGTCCCGGGAAATCCGATAAAACATATAACCAGCTGGTGTACCTTTTTCTGGCTTATTTATTTTTCCCGCACTCACTCCCATTTGCACTCAATACCCCACTATCACTCAATAAGCTATGCCTGTTTACCACAGGTTTAGCTAAGGTGTTATGAAAACGTCTTGTTACCCCACTCTCACACAATAAGCTATACCTGTTTAACACAGGTTTAGCTAAGGTGTTATAAAAACGTCTTATTACCCCACTCTCAAACAATGAGCTATACCTGTTTAACACAGGTTTAGCTAAGGCGTTATAAAAATGTCTTATTACCCCACTATAATTCCTCCTTTCATAAGTATGACGCCAGTATTTTCCGTATTAACCCCACGCTCATACTGTGCATTCAAAGCAGAAAAGATATGCATGCCACTTACCTTAAATTTCATTTTCAAAATGGGGACCAATATTAAACAGATGTTAGTAAATAATAATAAAAAAGATGTGAAGATTAATAAGAAGTTAGCTATAGGTAGGAGTTTAAAATGTGATGCCTGCAATCAGTGCAACTATATGGCTGATGAGATGAAGATCTTCTTAAAAATGAGTTAAGAAGTTGTATTATAAGTAAGTTAGGCAATTGTAATAGTAAGTTAGTTATTTATTTAAGTATTTGCCAAAAATATCATAGTTTTTATGCTGGTAAAACTGAGAGACATCTCAAGAAAGGAATCTATGATCATATGTACAGCATAAAGACGAAAGACAAGAAAAACGCACTTTACAGACACATTTTTAATGAAGAGGAAGATCATCATTTTAAATTTATTATATTGGAAACGGTCAAAATAGACCCGAAGGGTGGAGATGTAAAAAACTTATTAAGCTATAGAGAGGTTTGGTGACAAATATATCTTGATGCCATCACCCCTCCAGGTCTAAATGACCACATATCGATTAAACCTTTGTTGAGTATAAAGAATTAACAACAACTAACAAACAAACATTTGTATTGAAAGTGTACATAATTTTAGTATATTTTAGTATTTCATATAATTTTTATTTTCAATTAGTCTTTTCATCAGTTTTAACATTTTAATAAGTTATATATTTTATAATATTTATATTAAGTCATTTACCATATAAATTATTAGAATAAAGTTTTTAATAAACTATATATAAATTTATAATTTAGGTATCATATTGTATATTATATTTTATTATATATACAAAAAAGATGGTTTCAGTATTTCTGATATTAAAATCTGTACTTATAAACACAGTTAATGGAAGCATTATCAATGTATTTTTATCCAAGCTAAGTTTTGCTTAGGAAGATTTTAACATACAATTAATTATTTGTCATTCCAGCAACAGATTATAATGAAGAAGAGCTACGTGTATTATTGGTTTCATTTGTATAGATTCAGTATTTAGTATTTGTAGTATTTTAATTGTATGCTGTGTCACTTTAAATATTTGAGGGTTTTTTTGGTGCGAAAAAAGTTATTTAAGTGCTGACATCAATTTGTATTATGAGTTCTGAGGAAGCCCTGATATTGTGGGTGAAAGCGCTAAACTCTTGTATCCATATTCGTTTGGTTTGTCGTTTTTATAATAAAATGTCAGTATTTTAATTTATATTGGCAAGCTAAAGTTTGTTCTCGGCTAATGCCTTGGCACTTATAGGTGTTCTCGCAGGTATTTATTACGAAGTTACACCATATAAAGAATTTTCTCTTATCGGTCATCCTTAGTAAGGGTGATCCACTGATCTAAAAACATACAACTGTCCCGGGACATCTGATAAATCATATAACCAGCTGGTGTACCTTTTTCTGGCTTATTTATTTTTCCCGCACTCACTCCCATTTGCACTCAATACCTCACTATCACTCAATAAGCTATGCCTGTTTACCACAGGTTTAGCTAAGGTGTTATGAAAACGTCTTGTTAGCCCACTCTCACACAATAAGCTATACCTGTTTAACACAGGTTTAGCTAAGGTGTTATGAAAACGTCTTGTTACCCCATTCTCACACAATAAGCTATACCTGTTTAACACAGGTTTAGCTAAGGCGTTACAAAAACGTCTTATTACCCCACTATCATTCCTCCTTTCATACGTATGATGCCAGTATTTTCCGTATTAACCCCACGCTCATACTGTGCATTCAAAGCAGAAAAGATATGCATGCCACTTACCTTAAAATGACTGAAGGAAAGAAATTATAAGTTTGTCAGATAAAAAAAAAAATGTTTATAAAACTTTAGAAAGCAGACAGGGACAGAAAAAATAAAGAAATACTACAGAAACAGAAAAATCTGTTGTGGGCCCTTTTAGCAGTATTTTGCTCAGTTCTCAACTGCTGCAGCTTGCTCTTAATTCAGATCCGAGTCATGGCACCAATTGTTAAGTCGTACATTACTTTAAGAATGAAGACAAATACAGTTCTTTCTCTCCTTCAGTGGCTTTTATTAACTACAGTACACATGCACGGGAGCCTCATGGAAAGCACCATGGAGACTCCCAGAACAAAGGAATAAACAAGCTTATATACTGGTGATATTGCTGACAGTACAAAAATATAAAACTGAAACAATTAGATCATTATACAGGGCAATTAACCAATCAAAGGTTTACCCGTAAACATAAGACAATTCACATCATCATATCTCCAGGCAAAAGAGAGAATCGGATACACTTTCATAAAAGGCACATTTCCTGCTTTCAGGCAGACTCTTGTTTGTTCAGTATTTTTCCATTATTCAAAGTTCAGAGTTCACAGTACTCAGTACATCTCAGTTTATACAAACTGTCACATACTCAATTCCCTTGAAACACATGCTTTGGCTGTTCATATTCTACATTTGTAAGAGCAATAATTAAAATCTGTTCCTATGTGTCCCTTTACAATTTTCCTTACTTTTTTTACCATTCTAAGGTATGTTTAAGTGTAGCTGAGCAGGTGTGCATGTTATAGCCCCTTGCTTAGCATTAAACATCCCATACGAGATAAATAAAAATATAGAGCTAAAATCCTAACACCGAGATAGAGTAGTTGTTAGAGTCCTTGATTTGCATGCATGCATCCACAGTTCAAGTACCAAGAAAAGCACTTTATTTGTACATGAGGAAGCAGTGTTAAAAGTATTACTTTTATTTTAAATTATGTAGTAATTGATATTTGTCAACCAAGGTAGTGTAGCTGGTCTACAATGGAAGTGTGAGTACACATAACATGTGAAATCACCCATGTATACACAACTGTCCCATACAGTACAGTTATACCCCATGGAAATATAATGAAAGCACATAGAGGGTCATCATGTAAAGTAAATCATATATACCTACTAATATGTCAGTAATGATTAATTAAGTCATTATTCCAATATCCCCTAAAAATGAAAAGTGAACAATGCTTAGCGGTGCTCAGCAATGCTTAGCTGGTTTAAGCATTGCTTAGACGTAAATGCTAAGCAGCAGTCAGCTCAGCTAAACTAATTTGTGCACTGTTAAGCAATGCTCAGAAATTACCCCTTTAATCACTGTTCAACCCAGCTTAGTGGATTTGCACACTACTTAACTGAGTTCAGCATTTTCTGAATGATCCAATGAGGTTAAAGGGCAAGAATATAGTCTTAGTTAAAAGGCACAGGTGGGAATACAGCCAGAATCTGTTGTAGCTTTCTTTAAGTAGGAACTATGTTAGGTGTTGGTGAGGGCTCGCACTTTCAGGTGCAGCACTGGGGCATTTTGGAGTCCATAGTCATGGCTGGGCCTCTTGTAGCAAACCATGATGACAGACTGCTTCAGGGCCAGTACCAGGGCTGAAACTATAAAGTGGAGGCCAGGGACCACCTGGCACTCAATCTCACCAGTGCCACTGGCATCCCCCAAACTGGTGAGCAGGTATGGTATCTCTATGCCAACCTAAAGCAGAGGAAGGAGGTTCTCTTGGCCCAGTGGATCCAAGATGCTCGGGACAACCATGCTAGAGAAGTTTGTAAGTATCCCAGATATAGCTGTACCAAATTCTAGCCTGAGTATGTGATAGACAGGTATGCATAATGTTTGTTTTCTCCCACTACAGCTGCAGCTAAGAGGGCTAGCAATGCTTAGGCCAATGCAGACAGACTGACAAGCCAGCACTGACAGGCTGATGAATAAAGATCTACCTTGTAATATATAGTGAAATAAATAAGAAGGAATACATTGTTTACTGTGTTCTGTGTCTAACGATTAAAGAAGTTTGCAAGACTAATAGTCATCTACAGCATATGCAGTAGTAGAGCATTGTGTTATATATCTACAATAAAACTCTAAACCACCAACTGTTGTGTTTATTCTGGTATGTTGTTGTAGAAATAGAATGTGTGCATGTTCTGCACAGAAAAAATGGCTTTGACAGCATGAATTAACAGAGGTTGTTCTGAGAATCAGCTAGTATGCAAAACAGTAGCTTGTGCAGCTGTAAATCAAGATATACATGAAATATGACATATGTTATGCACTAAGATCTGAACTCTGAATATTAATGTCAAATGTATTATAGTGTGTAGCCTGCTGCCATGCCTTGAGTTAACCTTTGATTTCCAGATTGTATAATTTCAAAAGATTACTACACAGTACCGTAACTATCTGTCATGCATGAAGCTCAGGATTACAAGGTCAGACTAGCTATCCCACAGAGTATTAGGCAGAAAACAGTCAAACAAGAGTCTGCAGTTTCCCAGTAGCCCAGTATGATGAGACACAACCTTGTAGTTTGTTTTAGCACACACAAACAGGATGCAAATGCAAGGAGTGGTGCTGTGATATGTGCATATATACACTCAAGAAATCTTGAATAGTTGTAGAAACAGTCAGATAGTGGCAAATGATATTTTCTCCACAGATCTTACAGGTAATGAAATATTTATAGTAGCTGTTTGAAGGGTATAACAATGCACTGTGTACAACTGCCCCCCTGCCCAACTCAATGGCTGCAAATGACAGCAGGATAGGTACATACACCACACCATATTCCCGATAAATGTCTAGCAAGTATCACACTGTCAAGGCTAGTGGTCACTGCTGCCAATCACTTTGGACACAGATGGGAATTCAGGTGAGCTATGCTACTAGCAGACTCACACAACATCATTACAGGGTACCCCTTCTTTGCCAAGTATGTAACCCTGACATGTAAAAGCCCCTCCAGTAAAGTAGCCACAGTTCACCCAGTCTGCCCAATACCATTACAGGTTGACAGTCCAAC
>NC_056732.1:897673187-897853187 GCF_019279795.1 Protopterus annectens | reverse complement strand
TAACTTGTGAAGTAGACCTGTGAATGCGACACCGTCTTTGCTGGCAACTAATTGTGTTTCAGCTAGATTCATAAAGTGACACTAATTTCCAGCCTTTGCCCACCAGTGATGTGTGCCTTTGTGCAGATGTCTTGCTCTAACAAGAGCTAGGTGTCTTAGCATGAAACCCATGTCAATGCAAGTGCACCTTGTCCTGTAGGATGCCGACATTTGTGCAGTCACTGACACCTGCTTTGTAGCTGTAGAGAGCACACTAACCTTGTCAGGTTGCTCATCCCATTATACGTTTAAACCACAAATGGAGGGCTGCAAAGCCACAAGAGGTGGAGTGTTGAACATTTTCATACATGTGCACACCTCCAGGCTGACCAAACAGTATGACGCATGGGAGACATCTCGAGTGCAGTTAACTGTTGACAAGACAGTCAAATCATAGCTAGCTACAGGCCTCCAACCATGACTATGGACACCCACCACACCTATTGAGACTTGCTGGAGTTTGTCAGGATTCAGTCGTCTACCCTGCTCCTGGGTGACTTCAACTACCCAACCATAGTGTGCATGACCTATGCCACCTGAACATGAATGCACAGAGATTCCTTGGCTTTGTCAATGGCAATGCAGTTGATCAGCCAGTCAGCACTCCTACGACTGGTGGAAATATGCAGTACCTGGTTCTAACCAACATGAGTTGCCACTGTAGCACTCCTACAGTGTCATCTTCCTTGGTAAGTTCTGACCACATAGCCATCACTGTTCAAGCCACTATCTCCCCAGTCCCACCCCCTTGTCAGGATCAAACAATATTAACTTTACACAACTGACTATAAATCTCCTCAGAGCAGGTATAAGTAGCTTTACAGCCAATGTCCCATCTGTTGGAACTAGCAGCAGTGTCCAGGCCCACACCACAATACTATGTGGGCACCTATATAGCTCTATGAATTCAGCAATACCTGACAGGACAACATCATCTCCCTCAAGGTAGGATAAATGTCTGTGGTGGATAGCAGCAAAACACAAATTCCATAACATATGGAAATAATTGCTAGACAGGACCAAGAAAGAACAGGTGCCTTATTGGAAGCAATATCACCTTGGTCTGCACAAACAACTAAGGTCACAGGTGAATTACCCTAAAGCTTACTTTGACTGCAAATTGGACACATCCTCCAAGGCCAATCATTAGGCCTTCCACACTTGTGTCTGCAATCCCAAAGACAACATACAAATCTGCTCCATAGTGGTGGTCAATAACACCACATACACATATGGCATAGATATAGGTGACCAGCTGCAGACAAGTGAAGTGTAAACATCACTCACTGTCCACCCATCAGTACACATGTGCATGCACAGCACTTGTCCCTTCCCTTCATCATCAGGAAGCAGGTCCGTAATGCCCTCTCAAAGGCAACACACAGAAGCCTCCATAGACCTGATAACATCCCTGGCTGCATCCTACATGAACATAGGCATGAGCTCTCAGATCCATTATGCACTGTAGTCAACCAAAGCCTGATCACCAGTGTCATCCCATCTGCACAGAGGACAGCCACTGTCATCCTTATACACAAAAGTGGAGCAGTCCACGGACCCAACCAATCATACGCACTTAAGTCTAACTAGCCTGCTCTGCAAGGGCATGGAAGGCAATATCAAGAACATTATGAACAGGGACATCGGCAACCTCATAATGATGGAGCCTACACAGCATGGTATTGTCAAAGGGAGATCAGGCCTGTTAAATCTGGTTGACCTCTCTGAAGTGGTCAACAAACACAAGGACGAGGGAAAGCTCTGAACAGTGCCTACCTTCACCTAGCCCAATTCTCTCACAATAATCCCCAGGTGGCCAGGATACATACGTCTACACAGCTAGGCATCAACCTGCATGTTACTATATGCATAGCTAACTAGTTCAATGATAGTACCCACTCGGTCAAAGTAGTGGAACCTACCTCTAGTAATAGAGTCTTCCAAAGTGATGTACCCCAAGGATCTGTCCGGGGTCCTCTACTGTTTGAGATATATGTAGTTGAGGTACACGACAAAAGCAGTGGTCTATGATTGACCAGGTGTACAGATGCTTGCAAGCTTGCCACTGTCTTACATTCTTCTGCTGAAGTGAGCATCCCCCAAGAGGCCTTCAACTGATTAATAACTGGTGCAAGAAGCATTTCCACAAACTGAGTGCCAGGAAAGGCATCATTCTCCTTGCTGTGGCAGATGTCATTCACAATAATTATGACAGTAATAATGTATGAGCATGCAATCAGGTGTGAGGCAACTTGTGCACCAAGGTTGGTAGCAACCTAACAGTTTCCCACCATGTGGGCACCATTGTATGAAGGCTGTCTATATGGCCCACCTCGCAAATACGGGTATGTCAACCAGGAGCCAGGAGGCCACAATATCGCTGTACTCCACCCTTATCAGATGCATTACCAAGTACAATGGCTCCTTTGGCATGTACCTTGCCAAGCAAATGTGCAGTTGCAGAGACCACAGAGATTCCTGACCAGGCAAATCCAGGGTCTGTAACACTTATCCAATACAGGTAGGCTGAAAGCCCTGTCCCTGTACTCAGTCTCTTACAGACTGACCATAGGTGACCTGTGTCTGTAATGCAAGGCTTTTTCAACCAGCTTTGATGCCATTTCTGCATATCTGTAAGACAAACCCCACTCATGCATCATTCACGCAAGGCCCTCACCTGGTCTCGACCTTTATAGTACTTTCTGGTGGGATAGTGTAGTGTCCCACACAATACACTGTCTGTAAAATATACAGCCTCCCCATGTCTAGCAGAGTACGTGTATAGCCCTCGTGAAGAAGAAGCTGGACAGCTGTAGGGGAAATAGATGGGACACATCTGGGATCCCATGTGTGTCCCAACTGGACAGGGAAAACAGGTGCTGGCTTGGAAGGGACATGGGTGAAAGTCTGGGCCAGGCTTATGAGGGCATCAGGGCCAATAGCCTGGTATCATCTTATGCGCTATGCAGCTAGTACTTTACATGTTTCCAGTATGTATTGCAGACTGTCCTGCTATGTTGACTGAAATGAATGCCTGTGAGTCTGAACTGTGTAGGCATTGCAGTGATAGTGTATAGGCTTGTCCCTTCATCAGTTATCATCATATATTGTTATCATTGTGTGTGGTCTGTATAACAGTAAGTCAGCTCTTACAGTGCATGCATATGCACTTGGTGACACTGTATAGCTCACTCCAATAGCCTTGGTCTTGGCCACAAATACCATTCTGCTACTAGGCCCATCACACAGTAGCATTTGCCACCCTTCATTGTAGGCCTTACAGTAGCAGTGAAAGAGATGGATTGTGGCAGGCAGCACTACCATAAGGTCTGCCCTGAAGGGCCTATAGGCATCACAGCTGTGCCAGACTGTACCAAGAGAGAGAGAGAGTGTGTGTGTGTGTGTGTGTGTGTGTGTGTGTGTGTGTGTGTGTGTGTGTGTGTGTGTGTGTGTGTGTGTGTGTGTGTGTGTAGATGTATCAGCAAACATGATACTGGAGGGTATTAATTTACATATGTTGTCTTCCACTTGCAGGTGGACATGGGGGTTGGTGCCTCTCCCCCTCACAACCTGATGTCAGTGTCTTAGTGACTCCCATGATAATGGTGGTCATAGTGAGGCACAAGTGGGGTTGTTGGTGCCTGAATCCATGCCATTGTTTGGTATCCCACTTTTACCCACCATGTCCCCACACACAATCAGTATGCCCACACATACCAAATCCCCAGCAGCCATGGATAATGGACAGGTTAGGGGTGATGGCATGGAACAGGTTAGTGTACTGAGTATGGTGAGCGTGAGTGTACACAGCAGCCATAGGCAGAGAGCAGGCCAGGACACACACAGGCAAATGGACAGGGGTGCTCGACAAGAGGACCGCTGCCCATCAAGCCCCTGTCACAAGTGCCACAGCAGGTGTCATTAGATGCATACTATGATCCATCATGGAGACACGGGCTTGTATGGACTGCAACACCAGACAGATGCTCAGGGTCATTTCATGCAGCACTCCCTGCCATGCATGATGACCTCCACTGCATTTGTGATGCCATATGTCATCTTGCCGATGTTGTGGATAGATAGTGGCGTGAGGCATTGTCACTGCTCGACCATGCAATGCATGTGCTTGAGCATGTGGTTGGAGTAGGACATTGGCCAGGTGGAAATAGGTCAGCAACATGATCAGCTGTGAGCCCACGTGGCTATGCACATTCACAGTCCCTTGCTGGCAGTACCAACAGCACTACCAAAGGGAGGGTGCTGCCCACACCACACTGGAGCAGGCCATAGGCATGTTGTCCTGGCCAGTCCAATCAGGGATGCAGACCCAGCACACAGCAGTCACCATCAGGGAGTAGTACTGCATCTGCCCTTGGACCTGGCGGTGCCAGTGATACTCCTGGCAGAACCAGTTACCGTGTCCCTGTCAGGAGACAATGAGCCATACATCCTACCATGTACAATCCATGGCTGTCCACCATAGCCCTGTGTCAGGCATCCACATCACTTGATGGTGTGCAGACAAACACTCACACATCCCTATCACAGGCCAGTCACCACCAGACATGCACAGCTCCTCTGCATGGCCCGGTTGTACATCACCCCTTCAGACACACACTCACACACACCCACACACACACAGACAATGTCAGCCATATGACTCAGCTTAGGCCTTTGGCAATCCAACACCACACCCTTTGCATGCAATGATACTTGTGCCACAACCCTGTTATCCATACTACTGATGCACGGACATGCTCATATAGGTCTGATGCACAGGGTGACTATAGTACAGTGTAACAATGACATGCTGTGTCAGGTGTCTGCTGGCAGTAGTTATGAGTAGACATCAAGGTGTATGTACCTTGTTAGTCATGATACACCATTGTTATTACTGCTGACTGACTGTAGTGTCATGTACTGTATTCTGATTTTGTTACAGGTGTCTGTGTGTCTACAGGCTGTGGACCTGCTGTCAGTAGCAATGACAAGTAAGGTGGAGTGGAAACACAATGACCTTTTCATAGCCAAGTTACAGCTGTATATGTACGTTTACCAAGTGTATTTACATGCAAAAGTGTGTGAGGGGAAATTGTGGCAGACAATGTGACTTTGCATACATACCTTTGACACAGCCTCCTAGCCTTCATACATGTTACCTGTGTGTTCTGTAGGACCACAGGCTCACAACTACAGAGGAGGTTACTTGAGTACTGGCACTAGGTCCCTCACAAGCTTAGCCATTACTTCAACTGCAACAGATTCAGTTATTAGCACCTGTTGCTCCTGCTATTTCTGTTGCATCCACTCGAACATCATGCAGTTGATGAGGGTATGCCTGGTACTGTGTATGACAGGTTTGGGGTATGTATTCCTGACACAGTTCAGCCTGTATTTGTCTAACCTGACAATCACCAGCATGTGTGTCTGCCTGCTCATATGCATGTCTGGCCTCTCATGCTGGTAGTGCATAGTTCCATACATGAGGCAGCTGAGGAAGGGCAGAGCACAGCTCCTACCTGCACAGTCTTATGAATGATAGCACTAGATACATAATACAGATAACACAGCGGTAATGTAGTGTGGCAGTGTTTTCCACTACTATTGAAATGGTTGACAATTGCAGGGGCTGTTAGGATTGCCAATGGTGGGTTCAGAGGCTCTTAATATGTTAGAGCTATCTGACACACACACACACACACATACACACACACACACACATACACACACACGCGTGCGCACGCACACACACACACATGCACAGATCTGTATGGGGACATGTATTGAGACACACATGCACATGGAGGTGACACTTATCAGAGTAGATGGCCTACCCATCTATTAATGTACAATACACAGTGATTTGACCATTGCACCACAGTGGTTTGCTGTTAGAAACTGTGTAACTGTGCTTGTGTGGTGGATGACATCTGTATGGGATGGCACTAGGTTGGCAATGGGGGAGTTCCCAGGGTGGAAGAGGCACACAAAATGATATAGCCATCACATACACACACCGAAGACAGCCACAGGGGCTGTGCATACAGATACACAGTTGCCAATAGACATATTAGCAACCCTACGTATCCACTTGTATATACTATAGTGCTGCATACACATGACATGCTCCACATAGATTATTTGACTGAGACATAACACACAATCTCTTACAACAGGTAATATTGTGAATGCGTTCATGAATGGTGGGATAACACACCAGACATAGCAACTGGTCTCATCTACTGCTCCTACAAACCTGCACAAGTGATAGACTGACAGGCTTTGTATCAGCATGATGTGTCAGTCACGTACGATGTCTGATACTGGCATGTGTTTCAGTACGGTAACTGTGATATATTTGGCAATGATATCACACAAATGCTCATTGTCAGGGGATACAGACCACATATAGTTTGCATACATGTGGATATCCCATGTACATCTGTACAGATGACTGGTATGGTACATCTGTACAGATGACTGGTATGGGCTGTACAGTGTTACATGGTACATGTGAGGCAGATGCCATTAACAGTGTCTTTAAAGTGATGTCATGGGTAGGGTGTCAAAAGGCCCTAAAATGGTATAACCTACACACACAACAGCCACAGGGGATATGTTTAACACACACACTACTATAATTGTCAGTATTGAGATTAGAACCCCTGCCACTCTATTTATTTCCACTATAGTATTACGCAGTTATTGCACACGCCACAGAGCTTAGAGGGCTGATAAGTGTATACAGGTACATCTAAGGTGAATGACACAGGAGGCCTTGCAAAGTAGGGCAATGGGATGTTTACTGTGTGTCAACTGTACACATTTCACAGACTGTGCAGATATTTGCTTTGCATTGTGGTTCCATTTAGCATAGTATTGTGCCCTGTCCTGGAGACTAGAGGCATATCACTAAGGACCACAGGTCAGATTTTAATGGCATACATTTGAGTTTCAGACTTCTTACCCTTCAGAGTGCTATCACTGTGTAAGTCTGTAGGGGGGTATTTCATCATTGTCACCATTTGTGCGCCTTTGCCAGACATTTCCTTATGGTTTTCTACAGCTGACATACTGGGTAAGGCTGAGAGGTGAGTATGGGACCCTCACACTGACATCCATATCTGTGACCTATGACCCCCTGAGTTAGTTCCCCTCCCCACATACACTGCAGTGGGATTCATCACCTTGGGTACTACTGCATAGTGTGTGAAAGCCAGCATTGTGCAAGCATTTCCTGGTGTCCCACATAACTGTCAGTTGTCTGCTGCTATCCCAGTAGACCACCCCATTCCCTTGCATGCATGCAGCGATACCATAGATATGCTACCAGAACATAATAATCCATTCATTTATTGTTAAGAAGACTGACTTATCTTGTGCCTGTGGCAGTGATGAGGATGGTGCTTGAGGGCTGCCTATGTCAGATGCTCACAGTAAACTGCCTATACATGGTAAGTTACAGGTAGTATGATGTGTGTGTCATCCATTTTACTGTGTGTGTGAGTCAGAGAGAGGTGTCAGTTCCTGGATCCCTACAGTATCAGTGTGCGTGCTATGTGTTGCCTCTTTGCCAAGGTCAGGGCATACTGGGCATGCCTCTGAATGCCTACAGGAGCTGCCTCAGTGGGTTCCTCCTCCGAGTCCCTCTGTGCCTGTGGGGACCTTGGCAATGGTAGGGGGCTGTGTGGCTCTTCCCCATGCTTTTCCTGCTGCAGCTGTTTCCACAGGATCATATTATGTAGCATGGCACATACTATGAACATGTGTGCACATGTGGCTGGAGAGTACTGCAAGGCTCCACCAGATATGTCAAAGCAGCAGAACCTTGACTTGAGCATTCCAAACACATGCTCTATAATGATCCTGGTTTGTGAGTGTGCGTCATTATGGCATTCTTGAGTGGGTGTGTGTGCATTTCTGATGGGTGCCATCATCCACGGCCCCAGTGCCTAGTCAGCATCCCCCATCAGATGGCCATATGGAATTACCCCCCCCGGCAAATCCCTTTTACAGCTGTGAGGAATGCCAGATGTGGGAGCTGTGATAGCTTCCAGGGCTGCCAGTACACACATTAATGATAATGCCCTGAGGATTGCCCACAACCTCACAGTTGATGGAGTGAAAGCCCTTGTGGTTTAGATAGACCCTACCCTGCTCACTGGGTGGTGGTTTGATGTGGGTGTGTGTGCAATCTATTGCATCCAGTACCTCCGGGTAGTCTGCTGCATGGTGGAAGAGATGCATATTTCTTGGTCCTCTCTTCACAGGTGCTGGGGAAATAAATGTGCTCATGAGCATGTAGTAGCATGGCATCCAGGAACTTGTGGAGTAACCTAGATGCAGATGCTTGTGAGACCTCCATGGTGTCCCCAGTAGCTCTTTAGAAAGTATCAGTAGCTAGTATTCTTAAGGCTACACATACCTTGGTATCCACTGGGATGGGTTTTCCTCTGTTGGCTCTGGGTCTGAGGTGAGGCCAACACAGCTCAATGAGTTGCTGAAGTATGTCCCTGTCCACTTTGTAGTGCTCTACTATCTCCAGATCATGTAGCCCCTGGTAGGTTACCCTGGGTCTGAACACTCTTCTTCTCCTCCTCCTCCTCAGTCTGGGGCAATTGTCATCATTATTCTCCTCATTGCTCTCAGCCTCTAGCACATACTGATGTATCAAAGCGACAGTAGCCCCTAACATTTTGTTGTTTAAAATTCCCCTGAGTGTGTACACCAATGGTGCAGAGTTTGTGGGAAAAAAACAGACTGGAAGGTGTTTGCATAGTTTATACTGTTGTGCTGCAGATGCTGCCTATATGATTGGCTGACTATGATGCATTCCACCTGCCATCTATATTATTTGTCCTTGATTGCTTTTATAGTGCTAGTTCCCATTGTTTTCTTTTTTTTCCCTTTCCATTTCTGTCCCTTTAAGCCCGTTTTTCTAAAGTAAACACTTTGAAGCAGAAATGACCCTCCCCTGGACATAAACACTCTCTTCATTTCATGGAATAATTAAATACAGCCTCAGACACACCTCCTTGCTTAGCTGTGCTGAGTTAAGCTCAAATGGAAGCCATGGAGCTCCAATGTGCTTACACCAAGCATGACATACCCCCTTTTCTTGTCAGCTGCTTCTCCTGCTTATACCACTGCCTTATAGCCCTTACATGGTTAGGTGCAGCTAGAGAATAGTCCCTTGTTACACCACTACACCAGAGAATTTCTCCTTAGCAACTGGTGTGACCTGCTTTGGTTTTGATTCTGCATGCCATACACTATAATGGCAAAATGCAGATTTCACCTAAAATTGTCTTTTCATATTTCTTTTTATTTTCTGCACAGTCTCATTTGTGCACCACTGCACTATGCTTAAATGGCCGAAATTGGCCAAAAAAATTTTTGATTTTTATAATATTGCAACTCTTTTCCATGCCAATGGCCATATTTTTGGCCATTGCCATGCCTGATGATTATACATGCTTTCCTTTCAGCTGTCATGCCCCCCATTTTGATTTTTGCAGAAATGTACGCGGTCAGTAATCAAATACATTTCTGCAACAGACACTGTTCTGGCTAGGATGCCTGCCTGCTTACTGAATCACTAATCCACCTAATTTGCATGTTTTTTACCAGAAAATGAGGTAATTAGCATTATTCAGTGGTGTCAGTGTCAGAATAGTGTTAGCAGGCTCATGTACGCCCCCAACCTTGTTTACTCGATTGCTCCATGGCCATATTCCATGCAGGAGATGCTGCACTATTCTGGCATGGAAGATAACATTTTTTGAATCCTGGGGATACCCTGTGCGATGATGTAGTTTCCTCACCCCAGTAATGTCCAGCACAACATATCAGAAAGAGACCCTAACCTACATGAAGTTCTTATATATTGTACAGTGGTTGCATGTCATTGGCTAATGATAGTGCAAATCAGCTTTGTTTGCTGCAATTAGCATTTCAGACCCACAGACTGGTTTAGAGGCAATCACCTGCTGATGAGAAGCATGTTTAAAAGACAAGCAGCTGGCTATGGTGAACCAGTCAGTATGAGACATTCCTCATTTAGAGCATGCCTATTTGAAAACTTTGCTATCACCACATATCAACAGAGGAGTACTGCACTCCATCAGGTGTGTAACTGATTTTGTGCATGACAGGATGCAGATGGGTGCATAAATGTATAAGGAATAGGAAATACAGCATTAAGCCTGTCATAGACCTGTTGATAATGAAACATCATTGATCCCCCGTTGTCTTACACCTACACAGGATGTATTATACATCAAGGGTGCATTGTCTGTTGTCATTGTGGCACACTGGGCTCATTGGACTGTCCCTGTAGAGTGGTTGTAATAGCACACTGCTAAATGTGTGGCTCTGTTCTTATGATGTGTTATCGGGGGTTGCCTATAGGGGACACACCACAGTAGACCTTAGTGTTGGGTGCATGATCATACAGCAGTATCTGTCGTGGCTCACATGGAAATACCTGACTATTGCTACTATCTCAGTTGTATCCACACACTTAGTATGTTTGAACACTACGGAGTATGATATGTGTGAGCAAGAAGTGGATAGTGCCAGTCATGTTGTATCTCTACATAGTGTACTTCCACTTCCATGTAAGTGATCCTGTAATGTGGTCCCTTTTTTGTCTTCCAGGAATCATGTGTCATAGACACCATGCACCCTTCTCTAATGCAGAAAATGAAATTATACTTGAAGGACTAAGGCAACATCATTGCATGCTGCTGTCCAGGGGGGATGCAATACAGGGAACAATGGGCAGCATTGTTGGCAGATCTTATCTGTGATGTCAATGGCCTGGGCCATCAGGGGAGGACATTTGAGCAGCTTCAACACCGTGTAATGGACATTATCAATACTGTATTATGAAGGGCAGCAGATGTAGCTAGAGATTGTGCTGTCACTGGTGGAGGGCCTGCAGTGGAACAACCACTCACAGACACTGAGCATTTTCTAATGAAACTAGGCACACACAACAGCTCCCAGGCATCCATCATACCATACACTGTAGAGGTGGGTGCCACAATTTTCGCAGCAGAGGAGCATTCAAGTAGGCTTACTGTGATCAGCATTGTAATACTATAGTAGTCAGTGTATCAGGCTGTACATACTTTTATGTGGGAGTCAGGTCTTAGGTCTTTGGGGGAGGGTTTTACCTCAGTTGTATTCTCATACTCAGAATGTCACCAATACAACAAGTGGCACAGTAGGTACTTTAAATGTGAGATATATTTTTATTTTTTATTTATTTATTTTTATTTTTATTTTACATTTGTTGACCGGGCTAGATGAATGTATTACCTTGTTGTGCTGCAAAATGCACTGGTATTGACATTAACTCACCCTCAACTTTTCACAGGTCAGTCAGGTAGTGGCCAAGATTGTGGTCCTGCTCCTGGTAACAATGACACCATTTTGTTAAGTAACATTTATATTCTATTAAAGTTAAGGGCCAGAATAATGTCCTTTTTAAACATAATGGCGTGTGTAAACAGGGTAGAATGTTTTTATTTTTTATTCTGGAACAGGTACATAAGGATCTTAGAGGGGGTAATCACAGGGCTGTAGATGAACAAAAAGAACCACTTTGGCAGTGACAGTTAAGAGAACATAAGCTTCCTGGTTTAAATGAGGCATTTACTCTAAAATGCCTCTTTAAACACAAAAGGTTGAAAGGACATTAAATTAGGCAGTGAAACATGTATTTCAATATATTTGTTAAGATGATAGTAGATACAGAAGGAATCACCACAGGATGAAGATCTCCGTGAAAACTTAAAACATCTTTATTTGGAAACAAAAAATGAGCGCTTTTGCGTAGTGGACTACGCTTCTTCAGATATATTTACCAATAAAATTACATTCCTTTTATACAAAACTTTTTGGCGCACAAGCCAACAATAATTTAATTAATCAATTAACTAAATAATTAACTAAATCAATCAATTAAAACCATTAGGCAATAATACGCATTTAAAGTAACATCACATAGCACACATATTGAGGGTGCTCGGTTATTTCAATGGCTAGTAAAGGCGCTGTAAAAAAACATTTAAAACCATATTGGCCATTGTGTTCGCTATCTATTTATACCAACAAGCGCTATGCAAATGTACGCGAAATTGCACAAAGAAAAAACATATATCTAAGCATCACGGAGAATGTGCAAAGATGTTAATATAAAAATATGACATTGTGGTTATTTAAAAAAACATTCATACATCATATTGTAGCACATACAGAGAAAAATGCAGTATGAAAGTGCAAAGGTACATAACATTACATGATCTTAGAGCTGCTATACAAAGTTATAAAGTGGAGTTAATAATATTATATATTATAAAATATATTATATTTGTTAAGATAGGAGTATTGGGTTTTTTATGTGTTGATTTATCAAGTATATTTTCATTTTGCTTAATTAAAAGGTAAATTGTACTGGTCATGTTTTACTTGAAGTGATTGTTATAAAAGTCTTGAGCTGAATGTGCATTTTGTTCTGAGGAAGTCTATTTTGGACTAAAGCTGAGAGGACAAATTTGACCACTAATCCAGTTGTGAGTTTTTTTATGGTGAGTATTGGTGGATTTTTTTGTACACAATAATGCAGGTATTCATGTACTGCTATTTTCCTGCTTATCACAGGTGACCGGGGGGGGGGTAGTCTCTGTCCCCTACACATCCAAATGTCAGTGTCTCTTCAGATTCCAATGATGATGGTGGCCACAGTGAGGCACAGGTGGGGGTGTTGGGGGCTGAATCTGTCCCAGAGGTAGACATCCCTCTTCTGCCTCCATTGCAACCACAGACAGTTAGTATGCCCACTCATACCTTGTCCCCACAGGCCACAGATAACGGGCAGTCAGAGGGTGGGGCATTGAACAGGAAAGTGTAGCAACTATGGCTCAAGTGAGTGCAGCCACTGGTTTAGCCAGAGAGCTGGTGAGGTCACACACAGGCAGATTGACAGGGGTGCTTGTAGGAGGCCTGCTGTCCATCCACCACTTGTTGCAGGTGTCGCATTATGGGTTACTCGGCACATGTTTCGGGCCATTCTGGAGGTACAGGCACATTCTGAATGGAAAACCAGACTTATGCTTAGGATTATGGATGCAGCACAGTCTGACATCTGTGACTGCCTTCACCGCATTAGGGACACCCTGGATCAGTTGACTGATGTAGTAGACAGAAGGTGGGCTGAGACAGTGTCTGTCTTGGACTGCATATTGTCTGTGCTGGAACATGTAATTGGAGCTGAGCATTGGACTCATGAACATAGGTTAGCAACCCCATTTGCTGAGACTCCATGTGGCCGAGCACAATCACACTCCCATAGTGGCAGTACATCCGGCATACAGAGGGGAGTGTGCTGTCCACACCATGAGGTGGTAGACCATGGGCTCATGGTCCTGGGCATTCCTGTAGGGGACATAGTCCCAGCAAACAGCAGTTACCATCAGGTACAAGCACATCTTCTGAACTTGGGCATGGAGGTGCCAATGCAACTCCTGGCAGAGCCAGTTCCCATGATTGTGGCCAGAGATGGTGAACTGTCAACTCTACCATGTATGGTCCAAAGCTGTCCAACATACAGAGTAGGGCTAGCACTAAGCTTGACTGTATACATGCACACACTCACACATCACTGTTAAATGGTGGTCACCTACAGATACAAACATCACCTTTCCATGGTCCATCTTACCTGCTTCCCTTCCTGACTCACACACATGCTGCTAACAATTTGGGTCAGCTGAGGCCTCCTGCACCCATGCACAGCTCGATGTGCAAGTGATGATACCTGTGCCACATGCCTGTCATCCTCACCATCGGTGCAGAGAAATGAAGGTATGTGTCTGATGCACAGGGAGACTATATTAGTTAACATGTACTTGTGTAATGCAGTGTTGTTTTGCCATGCCACTTGTATTGGTTAATGACAGATACAGTGTGCTGGCATTTGTCACAAGTACACCACATACGTGTGTGTATATTATGTTGTATGATGTTGTAAAGGCTGTATACTTACATGATGACAGGTGTGTCATGAACCTCTTTATGTTTCTGTTTCAGGGGTCTGTAGGACTAATCAATGGATAAGCAGTGGCAATGAAGCAGCACAGGATGTCATGTCAGCACAGCAGAAATATGTCATCAGCAAGGTACAGAACTATAAGTGAATGGCTCTATAGGTTCATATCTGTATAGCAAGCTAACAAGGACAATGGTGGTATTCAGCGTACTCATGCATCCCTAATCTGTGAGCAAGTCTCCTACCCTTGATAAGTGTCACCATGGTTTTGGGAACTCACACATCTACAAGCCGTGGTAATGGTGATGACCCATCAACAAATATTCTGTGTCTAGTACAGACAGTTCCCCTACACCAGTTATGATTGTGGTGCTCTACATCCCAGTGTGTAACCTGCACATGATGTATGTCACAGTAGATGTGTGCTTCATGTGCATGTGGGGCTTGTTTCATGTAGGATGTACTATTTTTGTTACATTCATGTCTCTCGAGCATGCACTATGCATACCACAGTGAGGGTGTAGGCGTGTAGAACAGATGAGACATGTATTAGTCCTGTCATGGATACGTGGAAGGTACACTGTGAGATCTGACACCTCTCTGTATGGAGCCAG
Source organism: Protopterus annectens (assembly GCF_019279795.1). Classification (NCBI taxonomy): domain Eukaryota; kingdom Metazoa; phylum Chordata; order Ceratodontiformes; family Protopteridae; genus Protopterus; species Protopterus annectens. The sequence continues at coordinate 897,838,481 of NC_056732.1, read as the reverse complement.
ACACATCTCCTCCAAAGCATTTAGGGGACAGACTACACATGTACGGTCATGACACAAACTCCATAGGACATATTATCTATGCTGTGTATTGTTGTACCATGGAACCTGTGTGGCTGCTACAGTTGTAGGATAGTGACATAGCAAGGGTGCTGGTGCACACAATCATAGATGTGATGACTGCCACATTATGTATAGCAGTGACAGTCTGGGACTTATATTCCAAACCTGTCAGTGTAAGGTGTACAGCAGTGAATGCTTCCCCACATTTTACCAACCAGTGAGAGTCTAAGGCTACATTACTCTCTGTGTCCATAACTCCATGTGTAATGGCTCAACCATGTGTGGTGTACAGACACTACAATATTTTGCAGGGATGGATGATGTCCCACAGGATAGTATTGTGCAGTCATTGGCAGTTAGACTTTGTCAGTGGCTCAAAGTACAACTGACTGAGCCTTAAATCATCCTGAATACCCTTTGGTTCTGTGTGGGAGTCTGCATATGGGGAGCTGTCACAATCACCTGCTAATGTACTCAGTCAGAGGTCACTGGCACTGGCTTTGACTGCAAAGAGGGACTAGGTTGATGGGATATGCAAATAATGGAGGGTGGTGAACTCCACTGGTGACTGGCATCATTGCAGTGCACGTCTCCCACTGCTATCTTCCCAGAGTATGACCGTCAGACAGTTGCCTATCCACAAGCTGACATAACACTCTGTACATGATGTACATAGTTTCCAGCAAGGCCTGATGGCCTAATATTGTCATACACCTTGTCAGGCCATGGTTGGTGGAGTGTGACATATGTTTGACATCCATTGCATAGTGTAACACTCAATGGGCTCTACTGGTTTCAGCTGGTAGGCATGATCTGGCCTTGAGAAAATGTAACAGTGTTTGGTCCAGTGACATTAGGTGTGCAATAGTGTCAGTTCTCATATCCATGCTAACTGTTACCATGGCATTTCAGGTGACATGACTCAGAGATCTGGGGTCACCACTTGGCATTACCTGCTAGTTGTCCTCTGTGCAAGTAAGTGTTGTAGTTACTTCCAGCATGTTGTAGGAAGAGAGTCATACAAGGTGTCTTTACAGAGTACAGACAAACATGTTAGGGAAGTGTAATATGTACACACTGTGTTGCTTAGTCATGCTGTAACTCACTCACCCAAAGGATGGTCCAGATACTTAATTACAATGCCCTGCAGCAGTGCTAGGGGAACCAACATAGTGCATCAAGTATTTACCAATATGGGTGACCAGTACAGCTCGCCCCAGTGTGAGGTCCTCCCTGGTGGGATATGGCCACAGATCAGTCTCCTTAGAACTTCTGGCACATACCCTCCTTTCAGACAATACAGACATATGTGTCAAGACAGCCATTTATTACTTCCTGTGGGATGGTTGACTTAGCGTGACTGCAGCCCCCTTCAGAGGGGACAGGCAAGTATACAGAGGTCTACATCCATGCATTATGTCAGCAGTTTTACAACAGCATGAACTCAGCTGTACGTGACAGGAGGGACACAGGGTCATCATGGTTCAGCAAACCTGACTGTTGGACAACTGCCATTAGCAGGCTGTACAGTAACAGGTGGACAGTGCTGCATGACATTTGAGATGAGGATGCCCCCCTCTTATATGGAGGCACTACCTCCTCAGCTAAAAGAAGAACATAGTGTTGTTGTGATGTTGAGTAGACACGGTAAGTGACAAAAGTAGCCACCCATACAAAACGGAACCATAATGCACAGTGTACTTACATGTGTGACCTTAAAGGACGGGCCCTGATTGTTGGTGACCTCATACATCATGATGCCACATATGATGGGCCTGGACTCATACCTGACCTTTGCACACACACTGTCTACATCAACTACACTCCCTTGTCCCCACCACATATGACACATGACATTTCTACAACCTGTCTCCAAAAGAGCTAGCAAGTACGACTGGTGCACGGCATGCCCAAACTAGTAAACAAAATGAAGAAGTCAGCACTCGGATGCAAACATTGTTTATTCCTTCCCTTCTTTCAGACCGGTTTCAGTATCAAACCTTCTTCAGTGATAAAACATTCATAATCCAGGAACAGTTTTTATACATATTGTACATCCCCAATTATGACATCACTTTCCCCATTTATCTATTTAAGCCTCCAAATACATATAAAGCATTAAACAAAATAAACAATGTACTTGTGATATCAGATGTTTAGCCAAACTTCCATTAATAACCTATTATTACATATAAAGTTACCAATAAGAGTCCTTAACAAAAAGAACATCATAATTTATCATTAAGTCCTGGATGAAATAGGGCGCCCAACTTAATAATCCATTTTCTTTCCTTTTGAGTTAATATAGTGTGCCAACCTTGTTTTGTTGCTCTATTTCCCTTTACCTGGTCAATGATGACAAATCCAAAAGTGGCAGTTTTGGGTAACTGACAATGGGCAGGATTCACGAAGCCTACGTGTAAGAGTTACAAGGCTTACACGGAGGCTGCAGTTAAACAGTGTGACGTCAGCATGTCATGCATATGCATGAGGGCATGCTGAATCACACCTAAGGCTTACACGGTCCGTGGAAGACAGTAGGGGGCATGTCCGTAGGCTGAGCCCTGCAAATGGACACGCCCCCAGAAGAGTAAAAGTGCCGAAAGTAAACCCCCATGACAGAGTCCATGGAAATGTGAATAAACACAACACAACACATGCCCCCACAGACTATGAACATAAAATATATAAATGAACATGTTATATTTTTTTTTAAATTGTAAAGATGTTTGCCTGTGAGTGCGCTCATTTGCGCGGGCGTGCCCGTAGCTTAGCCACAGTTAGCAGTAAGTGGAAAAGCATATAAGAACTAACTATGCAAAGAAAGCCAAAAAGAAATAGCGTAGCAGTGGAGACATCGGCTAAAGAGCAGGCAGTCATGGTTCAAGACTCCACAACATCAATTTTTATTTTCAGTGAAATAAGCACAAAACAAGTCCCTGGCATATATGTACACATATAAAATTATATGTTATGTAAAATGTAATGAAATGGGACATTTATTTTGAAGAAATGTGAGATAACAAAATAATAAAAGATGCCAGCTGTGCCTATAGCTGAGCTACAGTCTAACAAGTTAAGTGTATCTGCCCGTAGGTGAGCAGTGGTTTAACAGGTGTAGAATGAGTGCCCGTAGGTGAGAAGTGGTTTAACAGTTGTAGAATGAGTGCCCGTAGGTGAGCAGTGGTTTAACAGGTGTAGAATGAGTGCCTGTAGGTGAGCAGTGGTTTAACACGCTGAAACTGTATGCACCTAGCTGAGCTGAGCGCAATACGCGTGCTGACAGCCAAAAGAAGCGTGAACCAGCGTAACCGGTTTGCTGGAGCTGCGCGCCATGCCAACAAACTAACTGATGGGCAACATTGAGCAAGCTGTAACAAAACTGCCTTTACACAGACACACCTCCTAGCCTGTGTAGACAGTCATAAAATATAAAAAGCACTGGCCAGTTTCGAACCCAGGATACCATGCACCATAGTCAAGGTACTGAACCACTAAGCCATGACAGCTGTACTTAAAAATGCAGTAATAGCAAATATATAGGAATGAATAGAAAGAGGAGCATGACAGAGCAGGTTTTGTGAAGCTGATACAATTCCAAAATGGCCAATCACAGATAAGTGCGGGAAAAATGCAATATATAAGCCCCATAGGTGGGAATACACAGCATAACCGATTGTAGAACTAACTTGCAGCCAGAATGTCAGGAGTAGGTGAGGGTAGTTGCTTTCGAGCACAGAGGTGGGGTGTTGAGGAGTCCAAATATATGGTTTGGCTCCTTGTCCAAAATCATGAGGCCCAACTCATGCAGGGCCAGGTCCTGTGGGGAGCATATAGGGCTGAGGCGTGGTACCGGTTGGCTCATGATCTTACCAGTGCCACAGGAATTCCAAGGGCTGATGAGCAGGTCTGTCACCACCATGCGGACCTGAAGAGACGGAAGCAGGACCAACTGAACCTTTGGATCCAGGAGGCCCGGCAAATGCCCAACGCCCCACTACTGAGTAAGTTACATCTAATTATGTATGTAAGAAATTAACCTAGCTGATATTATGGAGATGTGCATTCCAATATTACTTTATTTATATTACAGCTGCAGGTGTCCATTCTGCGAACCACAGAGCCCATGGCGATAGGCTGGTGTGGTTGCGCCACCAGGCAGGTCAGTAATCCTCTCCCTGTAACTGTAAATAAATATAAAAGTATGACAGTTAGCAAAAGAATGCAGTGTAGTCACTAAGTAATAAAATGTGCAAGTAACAGTGTAAGAGTGTTTGCAAGTATTGCTTGATTACAAAAGTGTGTTGCAGTCTGTAATCCAAGCAGAAAAATGAAAATGTCTGAAATAAAGTCTGAAATAAAGATGTCCCACCTGTAATATAATAGTACACAACCTGCAGCAGGCTGAAAAGTACAGCTGCAGAAGATGAGCAAAACACATGTGTGAAATATATCCCTGTTGAAATACTGAAACATGACAGAAGTGAGACTGTTGGAAAGGATTGTAATAACTAGAGGTAAAACATGTCAATAAAGCCTAGAAGTAAGTACCATCCTAAATTGTAAAAATAAAACATGTGAGAGAGTGTGAGAAAGAGTTATGAATCCACCAATAAAGTAGTAATAACTCCTGAATAAAGTATACTGCAGTCAGTACAGAATAAAATGAATGTGACAAGCAGAACCAAACTGCGAAATGTGTTCAAAATGTTCCTGCAGCTGGAATGTGTATCCCAAAATCTGGATATGTTGCTCTCAGTCTGCAATATGCAGATAGTATGATTGTCTGAAATACCAAACATCCACAGTTGTCTACAGCTATATAAAGCAAATGTAGCAGGATGATGTAGCTGAACAGAGCCAGATATGAACGTGTATGAATAAAAATGGAAATGTATATTGATGTAGCCATAACATTCCTATCACCAACTTGAAGTAGTTATCACATAGAAAACTGTAGGTAGAACTGTAGTGTGTATATATCTGCAGCTATTAGAAATGTACAGCATATGTATTGGTATTTGAAGGTGTTAATTATATTTTCTTCACCCTACCCTATAAACACATATAATCCATTCAACGTGAAATTGGTATGTGCAATCACAATTAACACCCCTGGACATTTGCACTGTTGGGTCATACATATTTGCATGTACATTGATGCATCTGCCCTATTCATACATCCAAACCTGATGGCCAGTTGCCATCAATCAACCCTGCATGTTGTTGGACTGTGTATTGCTGTTCAAATTATGCATGTGTTATGCTCGCTGTTCAATGGTGTGAATATCTGGGTGTTTGGTTAATGGGAATACTAATGCATGCTGTTACAACTAATTGTGAATGGTATTGTATGTTACTAACCCAAACTGTCATGACATAATGCAAAACATAGGATGACAGGAAAGGCGGGTTCCAGCGGACCCACCTCTTCCACCTCAGCTGGCGAGTGCACCTGGCAGTAGTGCCCAGTCCGGATTCTCCTCCGGTGGCCCTGTGCCACCTGCGGGTGGAAGTGCTGCAGGGGATGGGGCTTGTTCCCCCTCTGCAAGTGTGGCTGGAGGAGAACCACCACTCACCCTCCGTAGCGTCCGGACTGTGGTGCGTAGGGAGATCCAGGAAGCTGTTCTTGGGCCCCTACGCCAGCTTGAGGCACAGGTGGCACAACTAATGGGCATGCCTGCTGCCCAGCCTACACAGCCCCCAGCACAGCCCCATCCTGGGCAGTGAAGGCACAGTGGCAACTGCCCATGGGTGGGGATATCAGTTCCACTGTTGCCATCTGTGAGCTCATGGGCTCTGGATATCCAAACATCCATCCCCGTCATGTGTATAACCCCCCCACACACATGCCACCCCTGTATGCATCTTGTTTGTCTTTTCTGTTGACCTACCCAACCTACCTCCCCAGCTATACCAACTTCCTTTACCTGACATACCACTCTCACCTGAAAAAAAAAAAAAAAAAGGGCACTCTGTACCCACAAAAAAATTACGCCCCATACATAGCTTCCCATTTCGCACACATGTCTGCTGGACATGAAAACTGTCAATTACAATTAGCTGTACAACAAGTATTATTGTTGTCCTTACACCTCTCTCAGGGGTGGAAGGTTTCAAATGTCACACCAAATTACAAACATATGCACAGCTGTTTCTGATGAAGAAATAGGCAGCTATGGGCCTTACCTACATCCCTCCTGCAAAACCCAAGCTTGTTTCCATACTGTCTTACCCTCTTTGTGACCCCTTTTTCACCACTTTCCTGTCTCCCCATTTCCATTTCTTTTAAAGAAAATAACGCGGGTGTGCGCAAGAGTAAGCACTTTTAAGCGGTTGTAAGCGGGTGTGCACAGAGCTGAACGCCAGTGCGCATGTGTGAGCTCTGCGCAAACCAGTGCTAACCCGGTTACAACTGCTTAAAAGTGGCTTAGTCACTCTGAATGACAGGTCCTGCAGTCTGTTCAAAAGCAAAATAAAATCCCACTATCAGTCCCAAAGCCAGGACCTTGGAAACACTAGTCTGCATGACGTACCACTAAGCCATGACTGTTACATAAGAACATTGTGCTACAATAAATACATCATGTAATAGTAGGAATGAATGTAAAGGGAATATAGGATGTGTAGTACACAAAGCATGTCATGTATATTTACTGTCAAATGTAGTGGATTTCTATAATAGTAGTGTGCGAACAGAAACAGCCATGCTAGTTGGTAGCTAGTAGGTAATAATGTCACTGTAGCACCTTGCAAGCCACACACATACTCACAGCAGGATAATCACTGCCCATACCCCACAACCTCTTACAGGAACACATCTGGACCAAGTAGTAAAATATGTGGAGCAAAGGGCCAAAAACAGGGACACATTCCAAATAATGTTACAACAAACTTAGACAGTTCAGAAAGTAAAAGGTTCTGCATTTTGTTGAATATTTGGAAGGGTATGAAGTCTGAAATTTAAATGTTTGTCACTATATTCTGACTTGAGCCCAGAGTGATTTGCCAGAAAGAGCTGTTTATGAGATACTGACCAAAATATGAGGCAGAAATGTGGAAAACCTGCAAATATCTGTACACATGAGAGGTCTGACACTGCCATATTTGAATAGTTAAGAGCCTTGACATGGCAACAGTGACTGAGTTACAGGGATGCCCCACAGACTCCATGTGTGAGTTTGACTGAACACTGGAGGATTTCATAATCATGGTTACAACAACAATCATTCATATAGATCAAGAATTAGTACGAACCATTCAATGGTGGTTAGGCCTACCAACGCTCATATTGTACTCTATAAAGCATGACAAAAATTGTTCAGGATATGAATATGTATATGTATGGTTTGGTATTCGTATCTGGTATGTTGGCGTTAAACATTGAGTATTGTACAATTACAATGTTGAAACTGTATTATCTACAAGCATATTATTTCAATTTATTATAATCTATAATATAGCTGAGAATGAGGCCACTATACTCTTTTTGCCTTATTTTGTAATATATTATATGATCAGTACTTGGTTCATTATTATTCAGTTCTTTTGAACTTGTGGTTATCACCCTTCAAAATATATATATATACTAGTGGTATATATTTTCTGCTTTTTTACACTATGATATGCATTCACAAATAGTGACTATGGTATTGGTCTATTACCTTGTATATGTATGTCATATAATGGCTTACTTCCAGAGCTTTGATTTTTATCTTTAAAAATATGACTTAATATCTACACCTCTGGCATTTTTATGTCACTGGTCATATGCTTTAATCAAGAATGGAACATGCACTTTGTTACTCCAGCCACTGGGTGGTGCTGTAATATTGCTTCCAGGTAATCAGAGACTAGTATAAATGCAGGCTGCTTCATTTCATTCAAAAAAAAAAAAAAAAAAAAAAAAAAAAAAAAGACTTTATTGTATTCATTGATAAAGGCTGAATAGCCGAAACCGGTCTGGATTTGAAGGAATTATAAATAAATAATCATTATTTCTTCATTACTGCGTGTTCACTATCGTTTTTTGCTGGCCGTTGGTGGTTTACATTGTTGGCTTGACCCTGCATGCCATCCTTGCGGAGCGTATGGTTGGTTGCTGCCACAGTATGTACCTCACATGACAGCTACAGATATGGAGAAGTACACAGTGACATGTACAACACTGTGACAATGCACTCAAACACATTACCAATGCACAGTAACTGACAACACCACAAAGTACACACATACTACCCATATAGAGGTTACAACTCCTGGATTTACATACTTAAGTCACACCCATGATAGATGTCCAACAACCATAGTAACACCTCACACCATCCACAAACTGCTGTGTGTCATCTGTAACACTGCAATGGAGAGCACATGGTGGAGGTACAGGTTCCTACCCACAGATAAGACATGCCCTGCAATATACCACACAGCATTAAGAAGCAAGACTCCCCATGAGTACATGTCACACATACCCCTGCTGAATGTTAGTCAGATAGGTAATATGCCATATAAGTCACCCTGTGTAACTGTTTGACAGCAGCAGGTACCATCACATCCCATGTGTCACAATGGTCAGGGTAGCAGAACAGTATGCTGCTGTAGTCCCAGGGGCAATAGCATATTGTATTGTATTGCATTGTAATGTATTGTATTGTGTTGTATTGTAGTGGTATATAGACGTGCCTCCTTTGTGTAGTGGAACCACTGCTGCTGTGCGCCAGTGTACATGTACATATCCTGTAGTCAGGCTAGTGTTACATAGCGCTTCTATATGTGTGTTTAGCTCCTCTTGGAGTTCATGTAGCATGCAACCGGGGATACCATCAGGTCCTATTCATGTTGTGTATCGTGCTTTCCTGAGGGCAAATCTCACCTGGACATCTGTGATGACAGGGAGGTTACAGTCAGCTGTCTTATTTTGGGGGAGAGGGAGGGGGGAAACCTGTACTGAACCTGTCTGCTACAATGTTGCCAATATCTGTGGGTTCAGGGAATTATTTGTTCTTGTGTACTAACTATGAGCATAGTGGAGGGTTTCTGACCAGGTTGCTAACATAACTAAAGAAGGCCGTGTGGTTATCTGTAGTGTCCCTGTTGATTTCCCTCTCAAAGTTGCCCATGGATGTTTGTATGTGAGAAAATAGCTCCTTACTAGTGTTGATCAGACATGCCTTCCCTTTATGGAATTATGCTCTGTCTTGCAGTAGCTTCCATCTTTTGTTATACAGTCTGTCTATGGCCTGGGTCCACCAGACAGAATACTATCCCTTTGTGGAGAGTGTCTTGGTCTTAAATGGGATTGCATGATCCATGCATTCTTGGAGATGTCCATAGAAATAATTTGTGAAGGGGTCAGCATTGTGGGTTGTATCTTCCACTGGCCCAGTGGGCTGAAAGGATACCATGTCACTGTTACAAAGTGTAACGTTTGCATTTGAAATGTTATTCACTATAGTCGTTTGTGCTGGTGGTGGAGGTGGGATATGTATATCCAGGGCAATTAGTTTGTGGTCAGCTCACAGTAGTTGTTGATGTACCCCATACAGTACCTCAATACAAACCCCCAGAGTGAGGAGGTGCTTTGGACCTGAATCAGTGTTCTGACTGCTGGGGTTTGGTAGTATGTCATATGGAGTGTGCCAGGTACTGTTGCACAGTTGTTGGCTGAGCACTGCTACCTGGCCATTTACATGTGTATCCACCAATAGACAGACAGATGCTATATATGTGAGATATGTTGTATCACAACAGTCGAGTAGCATGTTTAGTATGTGTGCCAAATTCTGCTGACATATTTAGCTGATATCCTGTTATTTCCTTTTAAAGGACTATGGCTCACCAGCGCAATCCAGCTTACTCAGCAGCTGAGGATGAGGAGATACACCAGAGCCTGGTGCGGGATTATGCAATACTCTTTTCCCGCACCAGCCAGAATCAGCAGGAGAGGGCTGCACTGTGGCAAGACCTGGTCTGTCGGGTAAATGACATAGGCACGCATAATAGGACATATGAGCAGGTACATCACTGCAGTGATTTAATCAGAAATATCCGTCAGCGTGCATCAGATATCCACAGGCAACAGGTTGCCACAGGTGGTGGGGTGGGTACACATCCCCCACTCACCAGACTGGAGGGACTACTCATAACTGTTGTGGCTCCAGCCTGCCAACAACAACAGCAGCAGCAGACATGCATTATGATGGAGGCTGGAGCCATGCAGCAGCAAGACTACGAGCGTGCAGGTAATATGCCATATGTATAGTTGACTGTTGTGTACACTGGTAGTTAATGCATGTGTGAGGTGTGTCCTTGTTTTGTAGCTGTCATCATAGTATTTAATGTGCAAGTATGATATTCTCAATATCAGCAGCTGACCTGTGAAAGGCGACTGTTGTACTACTGACCTGTATCATACTCAGTAACAATGGCACAGTTGAGCCCACTGACATTAGTTTCCTCACTTCTGCAGGTCCCTCCGGTGTAACAACAATACAGCCTATCCATGCTGGTGAGTGTGTATTAACAATACCTTTAATAGTCTTGATAGTAATAGTAATATTAGGCTCACTGAATAGTGCTCTGTGTATGCATGCAGGTGTGTCTGTGTCTGTGTGTTGATATCTCGCAAACTGAGTAGTGTGCAACTGGGTGCAACTGTGTGCAACTGTGTGCATGTGTGCAACTGTGTGCATGTGTGCATGTGTGCACCTGTGCATGTGTGCACCTGTGCATGTGTGCATGTGAGCATGTGTGCATGTGTGCACCTGTGCACCTGTGCATGTGTGCATGTGTGGACCTGTGCATGTGTGGATGTGTGCATCACTGGTAATATTGTGTAGACATTGTAAACTGTGTTTCCTGTTTCCCTTACACAGGTTCTGGTGCTGCTCTGGTGTCATGCAGCAGGGAACCTGAATCAGGTGCCATGGGTACTGATAATGATGACATCTGTGTAATGGCACAGGAAGGTATGCCAGAGTTCGTCATTGGTCAGCCAATTGACAGTACACAGCTGTCAACCCCATCAATGCACACAGTTATCCTGCCAATACACCCTTTGTCACCAATGTCCCTAGGTGATGGACAGGATACAGTGGGCATTGACCAGGGTAATGTGGTATCTGTGGCACATGTGTCCCCACACAGCAGCCATGGGCATGGCCCTGAGTTGGTACCACACAGACAGATCTCCAGGGGTTCTTGTGGGAGCATCCGTGGGCATACTGCCCCTGTCAGACGTGCCCACAGAGGTCTTACAACCTCAGCTATGTTTCGGGCTGTCATGCAGGCACAGTCATGTATGGAACGGTACACCAGACAGGGTCTGAGGGAGCTGACAGCATGTCACACAGCCATGACTGACAGTATGCGTGACATTGCGGCTGCCATCCGTAATTTCACCGATGTCATAGACAGATGTTGTGGGGACATATTAGACCGGTTCCACAACTACATATCCATGAGCCAGGGTGATGGTGGACGGTTGAGGTGTCGACGTGGGCGTATGCCAGCAACAGCAACAGCTGGCAGTCGTCGCGGACGACAACAGGGCCGCGGCTGCCCCCATAGTGCCAGCAGCAGCCCCAGCAATGCTGGGTCTGTGCTGTCATCAGACCGCCCCAGGAGACCACGTGCACATGGCTCTGGCCAGGCCCGACAGGGATCTGTGTCCAGTAAATTAACACCTGCTTCTGATGACAGTACCCAGTCTGGGTTGGTACCAGATACGGTCCGTAGCATCCCTGCAAGGCACAGGTACCGTGTCTGTGGCCAGAGACACTGATCTGTATGACCTGGCAGGTACAGTCTGTGGCTGTCCACAAACACCAGTATATGGCAGCCATGAGGTGGAACTGTGTGCATCCATACACACATGTGAATTGACAACACCTAGGGCTACCACATACACGCACACACTGCATCAACATTGCCCCACCTTGTACTGCTGTCCCTCACCAACACACATACACATACATGTCAATTGGTGGTATTGGTGGCTGACTCAGGCATACCAAGTTCACACCCTGTGCATATGATGAAACTGTGCCACCTCCTGCAATCTGTAACATCAGTGCAGATACAGGTTAACATGTTGCTGATGCACAGGGTGATTACATAGACGTGTAGTAATAGTATCATGTTGTTAACAGTACTGTGTGCTGATATAATTGTGGGTATATCCCAGCATGCCTGATGCAGTAAGGGTATGATTGTCATGTAGTGTTGTCTACACCCATGGTAAGTACCATAGTGTATCATCTGCACATGTTGGCATACTGGTGGTAAGGATGTCAACAGAAGGCTACATACATAGGTAGCACAGGGGATAAGGTAATGAAAGCATTGATACGCAATGATGGACATATAAACTGCATGTGGCATGTTACCCACACTAGACTCTGCAATGCGGATGTATGAGGATGTTGATATGTGTGCAGTACTACACGACTGGTACAGGACACACAGGAGCATCCTAGCACTGCAAGCTCACATCTCATACCATGCTAGACAGCCCCAACACACAAAACTAACTATCACAGGAGGGAGAGTCCCCATACATGTCAGGGATACTGTGGTGGCAGGCCAGGTAGCATACATCCTACTAAGTATGGAACCACTGAGTGAAGGCTCAGTGTCTGTTATTTGACATGTGTATTACTGCAGGTATGAGCACCTGGGTTTCCATCCAGTTATTGTACATCCTGACAGTACATGGTCTGTACACTTGTGTGCGCTGAGACTGGACCCTAGCCATCTGACCTGTGGATTTCCATGTACATGTGTATAGTGCCTGCATATTTGCACTGTTACCTAGTGGAAGTGGTACAGCTTGTTTGTTGTACAATGGACTACATGCAGCCCTGCTTACTGTAGCTTTGTTTGCATGCGTGTTTGCTTGCAGTTACCCTGGAACACTGATCCCACCTGCAATGCAGAGTTACAGAGCTTCTGTGGACTCCTAGTGACATCTGCATGGCTTACTAAATGTATGTCCATGTCTCACTTGACAAAATGGCACTGTTTGTCCTGTTCACATGTACGTTGCCTGTGACACATTACATATGACTTACCTGGCATTTGTCCACGTGAGCAGTCATATATGCCAGTGCTAATTAATCACAGACACTACACCCAAATAAAACCAAGACCCGATCCTCCAAAGGCAGACGTCCTGTCTGGTGGACCCCAGCCATAAACAAACTATACAATAGAAGGAGGAAGCTACTCAATGATAGAGCAAATTCCCAAAAAGGGAAGGCATCACCGATCAGTATTAGCAAACAACTACGGGCACTCATAAAATTGTCTAAGGCCAGCTTCGAGAGGAAATTGCACAGGACACTAAGGATAATCACAAGTCTTTATTTAGTTATGTTAGGAACCTGGGTGGTATTTCCCAGATATGCTCAGAATTAGTCCCAAATGATAAAAGAAACACCGAACCCACAGACATTGCCAACATCCTAGCTGACAGGTTCAGTGCAAATGTCTCCCCCCCTCCACACCAAAAGGGCAAATATCTATCCCAGCAGAGTGCTTCCCCCCTGACATCTCAGATGCTCAGGTAAGAGCCGCCCTCTCCAAAGCAAAATACACAGCATCAATGGGACCAGACAGTTTCCCGGGCTGTGTCCTACATGAACTCCCAGAAGAGCTAAACCCAAACATAAAACTACTGTTTGATCTCAGCCTTACTACAGGATATGTGCCCAAAGAGTGGCATACAGAAACAGTGGTCCCTCTCCATAAAGGTGTTGCCCCAATGGATCCTGGAAACTATCGCTCCATAGGCCTGACTATCTTGGTATGCAAAGCAATGCAAAGGATCATCATAGACCTCATAAATAAAGATATTGGGTACCAACAGACACTGGGTCCTACCCAGTTCGGCTTTGTTAAGGGCAGATCCTGCCTCTTAAACCTGGTTGATTTCTTTGAAATAGTCACCAAGGCCATTGACGAGGGGAAAGTGGTCCACACAACCTACCTGGACCTCGCAAAAGCCTTCGATACAATACCCCACTCGGGCATTATAGAGAAGCTCACCAGCTTAAATATCAAACCCTATGTCACTAGATGGATTGCAAACTGGCTCAAGGACAGAACCCACATGGTTAGAATTGCTGGAGCCATGTCAGACTCCAAAACAGTTACAAGTGGTGTCCCACAAGGCTCAGTCCTGGGACCTCTCTTGTTCGGTATATATTTCTGGAGGTACAGGCCAATACGGAAGGACTGTGGCTGACCATGTTCGCAGATGACTGCAAACTGGCTGCCATAATCGACTCTCCAGCCAACACAAGCATCCTCCAAAAGGGCCTCATAGAAACAGACAACTGGTGCCAGAGCCATGGCCTCAAGCTAAATGCCAAACAGTGTATAGTCATCCCCTTTGGCAAAAACAAAGTGCCCACAAATTACCACATGGGTGGTAATCCATTAAGTACAGAATAAGTAATTAGGGACCTGGGGCCCAAGTTGATAGCAATCTCTCATTTGACAACCACGTGGCCACAGTGGTTAGAAAATCATTTTATATAGCCCACCTCATCATGAAGGGATTCACATCTAGATCAGGGGAGGTCATTGTGCCTCTTTACTCATCCCTCAGCAGGCCCATAATTGAGTACAATGCCCCTGTTGGGATGTACCTTACCACACACCTGCAGCAACTGGAAAGACCCCAAAAGTACCTCACCAAGAGGATCAAAAGGCTCAAACAGATGCCATATACTGCCCGGTTAAAGAAACTCCAGCTCTACTCAGTGGCATACCGCCTGTGCAGAGGCGATCTGTGCCTGACGTATAAAGCCATGTCCAACCCGGAATTAATGGACATGCTGCACCTCAGAATATCCAAATCTCATCGAGCTACGCGCTCAAGAGACTTGAACCTCAGCACTGAAATAAATAGGACATGCTGGAGGGACAGATTAATAACCCAGAGGCTCCCTTCACTCTGGAGTACAATCCCAGTCCAGGTTAGGCAGAGTCCCTCATTGACTCTCTTCAAGAGGAATCTTGATGAGTGGATGGGAGATTGTAGGTTTACCCCGGGTATCACGTCTGTGTCACTGTTAGACAGAGGCACAGTATACTAACCTTGGAAAAGGGCATGGCAAATTAATATAAAGTGGGTGGCAAAAGCCAAACACATTCTAGCTAGGCTTATAAATGCCCTAGGGCAGATAGCCTAGTATGAACCTATGAACCTATGAACCTATGAACCTATGTACCTTGTTCCCCATTGGCCCTATGTGCTGTTAATCACCATGGCAATCACAATACTATGGTAGCATGTGCAAAGGTCACTTGTCAGTCACCTCTATGGTACAGTTGTGGTATATGTGGGTCATGTGGCAATGTCACAGCTGCCACATGTACACAGTCAACCCTCTCCCCTACACATGGACGTACAACACATGTATGAGATGCAACCACATAGCCAAACCGAAGACTAAGCACTCCGAACCCAGTACTGGCATAACCTGTCAGGTGGCATGAAAAACTACAGTGACTACAATACCAGTCTGATGTAGACCTACACTGACAGCAATCCAAACACGTGAACACACTGGGCCATTCGTGGAGCCTCAGAATAGCATCCCACCTGAGCAGCAGACACCTCTGCAGCTGGCACACAGGCATACATTAAGCCAGAACACAGCACATGCAACACATAGCACACAAATCCTGTGTGCCAAACAGTCACAGCCTGTACGGCTAGACAACACACCTGCTACAGTTGTGTTAGGGACCTTTATTGTCCGGTACAGTGAGGTCACACTCACCAGGCTGGACAAGGTGAAGGTCACAGTGATATGCCCGTGGGACACTATGGTTCACCACATGACACAAGCATACAGGTCAGTCAGAGGCATGGACACATATGACTCAGTCATTATCCATGCCACTATGGCTGACCTGTGATGTACCTCCCTGGACTACATGATAGGGAACATGGAAGGGCTCTCTGAGCATGTGGCACAGGCTGGTATGACCCATGGGAACTGTTGAAGGTCACAGGTACATATGTGCATTTGGCACACACATACATCATCTGTGTCCATTGCCATTACTGGTTTAATCAATGTCATGCATTATTGTGAACAACAACCCACACCAATGGGCATTCTGTGTGACAAAACACACGTGGCATGTGAAGAATTCAAAGCCATAACTAACTGTGCTATGACAGTAGTGAGAGACGCAGTAGCAGACCGTGCTATTTGCATTACTGGGAGATTTGGCCTCTTCCGCTGTACTTGTAGTGTACTCACATCATCTCTGTGTAGAGATTGGTATATGCAGCAGCTGGTGTGTTGTACTGGTTGGCAAAAGGGTCAGTTCTCTCACACATGTAATTGCACACACCCTGACCATGTTGCAGAGCGCGCTATTCGCATTACTGGGAGGTTTCTCTTCTCCTGCTGTACTTATAGGATGCTGACATCATCAGTGTTTAGAAAGAGGAATGTGCATCCTGTAGTGTGTTCTCCTAGTTGCCAAAAGGGACATTACTTTCATACAGAATTGCACCCACACTAACCCCCCTCCACACACACTGAGCATTTGCAGGATTTAAACCCCTACCTTACTATGTTATGACACTTGAGACTGATGCATTAGCAGAGCACGCTATTCGCATTACTGGGAGGTTTCTCTTCTCCTGCTGTACTTAAAGGGTGCTGACATCATCAGTGTTTAGAAAGAGGAATGCACATCCTGTAGTGTGTTCTCCTAGTTGCCAAAAGGGACATTTCTTTCATACAGAATTGCACACAAACTAATCCCTCTCCATACACACTGAACATTTGCAGGATTCAAACCCCTACCTTACTATGTTATGACATGCGAGATGGACACATTAGCAGAGAGAGCTATTCGCATTACTGAGAGGTTTCCCTTCTCCTGCTGTACTTATAGGGTGCTGACATCATCAGTATTTAGAAAGGGGAATGTGCATCCTGTAGTGTGTTTTCCCAGTTGCCAAAAGGGACATTTCCCTCACACAGACTTGCACACACACCAACCCTGCTCACCCACATGCTGAGCATTTGCAGGATTCAAACCCCTACCTAACTATATTATGACACTTGAGGGAGACACATTAGCAGAGCACACTATCCGAATTAATGGGCATCTGTTCTGCACCTGCAGTACTTATAGGGTGCTGACATCATTATTTCTACAGAGGTATGTACATCTAGTACTACCTGTCAGGTGGGGGATAGCATATATATGCATTTGCAGCCACCTACTTCAGGGTCAGTTATGCACATTGCACTGGCAGGTTATGTTCTATACCATGCTTCATGACTAAAGGACCTGTAACACACAACACAACCAGTTTGGACCACCCTCCCACATCCAGGAGACACACTTTGCTTCCCTGGGAAGAGTGCCAAGACATGCAGGTGTTCACATACACCATTCCAGTTGTTAACGTCAGGTACAGGTATGTTGTGTGTGGAAACTACTCAGGCCTCTACAACATTACCCTACAGCCACTACAATTTGTGAGTCCATGTGCTATGGCAGGACCACTCACCACAGCCACAAGGGGGGGGAATACATATTGCACCTGACCATCTACAACATGGGTACTCACTGTTCCACACCAGAGGTAGACCACCATTGTTGATATGTGGCCATACCCACCTTTCCCTGATCATCCATATCCCATCCCCACCCCCATGCAAGGTTGTCACTGCAAACAAAATGTATTTATCAAAAGCAGACTTTACACTTGTGATGACTGGGGTGGAAGACTTCAAAGGACCCATGCTGGGGGAGTATACAGGCCACTCTGCATAATCCTTGACAATTGCATTCTATGAGCATGTGGAAGGTTTGCATTGATCATGCTATCCCAAATATACCCATGACTGCTCCACAACAGGACACCTGTCAGGTGTACACCAGCCATATATGAGCTGTCCAATAGACAGAGTGAGCTAATACATTGCAGAGCAGTAGCCCACAGAGGGAGGACATCTCTGAACAGTAGTGGCATGACACTTCAATCCCTCATAATCATCACGACAAAGTGTTGACAGTAAAATTGTTCAGACAATGCAGATAAGGCTCCCCTCAGTCTGTTATTGATGCCCACATACATTTAGAGGTCCTCAGCAACCCTCTTCCAGCACACACAAACAACATGGATGTGGCTTAGCAAATTCAACCCCTGGGATCTCCACTGTGTCCCTGCTTGACAGAGGCACAGCACACTAGCCTCACACGGTGCCTTATGTGACCTACTTTACAGTGGCACAGTAGCCTACTGTACTGGGGAGGCAGACTCCAAGCACACTCTGACTAAGCTGTCATTCCCTAGGGCAAACAGCCTAGTGTTGACCTCTACACCCATATGTTTAATTGTCAGATGCACAATATTTGTTGCTGATAGACTGTTTGCAGGTATTTATTGCCATAGCATTCCCTGTTTCTATGAACAACTTCTGTATCTGTGGAAGATGTTTGAATATGGGAGGGATCCACTATATCATGTATGTCTCTGTAGTCATTTAACTGTGTGCACTGGGCAGATTGCTGTAATGTGGTTGGTTCCTGGAATTACACGTACAAATACCGGATATGTGTGGCCAAATGCTAAACTGAGATTTGGCCTAAGTGTGTGAGCATTCCCAGTTTCAGGCTTCCCATGGCATGTTGTCTGACATATGTCTCATTTATCAAAGTGTGCGGGCATGCCAAGTGTGAGCTTTCCATATGTTGAACTCTGCAGCCCACCACATTTGTGGATGAGTCTGAACTTCAACAATATCTCATGTTTATGGTTGTGCGTTGTGTGTCATGTTGTGTAGTTACTGTCCAACTGCTTTGTGTCTGAACACAACAGGAATTATACTCTGCCTGCAGGGTTTGCATGGGATACTTTGCATACAGTTGTCAACATCCTTTTATACTGACCTAACACTGTAGTACCATATAGTGTACTGGTTCAGTACTTTCACTGTGGTGGACAGTATCTTGACCTTTAGTCCTATCACTGCTTTACATTTTCATAGTGAGCACAACAGCATGGTTAGGGGCCAGTTGTGCACATCTGACCATGTTGCATTATGTTCAGATATGAACTACTTAAACCAGGCTTGTCCAACATTGGTAGTGTATTCCACAACATAGGTGTACATTGGCAAAAACTAGCGATGTGCCCTAGGCCATTTCTAATGCTAGTCAGAGAGTGTGTTTGTCCTTTGACACACATTGTAGGTGGAGTTTGCCATGACATATGTCATGGTTAGTATACTGTGCCTCTGTCTACCCGTGACATAACAGTGATACCCAGGGTAAACCTACCATCTCCCATCCACTCATCAAGATTCCTCTTGAGGAGAGTCGATGAGTGACTCTCTGGCTAACCTGTACTGAGAGTTTACTCATGAGTGGGGGTGGCTTCTGTGTTATGGATCATTCAGTACAGCTTGTCCTATGTATGTCAGTGCTGGGGTTCAGGTCTCTCATGTGCATAGCTCACTGCCATTCAGATTGTACAAGGTGCAGCATGTTCATTGATTCCAGCTTGGACATGGCTTTATACATCAGCCACATCTTGCCTCTGGGTGGGCAGTATGGCAGTGGGTGGAGCTGCAGTTTGTTTAATTAGGCAACACATGGCATCTGTTCAAGCTCTTTGATACTCCTGGTGAGGTACTTTTAGGGACTCTACAGTTGATGGAGGTGTCTGCTGAGGTACATCCCACAGGGGTTATTGTAGTCATTTGTAACGCTGATGAAGGATGACTGCAGAGCCACAATGACCACCCCTTATCTAGATCTGACAACCTTCATGGTAGGTGGGTATATGGTATGTTTCTGTAACCACTACAGCCCCATGTTTGTCCAATGCAGGATATCTATCATCTTGTGTCCCCAGGTCTCTCATTACATGTTAAGTACTTAATGGGTTAACACCTATGTGGTAATTGGTGGGCCCTTACTGTATATCCACAGGGGTTGACTATACACTTTTCTGCAATTAGCTTGCTGACATGGCTATGGCACCAGTTGTCTGTTTCTATGTGGCCCTTTTGTGGGATGCTTGTGTCAGCTGGAGGGTCAGATATGGTGGCCAGTTTGTAGTCCTCTGCATAAATATTCAGACACAGTCCTTCCATGTTGGCCTGTACCTATGGGACATATATACCAAACGAGGGAGGTCCCAGGACCAAGCCTTGTGGGATGCCAGTTATATCTAGTTTGTAGTTTGACATGGCTGCAGCATGTCTGACCATGTCAGTTCTGTCATTGGTCTGGTTTGCAACCCCTCTACTGACATAGGGGTTTATATTTAAGCTGGTGAGCATATCTATAATGAACACGTGGGGTATTGTATGGAAGCCTTTGCAAGGTCCAGCTACGCTGTGTGGACCACATTGCCCTCATCAATGACCTTAATGACTGTTTCAAATGAGTCAAACATGTTTAAGGGGCAGCAGCTGCACTTAGGAAAGCCACACTGGGTAGTGTCTGGTGTCAGAAGGTCCCCAATATCTTTATGTCTGCGGTACATGCTGATCCTTTCCATAGCTGTGCAGACCAAACTTGTCAGGATTCTGGGGTGGTAGTTTGCAGTATCCATTCAGGCAACACCTTTGTTGAGAAGGACCACTGTTGTTGTACACTGCTCTTTGGGTACATATCCTGTGGTATGGCTGACATTGAGCAGTAGTGTGATTTGGCATTCCATTTTTCTTGGAGTCCATGTTGGACTCAGCCCAGGACACCATCTCATACCATTGCTGCTGTGTGTTTTGCTTTGTAGATGCTGGCTGTTACCTCAGCATCTGCAATGTCAGGGGGCCAGCAGTCTGCTGGGATAGATATTTTGCATTCTGGGTGGGGGTTGCACTGCACCTGTCAGGTTGTATGTTGGCAATATGTGTGTGTGTATGGTATGCTGTTTGTAATATTTGAGTGATTCAGAGCATATCTGTGAATTAACAACAAGGTTCCTACCATCAGTTGAGAAAGCCTTGTCATTATCCTTAGTGTCCTGTACAATTTGTATCTTCATAGGTTCATAGGTTCATACTAGGCTATCCACCCTAGGGCATTTATAAGCCTAGCCAGAGTGTGTGTGGCTTTTGCCACCCCTTGCTATGTGAATATTATGGCCATTTATGATTTACTTTACTGTGCCTCTGTCTGGACGTGACACAGTGAAGACCCCCAGTGTACATCTACGATCATCCATCCACTTGGCAAGATTCCTGTTGAAGAGTGTCAGTGAGGGGCTCTGCCTAAAATGGAGTGGGATTCTGTTCCAGGGTGTAGGGAGACTCTGGGTTATGGATCTGTCCCTCCAGCACATCCTATTTCATTATGTGTTGAGGATGACATCTCTCACTCTCACAGCTCCGATGGCTTTGGGTTTTCTGGGGTGGAGCATGTCAATTACTCCTGTGTTGGACATGGCCTTGTACAACAGGCATACAATGCCTCTGTGTAGGCAGTATGTGACTGCATTCAGCTGGGGTGCCTACAGCCAGGCAGCATATGACATATATTTGAGACCCTTTATCCTCTTGGTGAGGTACCTTTGAGGTCTTTCTAACTGCTGCAGGTGTCAGGTAAGGTACATCCCAAATGAGGCATTGTACTAGATTATGGGTCTGATAAGAGAACAGTACAGGGGCACAATGACCTCTGTTGACGTAGATGTGAATCCTTTCATGATACGGTGTCCAATATAGACAGTCTTCCTAGCCAGATTGGCAATGTGAGTGTCACATAACAGGTTACTGTCCACTTGTGTCCCTAGGTCCCTGATTACTCCTTCCATACATAATTGTTTGCCACCTATGTGGTAATTTGTGAGTACCTTGTTTGGTATTTGGTGGGACATTCATACTGTCCAGTGTCTTTAGGATGGCTGGTTGGGGTTCCTGTGTGTGAGAGTGTGGTCTGTAGCATGCTACAGACTGTAGAGCAGTTTTGCCTACGGTTAGGTGCACATGGGTGGTCTCCGATGCTTCGTGCATTGTCAGTTACCTGGACGTATGGGTGTCTGTGCTGAATATGGATACTCCCCCTCCTTTTATGTTTTGGTCCGGGTTTTGGGGCCATAACGCATGATATGAGGTATAACCTGGTAGTGCTGGTGTGCTGTCAGGAGGCTTGCAGCAGGTTTCTGTCACTGCACAGACATCGATGTTCTGAATACTGGGGAGGGTCTCAGGAGCATGCATATTGCGGTTTACACGTCTGGCATTGGTCAGCATTACCCTTATGTTTCTTACCACTTATGTTTTCTAGGGTGGTGGGTTAGTCTTTTCAGCCTTGCCTATGTAAGGCTCTATGGAGGTGGCAAAAGCCTTATCCAATATCCAGACGCCCAGGGGTAACAGGTGCAAGCCATCCCTGGAATAGCAGCATGGCTTGTCAAGCATGACATCACAAGCAGACAGACATTAGATCCTCTTGGAATGACAGCAGTAATTGTGCCACTCGTTAAAGCTGATCATTCTGTGTTTGTACTGTGGCATCATTCTTGGTGAGGGTAGGATGCTGCAAACGGTCAGTGTCATACCGGCCTGGAGTACATACTCAGAGAGCTCATCTATGTCTCTTTTCATGTAGTCCAGGGAGGTACATCTCAGGTCATTCATGCCAGTATGGACAATGACTGCATCATATTTCTATTTGCTTTGGGGTGACCTGCATACTTGTGTTATGTGGCATATTGTAGCAGCCTACAGGCAGCTTACTGTACCCTTTCCCTTGTTCAGTCTGGTGAGCGGGACAGCAGTGTGTCTGACTATGGAGTCACCTATTACAACTGTATCAGGCATGTTGTTTCTCCTTCTGGCCTGTGACTGTTTGGCACACCAGCTTTGTGTACTATGTGTTGCATGTGCTATGTTTGGAGGTTGTGGTTGTTTGGGGGTCTGCTTTGGTGGCCTCTGTTGCTGTGGTGTGTTTGTAATTTGGGCCTCCGGGAATGTTGTTCTGTGTTTATGTCTTTGGTTTGCAGTTGTGATAGGTCTATGTGGGACTGGGTTTGTGGTGTGTGTGGTTACCTTCTCCTC
This sequence comes from Protopterus annectens, assembly GCF_019279795.1. NCBI lineage: Eukaryota > Metazoa > Chordata > Ceratodontiformes > Protopteridae > Protopterus > Protopterus annectens. Next base: position 897,815,364 of record NC_056732.1, on the reverse strand, counting down.
CTGACTAGTTTTGACAGTACTGAGTTGAGGGAGCTCAGCCTCCGGTTTGGATAAATGGTTGCATCTCTCACATATATTTATATTTCTTGGGGGGAGTTGAGGGTTGTCTGTGTACTTGGGGCAGGTGTAACATTGCCTCAAGATTCACAGATTCAACTTGTTGTAGCTGACCTTAGTGGATTGTATGTGTGGACATATTTTATTGCCATAATACTGATCAGTGATTACTTCCCTATTTATGTTTGCTCTATCATGTAGTAGCTTCCTCATTCTCTTGCATGGTTTGGTAATGGCTGGTGTCCAGCATGCCAGATGCCTGCGCGTATGGCATTTTGTCTTGTTGTTGTTTGGGATTGCATAATCCAAGCATTCCTGGCTGTGTTCATGGAATGCCCGTATAACAGGTTCTGAGGTGTGACCCATATTTTGCACAGGCCTTTAATGGATTCCACATCAGTTTGGAGGACTGCAACTTTTGCTTTACACATGTTTTTCACTGTGGTTTTCTGGCCAGGGACTGTGGTCAGGATGTGTATATCCAGTGTGATTACTCTATGGTCTGGTCTTACCAGTGAGGGATACACTTCTCATCTTGCCATCCAGTACCCATGTTGCTGATTATCACATCCAGTATGCTTATCCCTCTTATGGGAGTGGTATGTTGTTCCTGGGCATTTTGGTTTATGGATTCTAGGAACTTTTCTCCTACAGTGTTGGAGCTAGTATAATGCTCCCAGTTTATGTTTGGGTATTTTCAGTCAATCAATATAATGTGTTTTGGGAGGCTTGATATATTCATGTATTCCAACATAGGCCAATGAGTTCCTGGTGTTAGGACGGCAGTCTGTAGCAGGCTATAAACTGGGAAGCAGTTTTAGCCACTGTTACTTGACCATGGCTAGTCCATGCTGCTTCCTGTTGTGGTACCAACCATGGGGGTGTGGTTATCCTTGACAATTATTGCGAGTCACCCTCCTTTTTTAGCTTGTTCCATGTTTTGAGGCTGTACAGCACAGTATGAGGTGTAACCTGGTAGTGTTAGGGTGCTGTTGTGAGCCTTGACCCAGTTTTCTGTTACAGGACAGATATCAACATTCTCCATACTGGGTGAGCTTACACTGTATGCATCTTGCTGTTTAGACTTCTGGCATTGGGTAACATTACATCTAGGTTCTTATCCCTTGTGATACCTATGGAAGTGGGTTTGTGTTTTGAGCCTTACCTATTCAGGGCATGCTGTGGGTAACAACAGCCTTTGCCAGTATCCATAAGGCCTGGACTGATAGGTGCACGCCACCCCTAGCAGGTGGAGCATCATGTCATGCTCAGCATGTCATCCCAGGCTGGCACACATTGGATCCCCTTTGACTAACTGCAATACTTCAGCCAATTATTGCAATTGATCATCCCATCGTCATATTGTGGCATCATGCTTGGTGAGGGTAGGATGTTAGTCAGGGTTCTCAAGTGTGCATATACTACATGGTGTTACATTGCTTAACACATGGCATTCATGCCTCAGGTGGTGCTGCAGGGCTGCTCTGCCGGATGCACATATTACACTCCCTGTACATGTTTGAGAGCAGGTTATGTCATTTTAGGCATCCATGTTATTATATGAGTGAGTCAGAGAGGGGTATCATTCCCAGGGTTCCTACTGAGCCAGTGTATGTGCTATGCGTTGCCTCTTTGCCAAGGCCAGGGCATACTGGGCATGCCTCCTTCTGCCTACTGGGTAAGGCTCAGGTTGTTCCTCCTCCGAGTCACGCTCTGCCTGTGATGGCCTTGGCAATGGTGGGGGGCTGTTTGGCCCGGCCCTATGCTGGTCCTGCTGCAGCTGTTTTCGCAAGATAATATTATGTAGCATAGCACATACCATAACAATTTGGGTACATGTGGTTGGTGAGTACTGCAAGGCTCCACCAGATGTGTCCAGGCACCAGAACTGTGACTTGAGCAGCCCAAACACATGCTCTATTACATTACGTGTTTGTGCGTGTGCCTCATTAGAGCATTCCTGTTCAGGTGTGTGTGTGCATTTCTGATGGGTGTCATCAGCCACGGCTCCAGTGCATAACCTGCATCCCCCACTAGTTGTCCATGTGGGATGTCCCCATTGGCAAATGTCTGGTACAGCTGCGTCAAATGCCAGATATGGGAATCATGGTAGCTCCCAGGGCAGCCAGCACACACATTCATTATTATGCCCTGGGCATCACACATGACCTGGCAGTTGATGGAGGGGAAGCCCTTGCGGTTAATGTAGGCCCTACCCCGCTCACCGGCTGGTGCTTTGATGCATATGTGCGTGCAGTCTATTGCACCCACTACCTCAGGGTATTCCGCTATTTGCTGGAAGAGACGCATATTGCTGGCCAATACCTCATGGGCATTGGGGAAATATACATGATCACCGACATGTGCTGACATGGCATCCAGGAACTGGTGGAGTACCCTGGAGGCTGATGCCTGTGATATCCCCATCATATCACCAGTTGGTCTCTGGAAGGTACCTGTTGCTAGTATTCTTATGCTAACACATACCTTGGTTTCCACTGGGATAGGTTCCCCTCTGTTGGTTCTGTGTGTGAGGCGTGGCCTGCACAGCTCAACAATTTGCTGCAGGAGGTCTCTGTCCACTCTATAGCACTCTACTATCTCCAGCTCATGTAACCCGTGGTAGGTGATCCTGGGCCTGTACACTCTTCTCCGTCTCCTCACTGTGAGTTGTCTGGCACCATCTGCATTGTCACCACCCTCAGCAAGTAGCCTATGTCTCCTTATGACAGCTATGGCAGCCCCTAGCATTTCTGCTCTAATTTCAGCTTTTTCAGTTTTCACTTCTAATAGCTTACTCCTGTCTTGCAGTGTCTCTTGAGAGAAACATCCTGCACTGCTGTTTGCAGAGTTTTAAGTGCTGGGCTGAGCTACTATTCTGCCTGTGTAATTGTCTGCTTCTAATTGTTTTCACCTGCTAGCTCCAGCAGTATTCCTTGCTAGCTTCCTACTAATTCTGTTGCTTCCTTTTTCCTTTCTGTTTCCTCAGGGGGGGAGCAACGTGCATATTAGCAGAAACAAGCTCACAGTGACTTACACACGTGCACACATGCTTACACGGCTTCAGAATCTGCTTATTCAGGTTAAAATGCACGCACACCAGCGCAAACAGTCTTTCAAGTCTGCCAACAGGCTCCCACATGCTCAGTCTGCCTTACACGCGCGCACACTGCTCTACTCGTGCTTCATGGTGCACACACATGCGCATGCACGCCCAGCAAGAAACTTTGGTGTAAGCAACAGTGTACACTTTCCATTTCTTGACTTTCCCATGCTTATGTTATGGCACTCCTCTTTCCATGATATGTGTCTGACATCTGTCATGTAACACTGACCTCCAATGAACTGCATTTCTTTCTACCATTCCCCCCTGTGATGTCACCTATCTCCCACTCTATTCCTTCCCCTTATTTATCTCTTACACTACTCAGAATGTGCTCATTTACTATGTGACAGTGGAATTCAGTATCCTAACACTCATTTACATCAGATTGCTTACTAATGCTTAGTTACATGTCTTAGACTCAGCTACCCCCCTTAGCAACCACTAAACGGTGGCCATATTGTTTTTGGTCTGCTGGTCACTGCATTGTAAATCCATGTATTGCATAAAACCCACATTTGTGGGTTTATAACCTTCATTTTTATGTTTTATACAGCGCAGCCCATTTGCATCGGGGTACCTTGCCAATGGCCACATATTTGGCCATTGGCATGCTGCCTGACACATATGCACCCTTTATTTGGAGCTGACATGGCTCCATTGTGGTTTTTGCAGAAACATACTCAGTTGTCAACTGAGTACATTTCTGCAGCTAAAACGGCTCTTACATGGGCTGCTTTGGGCTTCGTGGATCACTAATCTACCTCATTTGCATGTCTTTGGGCTGCAAGTGAGGTGATTAGCATATCCACGCCCACTCCGTGTAAGAGACGTTTTAGATGGTCTCTTACATGGACTTTAGGGCTGTTCCTGGATCGCGAAGACTGCATGGAGTCTTACACTACTCTTAGACTCCGTGCAAGCCTTTGTGAATCCTGCCCAATGTCTATACAATGCATTGATCATTTTTTTAAGACATAAATCACTTAGATGTTCTGAAATACAACTCCTTAATTGCCTAGAAGTCTGCCCCACATAAAAGGCAGAACATTGGGAAGTAGCCAAATAGACTACCCAGTCAGAGCTGCAATTCCCAAAAAATTAAATGTCAAAAACTTGGCCAGTATTTTTACTGCTGAAAGATGTGGTTTTAAACATATGTTTACACAAACTGCAATGCCCACAAGGATGTGAGTCAACAAGCCTATCTCCCATTAGGGTAAGCTGATGTTGGTTCACATAATCTAAAAAAAGTTTTCTTGTAATGAGCAAAATAAGACGTAATTGTTCTTCCCCTTCTAAAAGGGAATTGGCATCTAGTAGGCAGACATTGATCCAGATCTACATTAGCCTGAAGAATATTCCAATGTTTATTGACTACATCCTGTAATAAGTGTGTATTACTACCAAATGTTGTAACTAACCTCATGGTCCCCGATCCGTCCTTTTGAGTTTTAACTTTGTACTCCAATAAACAGGATCTCTCACAATTGGCCACCCAATCACTGGCCCTTTGTACTACTGATCTGTTATAACCCCTATTAACAAACCTACCTTCAAGGCCATGCCTAGCATTCTGAAATTCCATGTCTGCAGAACATATTCTCCTAATTCTCATGAACTGTGATTTAGGAATGTTGTTGATATAACAATGCAACTAATGGTGAAACAGTGATTAAGACTAGATTGTGTTGGATGCTTATACTTAGATCAAACATACATGTATAGGTACAAACAGTTGGATAAGAATTAAGTGAACATTTGTTTTAAAAAAAGTGCATTTAACAATTTGATAAATGGTCAAATAGTTCAAATGTTCTTATGATACTAATTGTTCACTTTTCTGATAATATGTTTATTTATGCTAATAATTGTATAAGCACCAGGTGAAGTTTGTTCCAACTATATTTATATATGACATTGGTTATAATAACAACTGGTGGTTGGAACATCTTTGTACTAGTTATAACTTTTAGCTTTTCGTGCTTCATATTATTTTACCCCTACTTTTGGGAATGTGTGTCCTTTTCAGTTTTCAATAAGCATAATAATAATTCATTTTATGCTTTTTTTGGTTTAATTTATTGAAGGAAATTAATAGTCAGGTGGTTATATGTTGTTTGGTAGTGGTGAGGTCACATTCTTCTGCTTTTGGATCTAATAATAATTTTTGGGGACTTGTGGGAAGTTGCCTTTCCCATATAGATATCTCTTAGTTCTTGAATAGTGAATCTGGTGGATTTTTCCAGGCCCTGTACCAAATAGATATTACTTACTCTCTGTCTACATTTCCTTGGATATTATCAATTAGAGTCATCTGAATACATAGGGCAAGTTTAGGGCTTATGGTCATGGATCTCCAAAAGATTCTGCAGGGTCTCTTTGCGGAACAAGATGATATAAAGGTTTTTGGTATTGGGACCAATATGGATGGAGTCCTAAATGAGAAAATAGGATATTCTCATGATAACTGCAACTTGCTATTTTACCAACTAAACAAAGAGATGAAAATCTTAAGAATCAGTATATGGTACTTGAAATTATTCAAGGCATATAAGAATAAAGGTATTACTCCATGTGGTTTAAGGGTTAAAATTCAGTCCTTAGTTGGCAAGCCAGATGACCTATTGATGGAGGATTGGCATAAGGCACAACAAAAAGCCACTATGGCTTTTGTGGATATATTAATGTCCTTTTATCAAACGACTGTTGAACAAAATATCAAGGATGTGACAGACATATAAGAAAATGAAAAAATATGAGGGCATGCCGTCTTTTGTTCAGAGCCTGGAAAACGTACCCAGAGATCTTCTCAATTTTGAGAATGGGTTGAAAGAAAAGAAGTTACATAAATTTTATAGAGATGTGGAAGACTATGAGAGAGGCAAGCCCTTTGAGTCCCAGAGGGGAGTTAGATTTATTGATAACAACAAGGGTAGATCCAATATCAGAAAGAAAAGACCAAGATCTATACTAAAAACACCCACACAGGGCCTCAGCATCTCAGGGGAAGAATCATCTATGACTGATATGGAAGGAATTTATATTAGTGACTCCCCTGACTCGAAAAAAGTAAGAATTCAGGAGGGACCTTTAGGATACAAACCCGTAGGGGTGGACATAAGCACAAAGGTGGCAGCCTTGGAAAACCTATTACAGTCAATGATGAAGTAGAGACTCAATTTCATAATGTATATAACTTTTCTAATTATGTTTTATCAAAGGATGAAAAAAGCCTACTTAATAAAGGTCTAGGATTTGTTCCTAGCTTATTGCTAGATGAAAATACCTTTGTTTCAGATCTTTTTGCCTTTTGTAGAGTTTTGAACTTAAAATAGTTTTTTGGTACATCTAATAATTCTGAAAGATTATCTGAATTTCGTTTTCACAAATCTACATTTATGCCATCAATGAACAAATATGTGGGTATTTTTCAGGAAGCCGTTTTAAGGGATTTACACTTTAATTTTAGTTCCGCTATGGGCTTCAGACATAATCTTTTGAAAGGGGAACAACAGGCTTTGAAAAATCTATATTCTAATTCTGACATAGTCATTCTTCTGGCAGATAAAGGTGGGGCTGTGGTCATAATGGATGCCAGTTACTACTGGAATGAGGGAAATGAACAATTGTCCAACCCTCAGAATTATATTAGAATGTCCACAGACCCCACACCTAAATTTAAGGCTGAAATTGATTCATTTTTGAATCAAGCAGTGGAAGAAGGAATTATTGATGTGAAGATGAAAGAACAACTCATGGTTCAGGATCCAACCTGACAGTACCTTTATCTCTTGCCCACAATTCACAAAAATTTAAGTAGACCCCCAGGAAGAGGGGGGGGTTGGGAGGGTGGCCTAATGGTTAAGGTGTTTGCCTTACAAACACAAGGTGCAGGGTTTAAGTCTCACAAGGGATAATTGGCTAAGCTTATAATGGCCATCAAGGGCAGTTAGCTTAGTACTAATCTATAAATCTAAATTGTTTCAGGACAGGGGTCATTAACTGAACTTACTTCTGCTTTTTTGACACATTATTTAAAACCATTATTGTCAGTTGTCAGGGCAAGTATTAAGGATACTACAGAGTTTTTACAAATTATTTCGGACCCTCAATTGGAACCCAACTGGCTCATGTGTACACTTGATGTTAAATCCCTATATACCAGTATCCCCCATTGGGCGGGATTACCTGCCTTAGAGTATTGGTTTAATAAAGCCAGTCTATATGCGCCAGGATTCAACACTCTTCTCACATGTTTGGCAGAACATGTATTGACAAAAAATGTTTTCTATTTCAGGGGGGAATGTTGCTGGCCATAGCAAGGAACAGCTATGGGGGCCTTGATTGGCCCAATTTATGCTGACTTCTTTATGGGGTATGTGGAAGTTCAGATTATATATGATGTGATGCATAACATTTACCTTTCAGAGATGGATATATGAAGACATTTTTAGATGATTGTTGGCTGGTTTGGTGTGGGGGTGTAGACTATTTGTTAGAATTTCTGGAATACCTTAATGGTAATTGGTGGGGGATTGAATTTACTGTTAATTATCACAGTAATGAGATCAATTTCCTAGATGTTAACATTTTGAGACAGGGGGATGGTACACTTAAAACATCGGTATATAGGAAATACTCACAATATAATAATTTATTATATGCAACTAGTTTACACCCCACACACACCATCAACATCATTCCTAAATCGCAGTTCATGAGAATTAGGAGAATATGTTTGGCAGACATGGAATTTCAGAATGCCAAACATGACCTTGAGGGTAGATTTAATAATAGGGGTTATAAGAGATCAGTACTACAAAGGGCCAGTGATTGTGCGGCCAATTGTGAGAGATCCTGTTTATTGGAGTACAAAGTTAAAACTCAAAAGGACGGATTGGGGACCATGAGGTTAGTTGCAACATTTGGTAGTAATACACACTTATTACAGGATGTAGTCAATAAACATTGGAATATTCTTCAGGCTAAGGTAGATGGATCAATGTCTGCCTACTAGATGCCAATTCCCTTTTAGAAGGGGAAGAACAATTACGTCTTATTTTGCTCATTACAAGAAAACTTTTTTAGATTATGTGAACCAACATCAGCTTACCCTAATGGGAGATAGGCTTGTTGACTCACATCCTTGTGGGCATTGCAGTTTGTGTAAACATATGTTTAAAACTACATCTTTCAGCAGTAAAAATACTGGCCAAATGTTTGACATTTCATTTTTTGGGAATTGCAGCTCTGACTGGGTAGTCTATTTGGCTACTTGTCAATGTTCTGCCTTTTATGTGGGGCAGACGTCTAGGCAATTAAGGAGTCGTATTTTTAGAACATCTGAGTGATTACGTCTTGTCAGTTACGCAAAACTGCCACTTTTGGATTAGTCATCATTGACCAGGTAAAGGGAAACAGATCAACAAAACAGGGTTGGCACACTATACTAACTCAAAAGGAAAGAAAATGGATTATTAAGTTGGGTGCCCTATTTCATCCAGGACTTAACCAAAAATTATGATGTTATTTTTTGTTAAGGACTCTTATTGGTAACTTTATATGTAATAATAAGTTATTAATGGAAGTTTGGCTTAACATCTGATATCACAAGTACATTGTTTATTTTGTTTAATGCTTTATATGTATTTGGAGGCTTAAATAGATAAATGGGGGAAGTGATGTCATAATTGGGGATATACAATATGTATAAAAACTGTTCCTGAATTATGAATGTTTTATCACTGAAGAAGGTTTGATACTGAAACCGGTCTAAAAGAAGGGAAGGAATAAACATTGTTTGCCTCTAAATGCTGGCTTTTTCATTTTGACTCCTACAACCTGTCCCATAACTTCCATATTTACAGAGCAGATTGTAACTGGCCTTTCACTGGAGGATACACAACATCTATTGCACCTGCTAACAATCCAGGCTGCATCCCACATGTGTTCTGACAAGGATTACTAACACCATTGGGACACCCTTGCAATCATACTGAGCTGAGTGGACAACAGCAATTGTTATACCCTTGAAAAGAAGTGGTGCATCCACTGACTGACATAACTTTTTTTTTTCTGAGTATTCATATCTGTATGGCTGTTGGGACGATCATTATGGAGCTGATCAGCACACATATTTGTGTTCTACACACAGTTGACTGTGTACAGCTTGGATGTGTGACAGGGGAAGCATGACTGTTACATGTGGTGGACATTTCTGAGGCAGTCACCATGGACCTGGGTGAGGGAACATCAGGGCATACAATTCCATAGATACAGCCAAGCTATCTGACTTTATCCCCAAGTCAGGCAACATTTACAAAGCACCCACTTAGGCATCCGTGATACTATCATTGTAGGGGTCATTAAATGGCCCATTGCTGGCATACATACTCACTATAGGGAAATCCACCTCCAATAGCTGATCTGTCAGCAGCAGTGCTCAACAGGATGCAGTCCTGGGTCCTCTACTGCTTGGAATCCATTTATCTACAAAATACGTGACTACTGACTAACAATTTTGGCTGATGCCTGTAAACTGTGAGCACTCATAGAGTCTCTGTGGTTTGTCACTATCCTGCAAGAGGGTATTGCGAACACATGCCTGTTGACATTGTAATAGCCATAAACTCCATGCAAATATATATGTAGTATCAGTTCCATCAGTTAGACCTATGTACCTGGTAAGTAGCACATCAGTTGCAACATGTGATGTACATAGTCAGGGGTGTACAAATTGGGCACACAGATCTGGCCACACAGGTTTACACGTAATTTGCCTCAGATCACCCTGTCTCTGCAGTGGTATGGTAAGATTCACATGGCATAGCTGAGACCACAGTCTCTTGCAAGTGACATACTCATAACCTCCAAGTACTCTTCCCTCAGCATGCTAATATCTGAGTGCAATGGCCATTTGGTGATGTACCTTTTCAAGCAGTACTGGCAATTGCACACAACAGTATGTTCCATCACAAGGTTACTTCAGGTCTCCAATATATATTCAAGGGGGAATAGTCTGCAATGAGTGTCATTGTCACCTGTGGCATATAGACTATGCAGAGGTGATCTGTGCCTTACATACAGGGCAATGTATGACCCTGCTTTATTGCATATGCTGCCTATCTGTAGGAGACATAGTAGATGGATAACCCAGTATAAGGACATTAACATTGTATGTGACATTGGTACTACATGCTTGTGGGAGAGATTTTTCTACCAGACTTACTCTTGAAACAGAACCCTGCCTAATGGCACACAGAGCACCTCAGTGCACCTCTGCACAGGTCATCTGCATGAATAGCTGGGTGACTGTTATCTCAATGTAGAGCATCTGCCTGTGTCCCTTGTGGACTGGGAAAATATGTGTTGATCCTGTAACTATGGGTATAAAGATGTCTGTGATTGTGAGGGCTGTATGGCCATTATGCTGGTAATGTTCAAACATCCTATGGTTCCATAACATGATGTAAAATGCTCTAACAGGATGACACACAACAATGACTACATTGAGGATAGCACCACTTCAAATCCCTGCATACAGGACACACCAAGGCACACAAGTTGGCTGTATGTAGATGATAACCTATGTAACGCTACACACTATGGAACACAGTACATAATACACCCTACACACCTCATGTCTGCTAACGCTATCAGTTCAGGACATACTTTGCTTGGTGACATCAGCAGGCCTTGCTTTGGGCAGTCCATTGGGGGGCACATCACATGCTACAAATAAAGTACTGCATAATCATACCTATTTCTATGTTTCCAAGATGATCATATTTATGCCATCAGGACATACCGTCACACCACATAGCCTGTAATGAGATTAGAATCCCTACCTATCTAGTCTTAGGCACTGTAGATCACAGTACTTATTTTACATAGCACTCCTTAAGTCCTGATATTCCATTGTCAGCTGGTAGTCTTAAGGCGGATGACATCATCAGGCTTTGTAGAAGAGGGCAGTGTGGAAGCCAGCAGCAGGTTACAGAGCCAAAACGTGCATAACTATTGCAGGTGGTTAGCCCATGAGGGCATGACAGTTGTTTTTTAGGGGTATACACATAGACTCACACACACACATGTCCACCAAGTAGCCTGGAGTGAGATTTGAACCACTACCAATCTAATCATATTCACTACAGATCACAGTACTTACTGCACGTGCCATAGGTTGTGTCTGTTGCATATGTTATTGCAGGTACAGTACTTGTGCATTACAGACCAGGCTTGCATTGAACAGAATCTCTGGTCTGCAGTGATATTACTTTGTACTGTTATCTGCATCTAGTATGCTATTATCCTAGCTATGTGTGTACATTTACCACTATGGCCATATGTGGCTGCTTGCTGTTAGATGAACAAACCTGTGGGAAAGAACAATGTGCCCTGTCCATGCATCCATCAACCACATTATGCATTACACCCCCTCCTCACCTGCATCTCTCTATGTAGTGACATCCAGCAGGCACAGGTCTGTAGGTAATTGTATTATGTACTGTTGCACCCTTAGTTTGGCTCCTTTGAGCAACAGTATGGATGTGTGATAGTGCAGATTTACTCACCTTTATTAGGGTATGTAGGACAATACAGACATCCACATATTTTTGTAATTAATAGGTATGTATATATAGCCGTAGCTGTGTGTGTGTGTGTGTGTGTGTGTGTATGTGTGTGTGTGTGTGTGTGTGCGTGTGTGTTTGATATGTATATGTGTTATGTAGATATATGGTGAGAGTCTATGTTTCAATGTGATATATATAGCTCTCTCTCTATATCTATATATATATATATATATATATATATATATATATATATATATATATATATATATATATATATATATATATATATATATATATATATATATATATATATATATATATATATATATATCGGTATACATCTATTTGACACTACATAGTGATAGATTTACTATATATATGAGAGAGAAATAGTGATAGACAGATATGTATACATATATGTTTGTATGTATAGACATATCTATATATGGTCAATCAGATGATGGGGAAACAGAATTGCCCAGTGTGACTGTCAGTACTTATACAGTGACTACAGGGCACAATTACCTGTACTCCAGTCCGGGATTTTGTGTGTTACAGAATATACCTCTCAACTGTCCAGATTTTCACAGAATGTGCAGAGTTTTGGCTCATAGTCTGTTGTTCATAAAATTTGTGGTTTTCTGGCAAATCGTTTGGATGAACTTAGGACTTGAATTCACTATATATAGTGACATACATTTGATTGTCTGACTTCAAATCCTTCAGAAAACTGTCTGTTGAGACATACCCTCTGTTATTTTAGAAACTGTTTATGTTGATGAGAGCAGTATTTAACACATGCCCCTAGTTGTGGGCCTTTGTCCTCCCATCTGGCCAGCTTTGAACAGATTTCTTGCACTAACAGGTTGAGAGGTGTGTTACAGACATTTACATCTGTCTCTGTTTCTGCAGTACTGCACATCAATCTAAATGTCCATGGCATTCCCCAGCTATCTGCTGTACTTAATATGTGACCGAGGTTCATAATGTTACATCACACACAGACTAACAGTCTATGAAAACACCAATATAATTATACCTCACATGAAAAAGATGTGCCTACTTGCAGATTAGAAGCATCAACACCATCACCCATACTAATGTCCTTAGTCCACTAAGGTACATTCTATTAAAGCAATTATATTGGAGCACTGCTGTGTTGGGTGTGGGGGAACAACAGCACATGATCTGCTGGGATAGGCAGTAGTCTAAATATCATGTGACCCTACTGTTTAACAACTCCCTTGCCTGATGTAGTGCATATGCTAACCATGAGGCCTAGTGATTATTAGGGAACACATACTATTGGACCAGGTACCTGTAGTTCCATGTGGATGTTACTTCTGTCCACATAGCCTACTATATTTCTTTGCATAAATGCAGCAGATTCATACATACAATACCATATTAGAGTAATCCTTACATGTTGTGTGTAGGTTAGAGAGCTACCTACCGAATGCAGCAATTGACAGGACTGTAGTTCAGTGCTGACTCTGTGTGATGCAAGCAGTAGCCAATATATGGATGGGTACAGGTTACGTGGGTTGTCTGGCATCCAAAATTTACTATATGTATGTGAGTAGGAGTAGGGTGTCAGTCCCTAGGGCCCTAGGTTGTCAGTGAATGTGCTATGCGTTGTCTCTTAGCCAAAGCCAGGGCATACTGGGCACACCTACGTCTGTCTTCAAGGACATCATCAGGGGGTTCCTCCTCTGAGACCTCCTGTCAGTGTGGCTGTGGTGACATAGGCACTGGAGGGTGGGCTGTGTATCCATTCCCTTTGCTGATCCTGCTGCAGCTGTTTCCACATGATCATATTGTGCAGCATTGCACATACTATAAACATATGGGCACATGTGGCTGATTGCCTCCATTGTACGGAAACCATTCTACATGGTCCACCTCATTAGTAAGGATATCTTACTAAGAGACAAGGTGGTCATAACATCCCTGTATTCTTCCCTTATAAGACCCATTATTGAGTACAATGCCCATTTTGCCATGTACCTCACAAAGCACATGCAGCAACTAGAGAGAATGCAGAGGTTCCCCACCAGGAGAATCCAGGGCCTCAAACATCTACCCTACACAGATAAGCTAAAGGCCATGTCCCTCTACTCAGTCTACTATAGACTCCTCAGAAGTGACCTCTGTCTGGCATAGAAAGCAATTTCAGACCCCTCCCTAATGTGACTGCTGCATATCTGCAAGTCAAGCTCTACCTAAGTAACCCACATGCGCAAACTCAACCTGGTCTGTAACATCAATAAAACTTGTTGATGGGACAGATTTGTATCCCAGAGACTCCCCCTTTTGTGGAATAGACTCCTCTTCATGTCAAGCAGAGTGCCTCATTACCACTTTTTAAGCACAACCTGGATAACTGGATGGGGAACAGAAAATACACCCCTGGGATTCCACCTGTGTCCCTGCTGGACAGTGGCATAGGGTGCTGACTTGTTGGAACATGGGCTAAATTATTAGCTAGGCTTGTAAGGGCCTCTGGGCCAATAGCCTATTAACTTCGTATGATCCTATGAGAGTACTGCAGGACTCCACCATATATATCGAGACACCGAAACTGTGACTTCAGAAGACCAATCACATGCTCTGTGATGTTCCTAGTTTGTACATTTGCCTCATTATGGTGTTTTTCAATGGGTGTGTGTGCATTTTTAATGGGTGTCATCATCCGCGGGTCCAGTGTGTAACCAGCATCCCACAGTAAATGTCCATATGGGATGTCCTCTCTAGCAAACATCTGCTACAGCTGTGATGCATGCTATATAAGGAAGTCATGATAACTGCCAGGGCTGCCAGCACACATATTCATAATAATGCCCTGGGCATTGCACATGACCTGGCAGTTGATGGAGTGGTACCCCTTGCGGTTGATGTAGATTCTACTTTTCTCACCGGGTGGTGACTTGATGTGCACATGAGTGCAATCTATGGCATCAAATACTTCACTGTACATGGTAGAGGTGTTACATATTGCTGACCCTCGCCTCAGGGGTGAGGGGAAAAGAAATTTGTTCACTGGCATGTGGTAGCATGGCATGCAGGAACTAGTGGAGTACCCTGGAACCAGATGCCTGTGAGACCCCCATCATGTCAACAGTTGGTCTTTGGGAAGTACCTGTAGCTAGTAACCTAAGGGCTACACATACTTTTGCTTCCACTGGGATGGGTTCCCCCCTGTTGGCTCTGGGTCTGAATTGAGGTCAGCAGAGCTCAGTGAGTTCTTGCAGTATGTCCCTGTCCACCCTGTAGCGCTCTACAACCTCCAGCTCATGTAGCCCAAAGAAGGTTACCCTGGGGCTGAACACTCTTCTCCTATTGTCAGCAGCAGCAGCACAGACTTCAGCATCTAGCACATACATGTGCAGCAGACCTGCAGCAGCCCCTTGCATTCTCTCAGTTAAAATTCTGTACTCCAATGGTGCAGAGTATGGGGGAAAATTCAGAATGTAGGGTATATGCATACTTTATAGTGCTCTGTTGTATGTGCTGACTGTGTGATTGGCTACCTATAATACAGTGGACTTGCCTGGTATATCATTGACATCATTTAATGGCCTTAGTTTAAGTTAAACAGAGATCAAAACTAATTAATACATCACTGGGTTTTGGATACAATCAGCACTGCAGCACCCCATAGGTAAACAAAGCTTAGCAGTCAGTGTACATACCTCCATAGACTTCCATGCTCAGCATAGTGGTGCACTGTGCAAACATCTGGAAACATGCTCCCCTTAGCTAAAGACAGCTTAGAAGTTAGTTCACAAACCCTCCTGCAAGGATATGCTCAGTACAAACTGGTTGAAATAAGCTTGAATGTTAATGGACACACTCTCCCCTGATGTCAGCTACCTCCTCTGTAAACAACATGGTTCTCTGCCTACACAAAGGAGATATGCGGACATGATCACCCCTTTGTAATAGTCAGTAACTCCACCTTATTTGCATATGGATCCATGCTCACAGCCTGGAAACTACATGCTTCAAAGCCCTACCACTTTAACAGCAGCACCAATACACCATTGCAGAAACTCCATGCAGGGTCCTGTACTACATTTCTGTCACATCATATTAATTTTGTTTTTTTCCAATTTTTTTATTTTTTTATTTTTTTATAAAGCATGTTTGCTCACTGTGGCATGACAAGCAAACATGCCCAGGTTATTAAAAAAAACATAAATTTAATTGAACGTATGTCCCTTAATTTGTCAGATACACAGAGGATAGTTTTACTCATATCTGCACGGGCTATGCCATTTCTGTCCCTATATCTAAATTTTTAGAGCCTTTTTTGTCTGTCTACATTCCTGTACACCACTGACGTGGGGTATGCAGAGTTAACTATCTGCTTCCTGGATCGCTCTACCTACCTCATTTGCATGAGTTTCACCTGCTTATGAGGTGATTTACATGCCACAGAAGTCTTTGTGTTGGCATACATGTGCGTGCCGGTCAGCAGCGCTTACTGAGTCTAAAAATGTTCACGCCCCATGTTAGCAACATGGTGCAATGCCTACATTGAAAAAAACATGTAGGCTTTATTAAATCACCTCCTAAATCTTTTTCCATGATGGCTGATGATGATGATGATGATTTTGTGTGTGTGTGTGTGTGTGTGTGTGTGTGTGTGTGTGTGTGTGTGTGTGTGTGTGTGTGTGTGTGTGTGTGTGTGTGCATAGATAGATAGATAGATAGATAGATAGATAGATAGATAGATAGATAGATAGATAGATTATTAGCACAGATCACACCAAATTTAAATATATATTTATGCAAACTTTCACCTGAACATAGCACTTCTGATACCCTTTGTCACAAGACTACTGGTGTTAACAGTTCCCACAAGTATGTAACAGTGATCCATACATTTATCATTGAGACTAAGATCAATTGTAAAATAATGAGCGATGCCTAGACTTTAACTGACATTTACACTTGTCTCTGGTTTGACAAAGTACAACATATTATCATGCTAATCAAATAGTTTTATTTTTTTATTTAACATTTGTTAACATGTAAAGTCCAACTTTGAACAAAGCCAATTTTTACTGGAGGTCCAGGGTGAAACACTCCAGATACATGTCTTTGTAACATGGGAGGAAACTGGAACACACAGAGGAAACCCACATGAATATAGGGAGGACATGAAGACTCTTCACAGAAGAAATCCCAGCCAAGAATAGAACCAGAGACCTCTTACTGTGAAGTGACAATGCTACCGCTGCACCACTGTGCTGTCCAAACCATAGTTTGTAACCATTGTTACAGGGCACCTACTCTGCAAAATGTATACATTGCTATTCAGCTTGGATCTATCCTAAATATGTCTGTTTTAAGCTTGTACTTTTATTGTGTATAGCAACATGTACTATTATAAATGTGCTGTAAGTAGCATTACCAGACTTTACCATTTCACTTGCTCATGGAATGCAAACTGACTATATCCCTGATGGCCCCACTAAGGGCATATAATCCCATCACTTGTGGTATCAGCCTTGACTTTTTTGGTGCATGTGTGCTCTACATTCAGATTTTAGCACATTGGTTTTGTGTACTGCATATATATTTAATACATGTGGTGCCTACCTCAGCTCTATATTATTACCCTGAGTGCCTATATCTTCTCTATGTATTTATTGCAAGTGTGTCATTGTATTATGATTATGGAACATCAAAACAGTGCTTTATTAAGATGTTTTAATAATCACTGTTTAGTCAAATATCATTCCTTCATGAGATGTGTGACGTCTAGCTATATCCATTCGGACTGCCACCAATTAAATATGATGTCCCTTTTTATCCTGGGTCAGTAACTAAGGAGCTTCACTTGTCACTACTGACTCCAATATGAGACTGTCACTTAAACATAAGTAATATTTCATACTTTTCCCCTAAGACAACAAAAGGAACATGCTCTATTTTCCTGGGACTGCACTATATACCTCTGTCCACGCAAATGTATTTTCTTATTACATACTTCAGATCAAATTGTCCCAGTTTAAGACCTCTGACATACTCACACTCAGAATAAATTTAAATCTCACATAATGGTGTCCAATTATGAAAATTAATTATTAAAATAAATGATAGCTATAACCAAAACAATCAGGCCTTGGGGTAACCTGGGGAGTATCAAAGAGGTAGAAGCACTCTCTAATCTCTAAAGAAAAACATTGATTTCTAGCTACAATGTAAAATAATGAATAAACATTTAATAAGTAAAAAATGATTACAAAATTGAAAGTCAATAAGTCTCAATAAACATTACAATTCAATCACCAGAAATATAAATGAAACTGCAGGATAGGAATCCATTATTCAAGAAACATTCTATCTTAATAACTAAGCGTTCCTGATCTAACTAATGAAACTCTGTCCCTGATCTACTCTAAGATATAATAGCAAGGCCAAGGCAAACTTACAGTTTTCTTTGTGAGTTCTCTTTTCTTGGTGTCAACTGACTGCTCAGTACTTGACAAATTGCACAGCTTCTCAGTCTTAATAGTATTCAGCAGTCGCAACTGTTTAATTTCAACATATAACACTCAGCTATAAAAAAGATTCTTTTTCTGTCAATCAGCTATATAAATCTTCTCTTAGCAGCAAGGAACATTCCAATGACATCGGTCACTGCTCAGCCGCTTCTCCACAGTTTGTACTTTAGAATATCCCTCTCAAACATGTGCTGTTAGAACTCTATCAAAGCAGTGACAGATTCTCTTAACATTCTGTTTAAACAAAAAAATGCTTAACATTTTAAAACTCATTTACATTTTCACAATTAAGCATGCTGGCACACAATACAAGTTAATCTAAGAATATACACAAATCTCCTGCCAGACATGGTAACACAGATGACAGTGTTTTCAGTTTCTTTACAAGATGTACAGATGCCTAACTCATGTAAACCAACTCTCATTAGTGTTCATTGTGAATAATTAGAAGGTTTTGCTCATTCTGGGAGTTGCTCATCCAGTTCTATGTTGTTTTGTTCGGACATCTCTGTATGACTTTCCTGCAGATGGTGGTGTGCAATTATGATTGATACTGATGTGGGTAGTGTTGAATCGCACTATTCTAGTGAATATTGCTGTGGTGTTTTCATGTTACTTAATGTTGATTTTTTACCACTTCTTCAAGAGGTCACAAGAAGTGACAGTTCCCCTGTGGATGGATTTCAGTGACAACGGTGCACCAAATGACTGCCTTGAGTAGTCAAACTCTAAAGAGGAGAAGATGCTACCCCAGTAGATTATCAGCCATGACTATCACTTGTAATTGCACCAGCAGACCAGCAAAGTTATGCCCCCCCAACAATCACTGTAGTCCATGAAAGACCAGATGCATGAAGTTGTTACTAATGTTTTCCAGACAAACATGAGGACCATGATGGGGACTTCTGCCAAGACATGGCACATGCCATCCAAAACTCATTGCAGGAGTTCACCATGGAGTTTATAAATGAGCTTCAGCCCAACCAGTAGAGTGTCTCAGGATCATATGTATAGTTTGTATGTTCCTTCCATGCTATGTAGCCTATACATGATAGTAACACAGTTTAGGATTAATCTTATCATGGCACATATTTGTGCATATTACTCCATTTGACAGTTGTGCTTTTTCAGCACTTGTCCTAATTGTGTGCCACAAGCTATTTTCCAGTATTACTATTTGACATGACACCATTTGCTGAATATGCCAGATGCCTCTTAACACTTCTGATGTGGTAACCACTTCTAATGTGCAGGGCATTTCACAGTGTCACACAGTGATAACCCCCACATATTTCTTCCAGGCATTATGTTCTCATTTGGAGACACATACTTTGCCATTGTATAGCACAGACATGGCCACTGTGCTGAAGAGCACAATGGTCATGTCATCTCCATTAATTTCTGCCTGTATTGTGATTACACTTATATTGACAGTGTATGTGTACCTGTGGAGTGCATTGATGGTAGGCTGTAACATTTATCTTGTTTTTCTCACACTGCATAATGTGTGTTTAATAACATTGTTGCTGGTCAAATGGGTAGGGTGGCTCCTTTGAACACTAGTGATCATGTTATGAATATGCAGATGGATAGTTTATCTCGTGATTTTATACAGAGAAGCTATGTGCATAAGAATATTGAGTCTGTATTCAATGACATTCATAGTAAATGACAAACAGATTATAAATTTATTTTTTTCTGCCATTAGCGATAAGGTCAATAATGGTATTTGATGCATGCTTACTTATAACTGCTATACCAGAAACATACAGGATGTTATTAAGAAATGTTGGTCAATCATTCAACAGGTACTGGAATTAAAGTTACATGATGCATGCTTTGAAGTCTGGTTATAAGAAGAATAAAAATCTGAAAAAGAGATTAGGTTACAAAGAACAACCACAGGTTGTTAATTAAATATGGCACTTTTAAATGTTATGACTGTGTATACTGTGTTCATCTACATATATATATATATATATATATATATATATATATATATATATACATTCATTAAACATCTTGCAAATGGCAGTACTTTTGAATTACACACATTTGAGTCTTGTAACAGTATGAATTTAGTATACATGGCTAAGTGTAAGTCATGTGACACTTATTACAAAGGAAAAACTAATAGAAAACTTAAAGAGCACATAAGTGGTCATTTGTCAGATACTTCAAGAAAAGTCATTACTAATGCACTATATAAACACATTTATCCTATTGATGAAACACACCAGTTTCAATTTTGTATATTACAAAAGATAAACACTTCACTTAGAGGAGGAGGTGTAGTAAATTTGACAGAGAAGGAAAAATTGAAGTTGATCTTATGTTTTCAATTACTCATACCTCCTGGATTGAATGGTTATTTAAGTGTCAAACCTATTTTAAAAGAATTGCAGTCAGATTTAATGTGTATATCTTTTTAAGATCAAATTCTTGGAAATTATTGATCATGTGATTTTTTTTTAATTGTTATACAAGTCATTTTAATTTTTTAAGCATCAAGCCTGATGAAGCTTTTGCAAAAATTTTAACTTGCATTTTTATTGTGACATTAAATACAGTTTTTATCAGTGACACTCATGATTTCAGCAGATATATTTCTTTGTGCATAAGGTGCTCTCTGCAGACATAGTCCCCCTTCATGTCATACTGTCATATAACCACATGTACCTGCTTTAATGATGATGGTTCATATGTTTTTTTTTCTTCTGTTTCCTGCAGAGAGTCTCTTTATTGACTTTCAAGCACATAATGGACAAATGGTACTAATGTGGTAACTGCACTAATGAGTGTATAAGTAATTATATACACCATATAGGCACATCTGTTCTGCAACCCTGTGTATGCATGCATGCATGCCTTTGACTCCTTTGTATTTCCCACAGATTACTGATATACATACATATTAGTTTTCTAACAAGAGGCAGAAAAATGTTCCTGCTGCAGCAGAGTCATCACTGCAAGCAAATAAAACTGAAATTATAGGACACCACACACTGTGGACATTATGGCACTGAGCCATGTTGAACTGTACCACATGACAGATGCACGCTGTCTTCCCATGAGTGCATGTCTGTCTGGTCCTATGGAACACTCTGGGTTTGCAGTAATATAATGTCTCTTCAGAGTTGCACGTCATGTTTGTATACTCTTAGAGGGTTCTCCACATTCTAATACTGCATACATTATGCATTAGTTGCACTGTAGCTTTTCTCTGTGTGCCAGTTCACCTACTTATAGATTTGTCATCAGAATATAGTGTCATTTGACACAATCACTAGTCTCAAACATTTGTAGCAAGTTCTCCTAAAGCCATGTTCTTCTATGTGTGTGGTAAAGGTGTGTGTGTGTCACCATTATGATGTGGGATTTTCTTTTTGCTCATACATTTCTAATTTTCCCTTCCATTCAGGAGCAAGATACCCAATACTCTAGTCATAGGTGACTCTATAGTCAGGCACACTGATGTCCCACTCACCAGGCTAAACAAGGAGAAGGTTACTGTCCGCTGCCTGTCGGGTGCCAGGATCCGCCACATAACCCACACACGCAGGTCACTTCACAACAATTACAAATATGACTCTGTCATTGTCCATGTTGGTGTGAACGACCTGAGATGTACCTCCCTGGACTACATGAAAAAAGACATGGAAGAGCTTTCTGATCTTGTAGCCCAGGCAGGTATGACCCTAGCCCTGAGCAGCATTCTGCCATCATCCAGAATCATACCGCAGTACAAGGACAAAATGATTGACTTCAACAATTGGCTAAGCTCCTGGTGTCATTCTAAAGAGCTCCAGTATCTGCCTGCCTGGGATGACATGGTCGGCAGACCAGGATGTTTTGCCTGAGATGGCCTGCATCTGTCACCCCTGGAATTCAGGATACTGGCTAAGGTTCTTGACACCCCTATAGTGTCTTTTTTTAGGCAAGGTTCAAAAGATAAATTCACCACCGTAACAGGAGCAGGCAAGCAAAAACTGAGAGTGATGCTACTTAATGCTAGAAGTCTAAATCTCAAAATGCACTCACTCGAGGCACTCCTTAAAATGGAAAACATCTATATCTATGAGTGACTGAGACCTGGTTCAAGGCTCCAGAGAGCACCTCTGCACTACCAGGCTATAACTCATACCACACTTTTCATCCATGTAGCCTGGACTGAAACACCAAATATGGAGCTGTGTCCATATTCATTAAGGATATCCACACCTCCAGGCCAGTTGCTCAGTAAAATGCAGCCAAGGTTATCCAAGTGCAAATAACTCTGGGCAAAACTGCAATCCAAATTGTAGCTTGCTACAGATCCCCTACCATGCCCCAGGATTCCCACTCCTCTTTTCTTGATTCACTGGAAAATATTAGGGTTCAACCAAACACCCTAATAATGGGCAATTTCAACTACCCCACCATTAACTGGGAAAACTAGTCATGTACAACTCCATCGCTCAATGCTTTCTGGAATTCATAAACTCCAATCCCTGGATCAACTTATCCACACCCCCACCAGGGGCAACAATATCCTAGATCTAGTCATTACCAACATGAGTGACTGGTGTTCCACACCTGAAGTCAACACCTCATTGGTCCGATCCAACCATAAGCTAATTACCCTAGATATCCACATCCAGCCCCCACCCCCATTAAAGAAACAATGGTAAAAATTTCTCCAAAGCCAACTTCATGCTTCTTAAGACAGAAGTGGTGAACTTCATGACACCCATGTAGATGGACAATACAGTTACGACTACTGAATCCTACACAATTGCACTTTATAAGCACTTACACGAGTGCATGGATCCTGCTATCCCAAACAGAACCAAGATGCTATCCTCCAAAAAAAGAAAGCCAATCTGGTGGTCCACTGCCATAAACAAACTGTACAACAGCAGGAAGAAACTGTTGCAAAAGAGAGTAAAATCCCATGAGTGGAGCAGCTCCCTGGTCAGCCTCAGTAAGAAGCTGCTATCCCTGATAAAGTCCACCAAAGATAGTTACTAAAACAAAATCACCACTGATTCTAAAGACAACTACAAAGCATTCTGTAGCTATGTCAAGAATCTCAATGGCAACACTCAGATCTGCTCTGAGTTACAGCACAATGGCACTAAATATACAGACCCAACTGATATTGCCAACACCTGACAGATAGGTTCAGTGCTAACTTTACCCCCCTCTCCATCCCTAAAGAGCCCATCTCTATACCGGAAGAATGCAAAGTTCCTGTAATCATGGCTGCACAGGTAAAAACCACATTCTCCAAAGCCAAGAACACAGCATCCATGGGACCAGGCAACATCCCAGGTTGCCTTCTACATGAAGTACAGAATGAACTGGCACCCCACCTAAGTACCAAGTTCAGACATAGCCTCACCTCAGGCTTTGTGCCCGCTGAATGGGGCACAGTGATGGTTATCCCACTGCACAAGGGGGGATCCACCATGGACCCCGGAAACTACTGCCCCATTAGCCTGATGAGCCTGGTCTGCAAGGCCATGGAACATATCATCATGGAATTTGTAAACAAAGACATCGGTAATCTCCAAACTCTGGATCTCACCCAGTTCAGGTTTGTAAAAGGCAGATCATGTCTCCTTAAACTGATAGTCTTCATTGAAGCAGTCACAAAATCTGTAGATGAGGGTAAGGTGGTCCACACAGCCTGTCTAGATCTTGCCAAGGCTTTCGACACCATCCCCCACTCTGGAATTATAGATAAACTCACTAAACTAGGCATAAATCCCTATGTCACAAGATGGGTTGCCAACTGGCTCACTGACAGAACCCACACTGTGAAAGTAGCAGACTCCAAATCCGACTTCAGACCAGTGACAAGTTGAGTACTACAGGGTTTAGTCCTGGGTTCTCTCCTGTTTGGTATCTACTTCTCTGAAGTACAGGCTAACACAGAAGGTCTTTGGCTAATGAAGTTTGCAGATGACTGCAAACTAGGAGCCATAATCAAAACTCCTAACGATGTGGACATCCTACAAAAGGGCCTCAACGAGACAGATGCCGGGTGTCAAAGCCATGGCCTCAAGCTCAATGCCAAAATATGCATTGTCATCCCCGTTGGTAAAAACTGTGTATCCATGAACTACAACATAGGCGGTAGTATACTTAACACCGAAAGTGTGATAACAGACCTTGGGACACAGGTGGACAGTAGTCTCTCCTTTGATAATCACATCGCCACATTAGTCAGGAAATACTTCTACGTGGCAAACCTCATCACAAAAGGTTTCTCATCCAGAAAAAAAGAGGTCACTGTTCCCCTCTACTCATCACTCATTAGACCCATCATAGAGTACAGTGCCCCTTTTGGTATGCACCTCACAAGACATCTACAACAACTGGAAAGGCCACAGAAATACCTCACAAAGAGGATTACTGGCCTCAAACAGATGCCCTAAGCAGACCGTCTCAAAAATATCCAGCTTTACTCCATCGCATATCGCCTACTCAGAGGTGATCTCTGCCTAACATACAATTTATGTCAAACCCAGAGCTTGTGGACATGCTCCACTTAAAAAAATCCCAATTCCTCCGAGCTACATGCTCTAGGGACCTAAACCTTGTCACCACAATAAAAAGACCATGTCTGTGGGATAGTTTCCTGTCCCAGAGACTTCGCATACTCTGGAATAAACTACCTATCTATATCAAACAAAGCTCCTCATTAGCACTCTTCAAGAAAAATCTTGATGATTGGATGGGAAATAGGAAATTCACCCTGGGGATCACTTCTGTGGCTCTGCTTGACAGTTGCACAGGAAAATAATTTTCTTGGGTAGCAAAAGCCAGGGTACCTTTTTGGCTGAGCTTGTATAGGTCCTAGGGTCGATAGTGTAGTACCTACCTAGGAAACTAGGAACCTATGAAGATTGTTTTGTCACATATTTGCAGCCATGACATCTGTCTCCATGACTTGCTAGAATGTGCATATGACTATATCACAACATCAGTTTTAAGACATGTACATACACTGATATTTATAGCATATTTGCCATTGCTGCAGAGTACTGTGTTTTGTTTATCATTTGCACATGTTATGTACACAACCAGTCACATTCCAACATCCATATTAGTAGCTGGTTATTGTTGTGTAGCAAACCTGCAAAGATACCTTGCTGCTGCAGCAGCAGCTTAGGTTTCCTTAAATAACTGATACTGTTTTGCACTGCACTTGCAATACAGTGTACATTATTCATGTGTATGTTATGCACATGGCATACACGGCATTATTTGACTCTCCTGTACATAGTTTTACCTTTGTGGTGTCAGACAAGACACACCACATTATTGATGTACAACTACCATGCTGTGGCCACAGCAAGTCCCACATCAAAATGTAGTGCACAGAACCATAAAATAAAATTGTGCATGCTGTATTGGTACAACTTGCTGTTGGATATTGTGAATGGTATAGATGTACATGTGTGTTGTTCATGCAGCAGCCATGATTAATGTCCATAGTTAGCATGTGGTGTTCTATAATTTCAGTATCATTTTTCCGCAGTGACTACTCTCTGCTGAAGCAGAGACATTTTGCTGCCTATCTTGTCAGAAAACTAATGTGTGTGTATGTTACTAATTTTCAAGGATGCAATGTGGCTTAGTGAACAGGTGTTTCCATCCTACATGTAAGGTTTATGGATCTTTTCTGACTTTTTTAATTTTATATTATTTATTTTACATTTGTTTACCGGGATGGTCTGACTGGGACTGTGCCCATTTTCAGTGGAGGCCCAGGGGGAACAGCTCCAGTCTAAGCTTACATACAAATTAGCATAACAAGTAATAGAAATTATAAACAAAATTGACAAAAAAAAAAAAAAAAGAGTGTTAACACATTTACAAGATAAAAATGCAAAAACAAAAATATATATATAGTATCAAATAGAACACGACTTTAAACTCTTAAATGTAGACAAATATATGGTTGAATGTATATATGTGGAGGAACATAACATTAGTTAGGAAATTAAGCAGGGAGAATCACTTGGGCAAAGTAGTGCATAGTTAGTAATACTTCCGTGGTGAAAGTTGCAGCTAGGAATGTAACTACTTATAGAAAAGTAGTGTTGTTAGAAGGGATATGTTAACAGAGTTAGTACGTACAGTCAAATTGTATAAGTAATGCTAAGTTAATAATTAACCTGGAGTGTTACATGCACAAAGCCAGGATTCAAATAAGTGTCTTTTGAGAGATATTTTGAAATGATTAAGAATGCTTATGTATCTAATGCTATGTGGAAGGATATTCCAATTTTTAACAACTTTAGAGTAAAGAGAGTTGCCTGTTGTATCAGATACTTATGTCTTTGTTACAGGATCAAAGAGTAAGAATGTTAGAGTAGGGTTGTAGAAGATTTTTTTAGGGAAGGTACGTTGTCAGGATTGTGCATTTTTTGTGACCTCATGATCATACATGTGTCTTTATCTTTCTTACTTGTGCTATTTTTGTACATCTACAGCTGAAAACCTAGGAAATCTGTACAGTTACATAGATGTATATCTGTGCTTGGGGTATTCTGTTTGGACTGATATTAATCCGCATACCATGCTATCAGTCATTCCTGTTTGTGTCTTTCGGCTTTTCCTGGTTAGGGGTCGCCATAGCGGAACTCCGGTCCGCTAATGCTTGGTAGTGGATTTTTACGTATGGGGTTACCAGCTCTGATGCACAACCTTCAATGAAGGCATGCCCCATTCACGTATGCCTCCACACAGAAGACACTCTAGCTGAGAATCGAACGGGTCAATGTCTTGCTATGAGGCGACAATACTACCGCAGCACCACCACCGCAGTCACAAAAGGTGCTCACACACTAGACAACACCACAGCAATGATGCTGTGTGCACTGATAAATTATTTTTTTATTTTTATTAGTATGGTGGGCCATGGGCAGAATACACTCCTCCCTTATGTTGTTACATCTCCATTCTCCATCCTGTACATGTTCATTGTCTGTGTTCAACCTCCCATCCCTTTGTATTATATCACACTGTGTTTGCATTTTATGTTATCCTTTTTATGATATGTTTTTTTCCCAATCTAATCCTCCTTTATTTCTTGTCAAGAACTCACCATTCCTTCTTTTCTCCAAAAACAAAAAAATGGTCTATTCCCACCAAAGAAAATGCCCACACTCCCTGACCCTCCTTCTTGCTTTCCTTTCCTTTGGGTGTCACCCCTCTTTACACTCACCAAACTTCTCTGGGGAGTATGCATTGTGAGTAATCTTCCACACGTTTCATTCCCCACATCATTTTTAGATAACAGCTTCAGACTTTGATTATGCCACATCAACCAAAACCTTTTTGACTTTCTGAATGCCCTTAGCTATCCAGTGGGATCTGTGAGTTTGAAAATGTGCTGTTAATATGTACCTAGGTTGTGTGTAATGGATTCTCCATGCAGCATTTTGTTCCTGTATTCATCTCCATTGTATAGCAAATGTGCATAGATTTGTTTGCTCTCTACAACATGTCTGTGTGTAATTTTACAAAGTTCACCATTTCCAGAGTGGATGGCTAATTCTTTTGCAGTGTTTCTTTTAGCATACTGCATAATCTTCTATTAGCTTCTATATTTGTACTTATTTATGGCTACTTCTGCTCTTATCTTCAATACTAGGTGAGTACTGGTTAGCTATGTGCTAGTTTTGCACTGTAGCTCATTTATGTAACATATTATTTGGTGGGTTTCTTGTGTCTTATTTGGCACAGTCCACAGCATTTCACTGATTTTTTTTGGAAATTGGACCAAAAAGTGTATTGCCACAAGAAACTGGAAAAAGAGGTGGGGGCAGTAAGAATAGAGAACATAGAGAGATGATTACAGTATGTGGCAAAAAGATGCATAAAGCAGAGCAACATGAGTAGAAGGAAGAACAATGAAGGGAACAATGAGCAGAGGCAGTGGAGTACTACAAACTGTTGGGAGAGTGGAGGTGAGACAGAACAGTATTAAATGGCAAATGCCTGGCATAAATATAAATAAAGTGCATTATGCAAGAGGATTGCGCAGCATAGCGCTATGATGAAGAAACAGTAAAGACTATAAAAGAACACAAAGAAATACATTAATACGCTCATTATGTTACAGATAATAATCCTCCCAGTTTTGTTTTGTTTATTTTTTTAAGTCTCTGCCTTATGCATACTTGCTATCTGTCAGAATACTTTCAGGGATCCCCTGATGTAGCTTCACAATCAGAATGCTTGCTTGCACATGATAACAGTTGTTTGTCTGTTATGATAAGAAGAGATGACAGTACAGAAAACTAATGATTACAGTTGTATTTGTTTAGTTGTTTGTTTGCTTATTTATTTATTTGTCTCTCAACTCCAATACTTGAGGTTGGGTCATGACCTTTAGTCAATGTCTGTTTCAGTTTTGTATTTGCTTCTCATGGCTGTGTCAATTTCCCTTATCTTCTATGGTTTGCTACGTGGGTTCCCCAAAATTCTCTGAATATCAGTTAACTGAAGTTTCAGTCAGTTGAAACAAACAAGGCAAACTGTCAATTAAAAAAAAAAAAAAAAAGTAACTCCATGGCTGTATGACTATGAAATAAAAAAAATGAATCTCTGCATGCACTTACACATTGGACATGTAAAATACAGTTCCAACTAATATAATAAGTGGACAAGTTTATTGAAGCCCCTGCTATCACTCTCGGCCAAAAAAGACTGCACAAAAGCAAAATGTTTCCCATAATATATAAATAACATTTTATATCATACTGTGTGTGCTATGTACTCATGTGTCAGCACTGAAATGATATTGCATTATCATATGTTATATATTTTCAACTATATACTGAATGCTGAAATGACTCAGTAGTATCAGTTGTCATTATATCATCAATTGTATGCTGACCATTGCCTGAGCTCTACAAATTACCATTACTGTAAAATGGTATTATTTCTGAATATGTGTTATTGATAAATCTGTCCCTGAAAAAAACATTTCACTTACCTATCTCACCGATAAAATCACTTAAATAAAAAAAGGGAAAAACCATACAGTGAAATTAAATGTCAGAACTGCAGATAAACTGAGGGACCAGGTTAGTTCTACAAAATCTTATTGATTAGATGCCTTTTCAGTCTAGAACTGCTGTGTCTTTCAGTCAAGAACTATATTACTGAAATTGCATCCAAAAATCTAGCAAAACCCTATATTCCCCACAAGTGTGGCTCTACTATAGCTATAATTCTGCCCAAGGACCACTTTATCATGGAGAAAGGATAAATGTCACTTGTAGTCACCCACTTAACAAAATCAGTATTTTTGGAAAACTATGAAAATGCTGTTTTTTTTCAATTAGCAATTAATGAATTCTCTGGATATCAGTAATTTATTTTCAACTATACATTTATTAATATTGTTTTTCTTTAAATTATGCAAGTAAGGATTTTCACTCCTTCATTAATTTCATTAAAATGGGGATTTCTTCCACAGTTATATGAAACACTTTCCTTGAATCCAATCCAACACATAAAAATGAACTACTGAATTTCATGAACTATAATAAGAAAACTATCCGTCCATAATATCCAGCATGTATGCTATTCCCCAGCAAATGTTTCCAAGTCAGTAATCCTTCTGATTGTCAAGGGTTCTTTTTCAAAACAAGTTTTCATATATTTGTTTATGTTTCTTATGTATATATTATTTTAATGTGGGGAAAAAAAACATTGCACAGAAGGGTTTTTTTTGCATTTTGTGTGATAAGGATATGTTGATAATTTAAATTAAAAAAATGGCATACAAAGAATGTTATGTACAGCTCATCTGTCATTTTAATTATATGTCTTTCTCTGCAACACTATGTAATAAATAAAGATGTTAATATTAATTAACTATATCACAAAATATTGTATTCCAGATCACTGCACAATATCATAATTTACAGCTGAAATGCATCCTAGTTGTCCATGAGGAATATTCATAAGCAGTTCATAAAAAAAAAGAAAACAATGAAAAACTTAAACTAATTTAAGAACTCTCTGTTATGGTTTGCAACTCAGTGCTTACATGTTTCTTATGATCATTATTTTCAAGTTTAATGTCATAACATTTACAGTTATTTTCTACATCACTTAACTTGGACAGCTTTTACATTTAAAGCCTGCCCAGAACACATTTTTTTGTATGACTGATGTGTTTTTTCTGTCAATGAGAAAAAGTAGTCTCTCAAGTAAGAAACAAAAGTGTTAATAGATTTCTTTACAGGGTGAAGTGATGGGGAAATAATGCTGACAGTTTCCTGATGTAATATTTGAACTTTAAAAAGTTATGAGCATGAGTTCTTTTAACTCAGGTGAAATTTTGCTTCAGTTGACTGCAACTGCAGATGCAGTATATTTTTTTTAAATAATCTATGTTGTTGTTGTGTCTTTTGGCTTTTCCCGGTTAGGGTTCGCCACAGCGAAACTCCAGTCCGCTAATAATTAGCAGTTGATTTTTACGTACCGAGTTGCCAGCCCTGACACACAACCTTCAATGAAGGAATGCCCATTCACGCATGTCTCCATGCAGAAGACGCTCTAGCTGAGAGTAGAACCAGACAGCGTCTTACTGTGAGGCGACAACGCTACCGCAGCACCACCACATTACGTATGATAATTTAGAATACCTCACATAAGTGTATCTAGTCTTGGGTAAGCATACTTTAATTGCAAACATTGTTTTATTGTCTGGAAATTATGTGTAGTCTGATAAATTATGTTACATATGTGCTAACTAGTGAGTTTTGTAGAAGTCAAGTAAATAAATAACGAGAGAATAGATAATGCCAATGCCTGCAACCAGGAGTTGTGAACAAGCTATAGCAAAAATGCCTGTGGTTAACTCTCTTTAACATACTCCACACATGTTTAAGTAAACTGAAGTGTGAAAGAAATATTTATGACTAAGCGACTTGTTTTACCTGTATGCATAATATTTTGAAGAAGTATGGGTGTTAAACATGAAAGAACAGAAGTATACATGCCTGATTATTTGTCTGTATATTTGTTAAATAGGTAAGAGGGCTGGTCTAAATCTCTTTTCCAGCTATGACCCAGCCTCAAGGTAAAAATGACAGACAAGATGAAGAACAAAGCTTTTACAATTACTTAGAATGCATATGCACAAAGATTAAAAGGGGCCATTTAAATACACATTTATTTTAAAAAAGAAAAAACAACATCATTATCAATTCCATTTTTCTTCATGGGTTTCAGGTGTCACATGAACTGTTGCCACCTCAATTCATTGCCACTCTCTTCTTTAACAGTCATGCCTGACTGTCATGGGGTCTTGTCTCATGCAATTTATGTACCGCTTTGCTAGATGTCCTCATTTCCTCTTGTCTTCTTCCTGTCTCTCCTAAAACTTCTTCTCCATATTGTCTTCTGCTTTCTTACACATTAGCCTGAACCACTGTAATCTGTTCTCTTTGACCTTCTTTGTGATTGGTGCTACTTTGGTGTCTTGCCTAATATTCTTTCTTCTTCTACGTACAATGTGTATCCTGCTACCCATCTCAGGCTTTTCATCATCTCTTGCTCATCAACTGCTCTGCCTTCACAGCTATGGTTGCCACATATCCATTTTTTTGGACTATCCAGACATCAAACTGATTGTCCAATAGTCCAAAAAACACAGTACTAACTCCTGTATTCTGTTTTAAATAACACAGAGACTATTGGAGTTTGTTAAATCTCCAATTATACTACATTTTGATTTAAGAAAGCCATTGTTAATATGATGTGATTGTACCAGATAGAACTGACATCAGAAAATGAGTAGAAAGTGGGTGAGGTGATGGGAGGAGTTGTACAGGGTTAGGGGAGTTATAAGGAGGTGTGACTTTGGTCCACTTTTGGCCACAACAAAAGGTGGCAACCCAACTCATAGTTTTTGTACCCAGCTGTTTGATGCACCAAACATTTCAGATTCTTTGGCATTTTTCTGTCACACATTATACTTGATACTCTATGCCACTTTGCTGTAACCTCTCTGATTCTAGCTTTGATATCCTCAGTCAAACTTTCCTTCTCCTCTATTTGCTCCCTCAGATGCTTGAAGCTTTTAAGATGTTCCACAATTATCTATCACAATTTTTAGCTTCTTCTGATTCCACCATTCACTGCCATGACAACTGTCTTGTCTGCGCTCAGTTTCATCTCACATGCCTTTAGCTTTGCATTCCATTCCTCTATCATTTGTTGAAGTTTCTGTGCAATGTCTGCCTGTAATGCTATATTATCTGCATGAAATATTTACAGAAATATAAAACATATGCTTAACTGTATAACTAGCAATAGTAATAATACTGAATATCTTTCAAGATGTGCAACTTACAATGCAAATATCAAAGACAGTTTTATTAAACATCTAAAGTTTCACCTGATGTTATGCAACACTCTGCAACTCACTTGTTTTTGAAGTATTCCCATATGCAACTGTTTATTTTCATAATGACTAACAAATAACTAGCATTATACAATGACTGACCATTAGTATTCAAAAACAGGCACACTAATTGGCCAGCCCTACCAGTGTGTCCGTTGTAAATCCAGCAATATACCAATGGAAAAAGGTCCAGTCACCCAGACTTCTTTTGGTTCATATATTCCAAAACATTTTTTTTTCAACAAAAATTAAAAAAAAAAACTGTAGTCCGTACTCAAGACATACACAAGAGGCAGTATGGAAGAAATCCAAAGGTATGTTATTTAAAACTAAAGACACGTACATGATTTAATTTGCATTTCCTCCATTCTGTCTCTCTCTTACCCCTAAAGTAGCCCAAACTTTTTTATTTAATAGTAAAAAAACAAAAAAAACTAAACAAAAACAGATCAACGGAGACTTTCTTTTCTCCGTTGCTTGCTTTTCAAAGCATTGATGTACTGGGAATGCCACTAGATGGGGAGGAACAGTAATGTGCTGTTATACAAAGGCATTATTTAAGAAAAATATTTTTTTCTTAAATAATGCCATTGTATAATAGCAATAAGTGACTCTGTGGTTATGGCATATTGATATTTACCCATGGTTGGCTTTATTTAATTACTCAGGCTTTGCCCTCGTGATTACACCACCCCAACCATGGGTAAATCTTCAATATACCACACCACGTTATCACTTATTGCTTAAATATCCTATGTACAGTGTGGCAGAATTGGACAGTGGCAATGCATTTTCCCAGTTCCCACCATGGTATATTATAATATATCCCTTAAGAACATGTAGGACTCACCTTTATGAAAATCTGAACATAAATATGAAAATATGAATTACAAGTGACAAACAGTGATTAATTTATCTTCTGCAGGACATCCTAGACTACAATCTTACTGTCATTTTGTTAATAACTTCTTGCACTTTCTGACACTGCCTATTATTAGCTGGTAAGCCACTTAGTTAAAGAAGCCAGATCCAAAAAAGACTAGACACCATAATGGGTGTGACAGGAAGTGTACAAAGAAGGTGCTTTAGGCTTAAATGAGTTAAGTACACATGGAAACCTTGCTTATTTTCATAATTACTAACAACTAGCAATATTTCCAATACAGTGTGAGAAAACCAGCATTTTCAGTGAATTGTCCTGTTTATACACCATACACCTCAATAAAATATAGGTCTTTCAGTTATGAAAATATGACCATAAATATGAAATTATGAATAATAAGTGGCAAACGAAGATTAATTACTCAACTGCAGGACATACGAGACTGACAATCTTAGTGTAATTTTGTTAGTAACTCCTTGGCCTTCTAATACCACCTATAATAAGCTTGTAAGTCACTTATTTAAAGAAGCCATACCCAAAAAAAATACTGGATGTCATAAGGAAGTATGGTTGTAAACTGGAGGTATACAAAAATGTTATAGGCTTGAGTGAGTATTGAGATAGGGACTTTCAAGAGTACTTGCTTCTGTCCGTATGATGTCCTTTTGTACAAGGTTGATGCCTGTCATATGTTTACAGGACATCACTTGTTCTGGTGTGTAGTGCAGCCATCATTATAGCAATCTGCAGCAGTAACTCACCAATTTACATAGCCAGTGGGAAGCAAGGTTAGTGTCAGAGAACCAGAGTTTACTGTAAATGTTGCCCCCCATTTTTTTTTTGATATTTCAGTGCTATGATAAGGTCTTCCTAGTTTATTTTACAGTAGCTGAGTTGCAGTGAGTTTACATGGCAGCTTAACACAGGAGATAACAGTACCTCTCCCAATATTAGGGTGCCCATGTCATGTGCACCCTAGCACTTTAATTAGGATATGTAACATGTGAGTGTACCAATGTGTTCTCTTACTTTTACAGGTCCAATTGTGATGATGGTGGCAGAGAGGATGCAGTGGTCAACACATCCTACTATGGTTAATGCCTCAGGCACTGGGCCATCAGCAGGCCTGCTTTGCAACAGTCATAGAGAATTTACCGTGTTGAAGATAACCTGGAGGACTCCTCTTCTAATAGTGGCCCTGCAGGTACTCCAGTGGTCCCTCAGCAACTGTTTTTTTCGCTGATATCTTCTTAAGTGCACTTACAGATAGATGACTACCTCACAGTTATGGAATCTATCCTGATGTGACTGGCACTCGCTAACTATTGGGCTAACAGAGGCACAGCCTGTGCATGACAGCCACAAAGGTGACTGATGTATGTATGGACTGGTCTCTAGGCTGGTTTGACACCTGTCATGTACTGTTCTCTACGTCCCCTGACACTTGTTATGTACTCTCCTCTACATCCCATCCATGTGTTACCCTACCTTGTGTGTCACTCCCATTTTGCTGTCTGTTATTCATTCTATATATCTCAGACTGTTGACTGTCTGTCTGTATCCATCAAGTGTTGTTTCCACCTTTTATGTCACTGCCACTCTTGCCTGTGTCTGCATTTCATGCTTGTTAGTCTGCCATTGTAACCCTCCCTTCTTCCTCTGTCCATCTCAACCACTCATTGACAGTCTTTCTCCTCTATAATGACAAACAGAAAGCTTTCTCCTAAAAAAATGCCCATTATCACCCCTCCAGTCGTTGCTTATTGTTACCTGTGCTTGTTTTCCTCTGCTTACTATTCAGCCTGTTCTAATTTTGGTGCTTTCATTTCCTTCCCATTTATATAATGAAATTAATTTGTACTTTGCTGTGTTGCCTCTCCTTGACCTATCTGCTACTATGCAGGGAGGCTCTTTATATGTGAGTACACATATTCTTAAGGATGTTTTGATAGGTATGTCGGATTTTCCTGTGATATCAACCATTCTGATTGTGAGCACTTTGCTAGCATGACTATTCCGTTGATCTTGTCTAATGCCATTTGTCCTCATTATGTAGGTCCACAGATTTGCTGTGCACATTTTCTCAAATACTGGTACTATGCATGCACCAGTATAGATATAAGCAGCTATAGACCATGTTGCAATCCAAGGATAGTTCACATTTAGCACTGTGTAACTGTAGTGCTTGTTTATCAATCCCTGAAACTATGTGAAGGTCTTTATTTTGTATTTAGCAGATTCATATTTGTAGAACATTCAGCATCTATTAGCAGTCTGATATACATTCTAAAATATAAGTAGAATATTGTATACTTTCAAGTATGATTAGCCTGTTTTATTGTATATATCTGAAATTTCAACATTTCAAAATGTTTGTCTTAGAAAACTCTAGCAATTATACAAGAGTGTGACTGTAAGAATTAACACTATATATTACAAAGTGCAGTTATATAAAAGATATGATTTGAAATTATAGATTTGATTTTTTTTTTTCACACAGACAGCAATTTAAGAACATTCCTATCGCACCCAAGGAATTGCAATCTCCCTTGAGATGTTCAAAAGGAGTGGAAAAAGATTTTTTGACATTATTTTTATTAGAATTTACAAGATAAGGAATTAATGGTTGCATACAATACAAGGGTATGACTAGTTAGCTGAAAGAGTTTTTAAATGGTAAAAAGGATAACAATTTTCTGACATTTACCGGGACTGAGTTCCAAAATGTTACAACATGCATTGAGTATTGTAGGTCCCTTTTATGAACTTTGAATCTCTGACTGAGAACTATGTTGTGGTTTAGTGAATACAGTTCATTATGCACTGTAAACAACTTTAATACTCATTTGATAACAGGACATATCTGGGATACAGAAAATGCTATGCACAGTTTTAAGCTGGGGAGAAATCTAGAAGAGTGAATAGCTCCAACAATTAAGGGGGCTTTGCTGAAATAAAATGATGAATTATTTTAATGTAGTTATTTGCAAACACTGCAGTTTTAGCCCAACTTCATGAAGATCTGGCTGGCTAAGATAAACTGTGAACCAGTTAGGTGAATGAAATCTAGCTCCTTAAGTGTATATAATAGTCTGGAGAGTGAAACTAAATGAAAGGCTTATGGTAGGTCTAAAAATAGGGATGTGACAATGCAATCCTGATTTCATCTTTCATGTATGACTAATAAATCTATTTCTGTATTGCAGCCTGACCAAAATCCGTGCATTTTTGTGGAAAGTAAAAGTATTTTTCATTATGCAGTTGATCAACTACATGCAGGCATATTTTCAAGTACTTTGGATAGAGGGAAGAAGATGGCTATAGGATAATAATT
This sequence comes from Protopterus annectens, assembly GCF_019279795.1. Classification (NCBI taxonomy): domain Eukaryota; kingdom Metazoa; phylum Chordata; order Ceratodontiformes; family Protopteridae; genus Protopterus; species Protopterus annectens. Next base: position 897,778,474 of record NC_056732.1, on the reverse strand, counting down.
TACTAAGTATAAGAGATTTGCCATCTTTAAGTAAGGGTATAATGTAGGATTGCTTCCAGAATTTGGAGATACAGCCCCTTGATGAGAGTTATATTTATAAGTATAAATACAGGATATGCTATGATCCCTGCAGACACTTTCTGTATACCACTGGCAGGTTATCAGCTGTACGAGATGTTGATTTACATTTTTGAAGTTTTGTGGTGGTAAGAGCTGTGGTGAACTGGAAGGTAGCAGTCAAACTATCTATGTTAAATGATGTCATGGTTGATGTGTTAGGTTTATTAAGAGAATTGATTACACCTACATAGTGCAAATTATATTATATGATACACTGTAGTCTGTTTCATCTTGGAAATGGCAGGGATAGGATTTTATAAGGTTGTATAAGATTATTGATTGTTGATTAAAATATTTTGGGTTTTTACTGTTGTCTTCCTGTAGGCTAGTGCAATAAATTTGATTAGTAATGGGTTGCATTCTTAGTCAGGTTACAGAAGTGTCGATATTGCTGTAGATCTTTAAGTAATAATCCATGACTGCACATAAGTATGTCAGTATTTATTCATGGCTGGTGTGGATTGATCACAAGGGTTAAGCCCAAGTGATTAAACAAAGCCAACTGTGGATACATTCTTATATACCCACAAACAAGAACAGATTACTGCTATTATACAATTAAATTATTTAAGAAAGAAATTGATTATTTTTTTAATAATGGGTTGAATTTTATAAAGTTTAAGGAATGCAGCACAGTGCAGCAACTTCCACACAAAAGTTACCATTAACTAAATAATATTTAAATATGTCTCAGTGCATGGAGAATAACTCAGCCCAAAGCAAACTTAACTAGCAAAGTCTGTGCAACCTCAAGCAGGTATGTCAAATCTGTATGTCAAGAAAAGATGTTCATAAATTAAGATTTATATGCACATCTATGGAAATTATACAAGCCGATGCAACTTACTGTAATAACTGAAAGTTGCTAAAGGAATAGAAAAGTGCAGCAATCTGTGTGGAAAATGAAAAATATCTTCAAAAAGTTATTGATATCATCATAATTTATAGATGGACATATATAAATACATTCATCACAATTTATGGAATCTGACAAAATCCACAAAATTTCTGATAAAAAATAAATAAATAACTAGGGCAAAAGGCAGTCATGGCCATTTTCACCATAGCTAACCATAGCTTTTAATGGATGCAGGAAATGTAAGTAACACACACACCCAAGGAAATAGGCTGATAGAAAACCAGATGTGGGGTAAAAGTGCAGAAGAGAGCACACAAGTGGTATGATGAAATAGAAGACCTGAAGGAGAGTAAGAGGGGCATGGGTAACTCTCTTTTTTGTTTTATTGTTTTTAAATAGAAGGAATGGGAAAAAAACAGGGAAAAAGGAGGAGGTAAAACAGCAGGTATAAACATATAACAAATTACACAAGGCATAACAGACAAAGGCTGGAAATGAAAATATAGGAGAGGTAAGTCACACATACAGTGCACATTCAGACTATACAACACGGGTGAAGGAACATGGACAAACAGGGTAGAAATGCATACCAGTCATACTGCAAAGCAAAAATGCATATGAACCTATTCACAAGTCAGTGCTGAGATGTTGCAAACTATGTAAAAGTTATCCCAGAATGTGCATGACCGATGGTAGGTCTGTGTTGTAGAAAACTAAATGGGGGAGTGCAATCATTGTAGTACACAGTGGATATTGAATACAGTCATCAAATAGGCTGTCAGCAGTGCAGGTGTAAACCAAGAAGCAGCACAGATGAGTAAATTCAGACAAGGAAATTTAGAGAAAATAAGCAGAAGGCAGACTAGAACTTCTAACCCTGCACATGAAAAGCAAACAACCAAGCACAGTGCCAAACAGTAGTACCATAGCAAAGCAGGAATGTGGCTGTCTAATACACAAATAAGTGTACACAACTTAAACATAGGTGGAATGGGATGCTTAAGTCAAAGACGTATGACATACAATGAATAACACGATCAAATCAGAAAGAAATGTTAGCACACATACACATACCAATGACATGGACTATCATGTAAATGGTGAGACACGTATGAGTAATGACAATTAAAGAATGCCAGTCTGTACATAGGAAGTAAGCAAACAAATCCATGGGTAGTACTCAACATACAAGTATAATATGAACAATAATGGAATCAAGTTAACTGACATGGCCTTGCATGCATATGCCTTGCATGTGTATGATGCCCAAAACAGTGTCACATGGTAATTTTGTACCAGTTCACTTACACGATAACAATGGTATCACAGGGAAGGTAAACATGCATATGGCATATGCCATTTATAAGCACAACATATAGCCCAAAGCTAAAAGGGGAAGAGAGATGGACAACACAGGCTGGCATCAATGAGGAAATGCCAGCAACAGAAAGTAGGCACAGGATAAAGCAGGTCAACCGCATCTAAGGACACACATTGCACATGCATGCATTCTCCACATAGGCTGGTAGGGAAGTTCTCCAAAGCTACATTGTAGAAAATGGCAAATGTATTTCAAAAGGGCATAGTGATCTGCTGATGGCCATAAACATTTAAATGTACAAATGAGAAAGACACAGTAATGTGCAACTGTTAAACTGCAAGATGCATATGTACACAACAAAAGTACAATTACAGTTATCGCATACACATATATACTATCATGCAAACATAATAAAATAGGTCCCACAAACACAGTTATTGATATAAATAGCACCATACATCTGTAGGACTGATCAAAAGACAGTCCTGTAAACCCAAGTATGGCACAGAAGAATGGAATAACTTTATGTGCACAGTCAAATATTATAAGGGTGGTTGTGTGTTACTCATAATACAGTCATACACATGTGCATCTATATAAATAACCGCATATGTACTACAAATGCATACACATGGACATGCATGAAAATCTGTTTATGCACGTCATAAGAAAAACTATCATCAAAAACACCAGCTATTGACATATGCAAGATACGGACAAACAAGGAAGACATGAATGATGCTAAAGAAAGCATTAATTTTGTATATTCACTAACAGATCAGTGGATGTCTACTGAAGTATGTGAAGGATACCTTGTTGTGTATACCAGTCAGAGTAATTTGATATAATATGGCAGAATATTTGACACTACATTCCACTCACAAAGCCATTGTGCAAGTGGGACAGCATAATACAACAGTGATACAGAAATCACATCAGCAAGGACCTGTCATGTTGAACAGACATAAGGCATCAACAACCAATAAAGAAATGGGTGTGATGCATATGATGGATAACAAACACTTTGGAAACACCTCACTGTGTTATGAGTGAACTATGGGAGTAATGTAGTATGTGAGTTTCTGTTATCCCACTTAAGTATATACTGGAACAACACAAGCAGAACAGGTGTGCCTCACTTGAATTATGCTAGCTGAAGCAGCAGCTATATCTGTCATGAACTGGGCCAGAGTGTATTGGACATAATATTATGCTGCACTGCATGCATTGGAGTACACATACACACACACACACACACACACACACACACACACACACACACACACACACACACACACACGTAAGGAGTAGCATTCCTGCTATAGACCAATGAATGCAGTAAGTATAGCATATCATGTACATCTAATTTATTACTGCATGTGTAATATGGTAATGTGTGTCATACTGCAATAGCAACATGATAACAACACACATGAAATGATATGTGCAGTGTATATTATGATGTATGTCAGAAATACATGACAGCATGACCTGCACCACATCCCATCCTGGAAGAAGTTGCCCATCAGGTTCTTCATCTGCATCTAGAATACATCTGTCATCACAACCTGGATCTAGTCCTGAAAATCAGCTCCCTGGTGTGGTGGTTGACACCTTCTATGAAATGTGGTACACGCAGGTCCTGGTATGTTGTTGTCACCATCATGCCTGTCATACTCTTTATCCTGGTCCTCAAAATCAGAGTTGCATGGCACTGGTCAGGCACACTGTCATCTTCTGCATATGATAGGAGAGCCACAACTCACCCCACACTATGTGAACATTCAACACAGGACAAAACATTATAAGTACAAAATAGGTATTCCCCAAAAGTAATGCGTCCATAAAAACTTACACAATCTACAGGTAACAACTATTCTGCATGTGATATTACATTACTGTATGACCTTATGCAACTGTAACACCATATGTGATGACAGGCATGAATTCAGTCCATAACTATGTAAGAAATGGTATGTAATATACATCACTGTCTTGTGCAAAACAGGTCTGTCATAAAACACTATCAGATATGCACCTACATAATGGTAAAGGCAGTATATGTTATGTTATTAACATGATTAAAACATATGAGACAGGATATGTCACATATTTGTTCAAGCTATAGCACAATACAGTACATTTGTCATTACAACTAAATTGTCAGATGATATGGCCCTAATAAACACAAACTTGTGATAATAGCAAGTGTACTGTCATGATCATACAACATTCCCAATGTCCTAATATCCATATACTGATGATATGAATAGAAGGCCATGTGTGAGACAATGTGCCCATCATACTATGTCAGGATGTTACTACAGTATATTACAAGGCATGCAGTACCAAGTATGTCAATCAAGATGCTATAATTGCTTGTTCATTTACAGACATATCAGCCATTAATATATATGCAAAACTCAAATGTGCACAGCCCAGAGACATATATCTCTATATATCTATATCTGTGTGTGTATATATATATATATATATATATATATATATATATATATATATATATATATATATATATATATATATATATATATATATATGTATATATATATATATATCTATATCTATATGGGTCTAGGACACATGCTCAAATAGCATATGTCTGAATCACAAAACATCGAACACACATACACGACAGTGCTTGACATCAAAAAGTGCTTCTGTGTATGTGTAGTTCAAAAAAAATCTACGTTTCTGGAGGGGGGCTTCACCCCCCTGCCCCCCCCCCCCCCACTTTATTATTCTCACTCCGAGATCACACGACAGTGGGGAAAATGGAATTTTGCCTTACCCGCACTGTAGTCCGATCTACGAAACAGGCACACATACACGGAAGCACTTGTCGATGTTAAGCACTTTCATGTATGTGTGTTCCATGTTTTGATTCGGACATATGCTAGTCAAGCATGTGTCCGTATCCCATATGTGTATATATATATATATATATATATATATATATATATATATATATATATATATAACATTACATCTCAAGAAAAATATGATATGACACCATGACATGCAACACTGTCATGGTTCTCTATCCCAAAATATTTGCTTTACTATAAACTCACAGTGACACTGACAGAATACATTTGAAATGGGGTCCATGGTATAAGCTAATAGTTTCCTAAGTAAGTACTTGGCTAGCTGCCCTTGTGGACCATTTTAATTCTAGACAATTTCCCTTTTTGTGCTTGAAATAAGGTATTCCATTTGTTATAGATAGGCCTTACCCATCCCACAGTCAATAACTATATATGACCCATAATGAGAATAACTGGAATCATACCGTAGATAATTTGAGGAGACCCATGTATGGGATAAAGCATTTATGAGCTGAATCTGCTCATTTGTAGTACAGGCCGCAGTCCTGGGGACATTTTTCTATTTTCCCATCCATAGCTTTAAGTTACACTTGAAAATGGACAAGGATGAAATTTGTTTTATGTGGATAGGGAGTCTGTTCCACAGTCGTGGTATCTTTGGCAAAATATACCCGTCCCTTCAAATCATTCTGTTGCTGTTGCAGAAGATGTTAAGATCCCTAAACTGAATATTTCTGATGCCATTTGACTTGCTGATGTGTTGTAAATCTATCAGTAATAAGTCAGAGGATGCCTTGTATGCCAGACACAGGTCACCTCTCCACAGTCTGCAGGATCCTGACTATAGTGACAGGATTTTGAGTCAGTCCATGCAGGACATGTTGTTTAGGCCTTGTATCCTTTTAGTAAGGTATCTCTGTGGGCATTCCAGTTGTTACATGTATTTGGACAAATAAACACCAAAGGGACATTATACTCAATGACTGTCCTAACGAGGGCTGAGTAAAGGAGAACAATGACACCTCTAGATCTAGACACAGTCCCTTGGTTTATAAGCTATACAATAATGGACTGTTTTGTAACAATAGACACAGGTTGGTCAAAAGTTAGGTCACTGTCCAATAAGTTCTCAAATCCTGAATAACAGTGTCAGCACTTAGGTGTGTATTGTCAATGTGGTAGTTCCCTGGAGCAGATGACTTCCCAAAGGATATAATAATGCATTTTTGGCATATAGCTTCAGGCCATGATTTTTTTAAGAAAATCTGTATTTAACTTATTTACAATATATACACAGAAAGGAAGAAATTCAGCTATCACATATTGTTATAAAGTGGTAGGAATACACTGAATTATCAAAGTAATCTTATACACTGAACACTTTAAAAGTCTTTGTATTTCAGTAGCAACAGTTCAAGGCTGCCACAACCACTAAAAGTCTTAGTATGATTTAGAGATCTTATTTTGATCAATACTTTTTCAGTTTTACATAGTATTGCTGTTAAATTAAAAAAAAAAATCTTTGAACGTTTGAACTGAGTTTGAGTTCTGATATTTTGTAATAACTTTTCTAGCAACTGCCAAAAGACTCAGTTGTTGTGGTTTGGCTGTACAGGTACAGCAAATGGAACATTAATCAGAATTATTAATCTAGTTAAAGAACAATTACAGATCTTGAAAAACATACTTATCTCTTCCTAATATGTGTTTAATTTTGCACAGTCCATAAACATGTGTGCCCAATCAGCTTTTACATCTTTGCTACATCTCCAACAAACTGAAGAAGTCATTTTACTAAACACAGAGATTTTACAAGGAGTAATAAACATTATATGTATATGTATATATGTATATATATATATATATATATATATATATATATATATATATATATATATATATATATATATATATCCACATAAAAACCTTCTAGTATAAACTTGAAGAGGTTTGAGTAACTGACTCAAGTAACATTTTTTTTCTTACCATCTAATGAGTCACTCAATTCACTATTACCTAAAAAAGGTCCAGAATTTTGAATCAAAATTATTATTATTTTTTTATAATTCACATATACTGTAGCGTCGACAGTCTTCCTTTATAGGTCAATTTACCTTTGATGATAGCATTTGCATATTCATATAATGGGGTAATACTATTCTGTTCCTCTTCACTCATATTATCTACAAATTCATTTAATTTATTACCGATGGATAATATTAACTGCTTATTAGATTCATCTAGCTTATAATATTTTGTTAAATATTCTGGCAACTTAGCTTTTCTTTTTTTCAAAGCAATCAGACTATAATACTAATCCATTTCTTTTTAGTAAATTAATTTTAACATTGTTCTGCAAAGCACAACATTTTAAATTTTAATATTAATTGTGTTTTATAAACATATTTCTAAACTGTTTTAAGAACTGATTTCAGATATACAGAGTCTAAAGACAGAAATGAATTTCCTTCTAAGGTAAATGTTATTAACTGGATGAAAGGATTGCTACATATTTCTAAATTGTCATATTTGATAAACTTACAAGAATTTAGTATAATCTGTTCCTGAATGGCTTTCCATCGACTAGTGTAAGTCAATTCTATCCAGAGTGTAATATAGTTAAAATTTGCAGCAATAGAATCAGATTCTACATCTAAGAAGCTCATACCACCATAGCTCCGGCAACAACACTAGCATAGAAGTTGTCCCTTGTACAAAATTGCTAGGTGTCATCATTGATGACAAATTAACTTTTGACCTTCACATCCACAGCAACATAAAAAAAAAAAACACTTCAAAAGCTAGGTGCTCTATACAGAAACCAGCATTTTCTTAGTCTCACTGCTAAAAAGGCCCTAGCCTCATCATTTCTACTTCCAACTCTGTTATATAGTGCCCCCTTCTTCACCAACCTACAATCCTCCCTAAAAAGTAAGCTTGACGCCTCCTACAATAAAATCACCAAATTTGCTACAAACACTAAATACTCAACCTACCACTGCTCCTCACTTCATCAACTAAATTGTCTAAAATCTCCCCATCATCTTACTTACCTTCAATTAACTATAACCCACAAAATAATCTTCCAACCTGAAAGCTGCCCATCCCCTCTCATCCATACTAACCATGTATCACCCCAATCGCCACCTCAGATCCAAAAACAATATGCTGTTATCTATTGAGAAACCCAAACTCTCAGCTGGCCAAATGATGTACTCCTCTGCTGTCTCCAAGCTATGGAATAATATTTCTCCTTCACTCAGAGCAATCAGTAATGTGCTTCCTTTTAAAAAATCACTTAAATTACATTTTTCTTCTCAGTGGCTTTGCTCCTGTACTCTACCAAAAAATCCCAAGACCTGATTTCCCACTCTGGAATATGAATCTCTATCTATTTTTAAAAAAATACCAGTACTCTTCTCTACCTTCCTGTTTCTTTATGTAACCTGTTTCTTTAAAAACATACCACTCTTTCCTCTGAATTTTCCAGTCTCTTTCTATCACCTACTTCCCATCTTTTCCTGTTACCTGCTATACACCTATCAATATTTAAAAACTTATCACTATTCTTCTCTGTACCTTCCTGTCTCTTTCTGTCACTTGCTTCCTGTCTCTGTCTGTCACCTCCTATTCACCTCTCCCTCATTCTGTCCACCTGCTTTACACCCTATAACCATACTTTTCAGCTTGAACCTTACACAATAACATACCTCTTCTCATGTTTTTAACTCAGGTATTCTGCATCTTTCTTTCCTGTTCACAGCTGACATTTCATACACTTTGCCATTTCTACTATTCACTTTCTCGCATGTGATAATAACTTCCCATATGACATCATCCTATGTACTAACCTATCTCTTCATTTCTTTCTTTCTTTCTTTCTTTCTTTCTTTCTTTCTTTCTTTCTTTCTCTCGCTCATAGATTAAGACTTTTGTTTGTAATTAACAAAATTATATCACTGTTAAACTTGTGTTTTTATTTGCAACCTTGTATCGTAATTTCTATGTATCAATATTGTATTTAAATCTTTTGTATATATTTTATATGCTAATTTTAATTTTGTGGAGCTTTTCTCCCTTGGCCTCCACTGAAAATGGGCTATTCTAGGCCCAGTGGACTTTTCTGGTCAACAAATGCAATAAATAAATAAATAAAATAGTCCTGTAATCTTACATGATTTCAGTAAGCAATTATTAGATTTTTAGACTACCATAAGAATGAAATTAATATTTTTTCCACATCCTTTAAAACTTTTCTGTCCAGTATTAATGCTATTAAACAAACGCACACACACACACACACACACACACACACACACACACACACACACACACACACACACACACACACACACCATTATTTAAATTAGTTATATTTTACAAACAATACATAGATAACATCTTTTTTATTTGGGCAGGTATACTGGATGATCTGGAGCACTTTGTATCGTGAGTTAATTCTTGCGTTTTGTGGTTGAAGTTCACTTTGTGAAGTGTGGGGACTAGTGTATTCTTTCTGGATCTGGATATCAGTTTAGACATTAAAGCTCAGGCTTCTAAAAGTAAAATTCACAGGAAGATTACTTTTGTAAATAACTATTTGCATTTTCATAGTTACCATTCCAGTTATATGAAATATAATATTTTCAGGGCCAAATAATTTGCCTGAGTAGGCTAATAAGTAGTGATCCAGTTTTTCTTAAGGAAGTTCAATTTTTAGTTAAATTATTTCAAGATTGGGGTTATCCTATATCTAAACATATAGAAATAAGCAAAGAAGTGCATAGAAAATGATGGATTCATTTTCCCCCGTTTTATTTAAAGGATTTGTTAATATGTATAAACAAACTTATAGCAAGGTGGCAGTGTAGACTGTACTTGTGCTTTTCTGCCTATTAATGTAGATAATGATGGTATTAAGAAAATTATTATTAAGAATTGGAGAATTATTCAGAGAAATGTTGACTTAGTTCAGGTTTTAGGTGACACCCCTAGATTTATTTATGACAAAACAGCCAACCTCAAAAAAAAAAAAATTCTAGAACATGATTTTTTTTTAAAGAACATCCAATTTTAAATTGTAGCATTGGTACTCATCCTTGTGGCCATTGTAAGCAATTCAGATACATTTATAATAACTGTAGTATTACTTTTTTCTCATTTAAACATTAGAACTATACAGTTTAATAACCATTACTCACATCAAAGTGAATTTGTTGAGTATCTTGTCCTTTGTAGTACTTGTGCCAGTTTTAATGTGGAGAAAAACTTTAGAAGGTTGAGATTGTGGATTAGAGAACACTTGAATGCTATTAAAAAGAAAGATTTTTTCCAATTGCTTGGCCTTAGTTCTTTATGCAAAAGCTTTCACAAGAATACTTTTTTGGAACACGTGGAATTACTTAATTTACTTAATTTTGTTGCAGGATGTTACAGGGTGTAATAATCTTTTAGAAGTCTGGGAACTATTTGCTTAGAGACAATTGTGTTCCAGGACTAAATGAAATGATTAACATTAAATTTTTACTTAAATTATTTATTTTATTTTTATTTATTTTTATTTTATTTTACCATACTACTCAGAGACCTCAAAATAGACTGGAATACCTGTTCCTCAGACTTCCCTACAGGGAATAAATCATAACAAGTGTCAGAAATTCTGGGCAGGTATAAATAAACTATTACATCCCAGACAAACTTCTACCACAGACCCCACAGCCTCCATTGATAAACCTTCTGAGGAAGTCTCTGACAGTTTTAACCATTTCTTTACTGAGACCATTCAATCCTAATGAGCCAACTACCTCCCAGCCCCCCTGTCATGAAATCAACACCCCCAGAAACCAATTCACATTTAGATTCCAACCAGTTGCCACCTCCCTCATCCATACCTTAATTAAAAAACTGAAACCAACTACACTCTCCACTGACCAACTCCCTGCCAGGTACCTACAAAAAGCAGCTGATGCTATTGCTTACCCTATCTTAATACTAATCAATTGAACAATAGCAGAAACCATCCCCACTTGCAAAGTTTATGGAAAAATGTATCCATAGACAATTGATGTATCACCTAACTCAGAATAACCTCATGGCAGACTCCCAACTGCACCACAGTACAACTTCAGCCCTTCTAGCCTTTTCCAATACCATAAACCATAACCACAATAACAACAACATATCCTCAGCCCTGTTCTTGGATCTCTCCATGGCATTTGATATGGTAGATCACCAATTACTAATCCATACCCTGAAAATTTTCTGCCTAAACAATACAGTCATCCAATGGTTCCAGTCCTATCTGAAAGATAGACAGCAGGCTGTCCTTTGGAAAAAATAAACTTTCTAAACTCCTACCCAACACACTAGGTGTACCCCAGGGTTCCATACTAGGGCCTCTTCTTTTCTCCATCTTCATTAACGACTTCTATTCTGCTATCCCTACAGTCAGTTGTATCCAATACCCTGATGACTCCACCATGATTTGCTCTGTCACTTTTCCAAATAAACATTGGTCAGCTACACAAACCGCCTTTAACACTATTGAAAACTGGTTTTCTGGTCGTCGTCTGATAGTGAATCCAAAAAAAAAAAAAAAAAAAAAAAACCTGTTGCTATTCTCACCAACACATAGGTCCACAGTATTCACTTTTACCATTAAATCTAATAATGGCACAATAATCTCCCCAGACTCCACTACAAAACTGTTAGGTGTTTTAATCGATAATAATCTCAAATTTGACCTACATGTTATTCCATCTGTAAAGACAACCAATAAAAACTATACTCATTTTACAGGATATAAGCCTTCATAACCCCACCTGCTAGATCTGCCATAGCTCGCTCTCACCTACTTTCAACTCTTCTGTATGCATCCCCAATACTCTCTAATCTAAACAAATTTTCCGTCAACAAACTCTCGATCTGCTATAACCATATTGCCAGATTTGTCACTGGCCTGCCTTATAGGACTCATCCTTGTATTAACCTTAACCAGCTTTGGTGGCTGGAACTGTATAACCTCATGATAACTGCCCATAAGATACTTTACAATCCAGATAATACACCTGCTCTTAAAAATATTATTACCCCCTATCATAATTACCAGCCACTGCAATCCTCTAATAAATTACTAGTCCAGACTATCAAAACTAATAACTCTGCTGGTGACTCTCTCTTTGCAAACACTCTAAGCAGATCCTGCAACTCTCTCCCAACCGAAATTACTTTGCTCAACTCCCCAAGCCAATTCAAGACAAGACTTAAACAACATTTGACACTAAGCTGGCTATGTCACTGTAGCAAATCTGACTATCTCTCTGTGACAATGAGACTAAAATAGTTATTTTAGCTTACCTGTGGCACTATCCTGACCTTACCTTGTTTAACTCTAATGTGTTTTGGCATGTAACCATTGTAAATATTGTATCTGTAACTAACTAACTGTATGAGTTAATAACATTATTCTTATCTGACTTAAATTACTTAACATTTTCATTAACCCCGGAACTACTATTATTTGCCTAGGGATGTAACCTCGGTAAAACTGTATTCATAAACTTTACTGCTTGATTATATATGTTCACTACTGTATATACTGCATTTTATTCTAATTTGGTGACCTTGAAGCTTTTTCCCCGGGCCTCTGCTGAAAGGGACATGTATCCATTCAGACTATCCTGGTCAACAAATGTAAAATAAATAAATAAACTTAAATTAAAATTATTTTAAGTTTAATGTAATGTTATTTATTGTATTTTAAATTGAACTAGGTTGACTATGGTTAAGTAGAAGTTTAGCAATTTGAAATATTAAGGCAAGTTGACAGCAACTAATTTATTTTGTTGCTATGAAAACTTTTAGGATATAGAGTGGATTTCTAGGAAATTATGTTATTGAGATATATTTATTACTGATAGGTTTTTTTAATTTTCGTGGTCATTTGCTATATTTAATTTTATATATAAATGGTGATTGTGATATGCTGTTCAAAGTCTGATGAAGTTCCATAGATATAAATTAAAGAGGAATGAACATGCTCACTAATTTTAGTGTCTTGTGTCTGTATTTTGATTAAAACTGGCAGTTCGACCAAGGTTTCTTGGTATATTGAAAATCAACTTTACTTTATATCAAAATTGAGGTACTGATTCAACAATATGACACCCAAATTATTTCAGTTTGTCTTAATGAATCTTATAACATACAATATGCAAAAAGGTAGAAAGTTTAATGATCAAGCTTCAGCTTTAATTTTTCTGGATATTTTCGATTATTTTCATATGATTTTCTATGTAAATGATATGAGACCTTGTACATTTACATTTTTACCATATGCAGGTATATATAACACATCTTTCTCATAAACATTTTGTTGTTTAAATACATTTTCTGTCTTATTTGACCACTAATATATTACCTTTTTCTGTATTAACTGCATTTCTAAAATCTCACGTCAAAGACTATGAGAGATTACACTATGTGATAAATTTCTTGATGCTGCTGTTTTATTAATCTTACATAGTAAACATTTACTTCTTTATGCATATCCATAATATTCATAAGATGTTTATTCTTATTATTACTTCTAGTATTACAAGGAATCTTGACTATACATAAGAGAATTTCTACTTGCTTAATTTGAATCTCTTTTTAGCGATTGAGAACTGCTGTTCTTATCTAAGCGTTACAGTCTGACATTAGAATTTGATTACAAGACATGAACATGACAACTTGCAACACACAGCAGCTGCTAATTTCATTTGTAAGTTTAAGTTGTTCATTCCTTTAATTCATTTGAACTGTTCTAACCAGTAAAAAAAATCTAACTTTATCTCTCTCCATTAATATGTATAGTTAGAGTTCATAGTACTACAGCATAAGATACTAACATTCAGTGAAATATAAACAAATTATATGTCAGCAGCAGCCCAACATAAAATATGACTATAGTTTTTGTTGTACCAATTCTTTACTTCTAAATAAATATTTAAAAATATGTTATTTTGAGTATATTTCTCAAAAAAGAAATCAAAAGAAAGTAGTGTCCTATTGTTGAAGACATCAGTGATGAAGTTTGACCTAGAATTTTTTCAAAACAGTTCAAGGAGCAAGCAGGAAGCACGGCAAGCAAGAATCAAGCATTTTCACACAATTGGAACATTATTTTGTTCTCAAGATTTGTTAAGTGTTAATTGCTTAATAACCCCTGAAATTAATGTTTTACACAAAAACACAGAAAACAAAATCACTTGCACTTTGACACTTCTAATTAGCATATTACTTGGATCTGACAATCAGTTAATCCAGCAATGCACATACAAAGCAAAGTTAAATAAATTTAAATAAAATACTTAACTTATATAGTCTCAAAGTTACTAATTATTTTGACATTTAAAATATATTTGTTAGTTTAATTAAATGAAATATATTAAGTATTTCACTGTGAATATTGTAAAACAGTTAAATTAACCATTTATATTCCTTATCATGAAAACTGTTTTAGCTTAAAATGTAAATAAACTTACATATGCGTGAAGCTTAAAGTCAAATGCAAGCAGTTTACTTAAAGTGTAAATCTATTATTTTAAAAAATAAAAGTCCTGCAGTTAGTAAATAAAATTTACTGGTTTTAAGCTTTTTAATTTTAGAATCAGTTTTCCAGGAATTCAGCTAAATCAATCTTCTGAGGAATATACTATTCCAATCCATTTATTCATTATTATTATTTTATTTTTGATAACAAACGTGGATGCCTCCTCCAGTGTATCAAACATTTTAGTTCCTTCAGTAAGAAATAATTTGCTTGTTGCAGTAAACACCAAAGTGGCTTTACTAATGTTCTTTTTAAATTCATTAAGCATTGATAAGCATGATTTTCTTTTACTCATTAAATTACTGGAATAATGATTATAAAATCTGACTACATGTTAACCTATTTTAATAGGTGGGGGTTGACCATGCTGCTTTAAATATTTGATGTTTTTCTAAGCGGGTCATGAACATAACTATAATTGAATATGATGGTGAGTTTTCCTTCTTCAAAGGATGTCTCAGGGATGTATGTGCCTTTTCAATTAAAAAAATAAAGTTTCATATAGTTTTATGTAGCCAGGTTGTTAAGAAGTGTATTGTGTCCACTTCTAATGATCAATTATCACATAACTGATGTTCACATAACCGAGACAAGAATAGCAAAACTTCAGAAACCCAAACGGTGACAGTTCACTAGGGTAAGTATACACTTGGCTGACATGCCCTGTTCTCCACTGTAGTGTGATCCCGGAGTTGGTATATTTAGTTAGGGGGGTGTGAGAGGCATAGCCCCCAACTAACTGGGTTTTACTTACATTGGCATGAGTTTTCTTAACAGTTGCCCATGTATTTATTTACCTTGGTGAAACTCAATGTTCTGGTTTCAGAAGTTTCGTTATTTTTGTCTCAGTTATGTGAATGTCAGTTTTGATAGATTCAATCATTAGAAGTAAACCAGTTTATTTTATCATCTCTCTCACATTTTTCAGGTATACTATACATTCTAAAGTTATTTCATCTCAGTCTGTTTTCTAAATTATCAACTTTATCTATGAGCCAGTCATTGTGTTTTAAAAGAAATTCAGTCTGAGGGTCACCTTCAGTTATTCTACCTTCATGATCATTTAAAGCTTCTTCCATACTGCTGGAAAATCATTTCACCAGAAAAAAACAGTAATTAAGGGACAATTTTGTCAAGGCGATATTTTCAATGGACGTGGACTTTGATCATGAATGTAAGTTCTTGGGAGACATGTTTTCTAAAAGAGGATACCCCCAAAACCTAGTGACAGAGGTAACATGGGAGGTCTAACATAAAAGAATCAGTGGATTTTACCAACCCATTCTATCTCATAGGAATACATTGGACCCATTGAGCAGGAACATAACTGAAGTCCCAAACACATCACAGATGACATCATATGGTACACATAATCAAGTTACCATGTATAGCGTGAGTGCCCAATAAATTTATTCCAATTTATTCCATCGTGATTAAAAACTGGGATATTATTCAAAATGATAGTATGGTGAGACAGAAGTTGAACTGAATGTCCACATATTACTTTTAAATGAGGAAGTAACTTAAAAAGTATTTTGGAGAGGAAAGCAGTCTATTTTACACATAGGTCAGGAATGTTTAAATGCCTCATGTGTAATTACTGCAATGATATAGAACAAACCATAAACTAGATTGCCAATCTAAATCAGTGGTATATGCAGCCTTATGCCAAAATTGTCCAGCCTTCTATATAGGCAAAACAGAAAGAAGACTAAGGGGTGGGTCTATGAAGACCTGCATGGTATTAGCAAATTAAAACTGGAGAATGCCTTAGCAAGGCATATTAATGAACACCCTCAGCATTGCTTTACATTTATAGCAATAGATTGTATTATACCAGGTGGCAGGGGTGACCTAGAAACATTATTATTGGAATGATTAGAACTCTTGTGGCAATTTTGCAGTAATGCATACCATTATACTGGGCTGAATGAAATGTGCTCCATTTTTTGTATTTTAAAATTGAAAAGCCTAAGCAAATAATGCTGGGCTTTGTTCAAATTAATATATGTATGCATTTGTATTTATTTTTATTTTTTACTTTAAAAATATATACAATATAATATTTTATATGTGGTTAGATAGCTTCAAATGTATTTATCTTGAAAGGATTCAGTGTGTGTTTTTATATTTATAATTAAATTCTACCTTTTCAGTAAGAATTTGAAGGGTAAAATGCCAGGATCTATTGTATAGGAGGGTAGTATGTGTGGTTTTACTGGTCTTAATTGGATCACATGATTAAAATACTTTGTATATAATTAGTTTTATTGTGAGTATTTGTTATCTGAAGAAGTCTTGCTATAGAGCAATATGAAAAGTGCTTCAAATTAAAGTTATTCAGCAAGTGTTCGGTGTGATTCTTCAGCAAGTTCTGTTCATTTTGTTGTTTATTTTACCAATTTGTGCTTGAAATGAAATTCAGTGAAATGAGATTCAACAAAACAAAGTAGACCCAAATATATATATATATATATATATATATATATATATATATATATATATATATGGTTTACCTTTACATTTTTGAAAATCAAAATATCGATTGTCCTGTTGTGTGAAGCAAAAGGACGAAATCTGAATGTCAAACATCACCGGAGTTCAAAAATCAGCAAATGGAGCAGCAGATTCACTGATTTTCAAACTACAATGTCATACACACAATATAATGCAGGGGGCAAGCCCCTCTGCACCCCCTATGCAGGGGCCTGCACCCCCACACCCCCCTACTTTAATATACTAACTCCAAGATCGCACTACAGTGGGCAAAGGGTCCATTTCCAGATCCCCACTATAGTGCAATCCGCACTCAAAAATTTTGAATCTGCAATGAGTGAATGTCACTGAGCATTCGCTCATTGCACATTCAAAGCATTTTTTTCTCGACTTTTTGGAACTTTGAATAAGTTCTTTTGACCTTATGGCATTCTGCCTTGTGCAGAATGGCACATGTAAAGGTAAACCACATATACATATATATATATATATATATATATATATATATATATATATATATATATATATATATAAAACATTCCATTTACAAGCACTATGATAGCTACACACAGGTGTCTGTCATTTAGGTTGTGACAAATATCACAAAAACTGCAGTTATCAAAAGCTGCTTATAACTCAAAAGACAACATTTAACTTAAATGTGTAATATTATTCGCAATATTTCAGTGACATTTGTACTTGCAGTGTTGATGCATTATGGGTAGTCTGGCATTAATATTAGTATGCCTGAAAGTGCAATGAATACACATTTCAACTTCAGTTTTTAACTATGTTATGAATTTTTCTGCGGAAATAAATATTGACTGCCATGACACATGCCTCTCTCCCACTGCTGTTCTTTCAGCCAAAATATGATTATGGGCATAGAATTCATCACCTGCAAAGAATAAAACAGGATGGGTTACTGCAGCAGAAGTTTTTGTGTCAGGTCAATATATGATGATTGTTATGTACAACATCAAAACAGTGAGCATTATATGTCAGCTAGCTTTGACTTGAAATACAGTTTATCGCTTAGTCATTACTGTGTTACTTCCAATACTGTATGAGGATTACTGCATATAAACTGGAGGAAGTGAGATTCCTGACTCCTACCTTCTTTTAGCTAATCTATCTTGATTGTGATTACATGGATTGATGGAAATTAAAAAAGAAAACTCAGCTATATGAACATGAAGGGAAGAATTAAACACAATGTGAATTTGTGCTTCTAAATTACAAGATAAGTAAAAGAAAAAGTATAACTGCTGCCATGTGCTGTGCATTTGAACCACACAAGTATGCAATCCTGAGTGCATGTCAGGACATTGTTCACAGCAATAACAATTACCTATAACACTACAGACTTCTGATTGTCATACTTTGCAATAAAACATTTGTCTACACTTGAAACACATAATTATACATTGGAATTACTGTTCATCTGTGGTATTTACGATTCCAAAAACCAAACAAACTAAATATCATCTGTGGTATTTAATACATCAGCATGTAATTTAGGTAGGAGGGTAGTCAATGTTAAGCAACAATGGATGATAACATCATGTATTGTGTAATTCAAAATGTACAAGTAACAAATGTATGTATCACCCACCATTTACACATACAGCCTTATTGACTTAAATATGATGTTTCTAGAAACTTTGTGAATAAGATAGATAGTCATACTCATCCACAACCTAAATGTTATAGGTGTCAATCCACCATGTAAATACTTGCTGTGTAAAAAGCTGCACTGCATATCTAACCAAGCAGGTATAGATATCCGATATCTGTTGTTTAAAAGGAAATATGGAACTGGAAAAATATCACCCAAAACAGTCTGTACTGAGATTTGAACCTACACTTACCCATGAAGCAGTCCCATTGGCCTATGGCATAACATTCTGAGCCAACAGACAACACACTTTCCTCGCTGCTGTAGAAGTGTATGGAATAATGATGAAATGATGAAATACACATGTATCCACCTTATAGCATTAGTATGTGTCACCATGCTGAGTCTGTTTGCAAAAATAAACACCTGAAGGTACTTTACAAAATGAGCGAGCCATTACTGGCATTAGTGTACAATCAGGTGATTTAATAACAAACTTCCCCACATACAGTAATTAACCTTTTGCTATAAGATAGAAGGTTTTCAGAGCCACACATCTTGTAGTCACACTTGTTTTGCAAACATTAACATATTTCAGCCATGCTGACTTGCATGGATTTTACATTCTTCAAAGTAATTAGAAAAAACATAGATTTTACAATAATGTATATCCTATACTAATATATGTATTACTCAGCATTTACACATACAGAAGTAGTGTGTGATGCTTCTAGACTCTTTGCTGACAATGGAGAAATGTGTAGTCATTAGCAACCTAGGAGCTCCTGTAGGCATCAGTGAATCACACCCATGCAAGATGTGTAAAAGCTCTCCTGTATAAGTTACCAAACAACCACAGGTCTTCCATATGTGAAGTGCAATGCTACCTAAATAGCTATCAATATTGTCAAAAACAAGCCACAGCAGAATGTTTTATTGCAAAGTAGCAGAATCCAAATCCAACTTCAGACCAGTGACAAGTGGAGTACCACAGGGTTCAGTTCTGGGTCCTCTCCTGCTTGGTATCTACTTTTCTCAAGTACAGGCTAACACAGAAGGTCTTTGACTAACAAAGTTCACAGATGACTGCAAACTAGGAGCCATAATCGAAACTCCTAACGATGTGGACATCCTACAAAAGGGCATCATGGATACAGATGCCTGGTGTCAAAGCCATGGCCTCAAGCTCAATGCCAAAAAGTGCACTGTCATCCCCTTTGGCAAAAACTCTGTACCCATGAGCTACCACATAGGCAGTAGTCTACTTAACACCGAAAGTGTGATAAGAGACCTTGAGACACAGGTGGACAGTAGTCTCCATTTTGATATTCACATCGCCGCAGTAGTCAAGAAATCCGTCTATGTGGCACACCTCATCACAAAATGTTTCTCATCCAGGAAAAAAGAGGGTGAGGTCATTGTTCCCCCTCTACTCTTCACTCATTAGACCCATTATAGAGTACAATGCCTCTTTTGGTATGTACCTCACAAGACAATGACGACAACTGGAAAGGCCACAGAAATACCTCACTAAGATGATTACCAGCCTCAAACAGATGTCCAATGCAGACCGTCTAAAAAAACTCCAGCTTTACTCTGTCGCATATTGCCTACTCAGAGGCGATCTCTGCCTAACATACAAAGCTATGTCAAACCCAGAGATGGTGGACATGCTCCACTTAAAGAAATCTCAATCCATCCAAGCTACATGTTCTAGGGATGTAAACCTTTTTACCCCAATAAACACAACATGCTGGAGGGATAGATTCCTATCCCAGAGACTTCCCATACTCTGGAACAAACTACCTGTCTATATCAAACAAATCTCCTCATTAGCACTCTTCAAGAAAAATCTTGATGATTGAATGGGAAATAGGAAATTCACCCTGGGGATCACCTCTGTGGCACTGCTCTACAGGGGCACAGGAAAATAATTTTCTTGGGGGGCAAAAGCCAGGGTACCTTTTAGGCTAGGCATATATAGGCCCTAGGGCCAATAGTTAGTACCTACCTATGAACTTACATGAATCCACACATAGCAGACCAACATTTACTTTAACATATTGCTGAATAATTTGATTTACGTGACAGAACAGCTTATTACTGGTTATATAAGTTGAATGCATGCAATATCAGTAACAGTTCTATGCGTGAAGTTTGTATGAAATTATAGTCATAATCAAAGAGCCCTCAGAATGTGTCCACTGGCACAAGACAGTTGTAGATAACCACAGAATGTATCAGTACACTAATCTTAACTTAAATGACTGGAACTTGCATGCTTATATTTTCATTACTATTATAACTACAGACTACGCAGCAGGTGACTCCACATTTTCCAACTCAGTTGGCAAAATATGGAATAAACTTCCTCCAGACCTCACAGCCCTAACTTCAATTCCACTATTTAAAACCAAACCTAAACACTTCCTAATCAACCACTGGCTATGCTCTTGCAATAACCCTAGCTGACCTTTTTTACTCCATCCCTTCTCTTGCCCCCTCTCCTCTTTCTCCCAACTCTATTATTTTTACACATTCCAGTTCTGTAGGGTATCTGTCTCTCCCTTCTAAAAATAGACTTTACTCAAATTTTTATTGTTAAACTTATATGTAATGTAATTAATTCTGTTACATACTAACTTACCTGATCTTGCTTACCTTCTATGTCTCTGTCTAATCACCATTGCCTTAACATCCTTAATTGTGGTTTAAACTCCTTGTTTATTATTGTGCATTCTTGTATTATATATTTGTCAAGTAGTAGATAGCGGAGCTTTTCTCCCCGGGCCTCCACTGAAAATGGACATGTATCCAGTTGGACTAGCCCGGTTAACAAATGTAAAATACATTTTTTTTTTGTATTATTGTATATTGTTGTATTATTTTTCTTGTCATGTAGTGGATAGCAGAGCTTTTTTCCTCGGGCCTCCACTGAAAATGGACATGTATCCAGCTGGACCAGCCCGGTTAACAAATGTAAAATAAATAAATAAAATAAAATAAAATAAAATAAAACATACCTCTGAACCACCAGATAAGAGAATCAAGAACAAAGGACCTTAAAATCAGGGTCAGTCTGAGACACCTAACTAACAGAAGATATGTACCAAAACACGTAGAACAGGAACCCTCTTCACAGATAAAAAACTTATTTATTAAAATTTTAACTGCGCTCAATTTCAATACACTTTTCGTCAAGAAAAATTCTTAACTTCATCAGAAGCTAGCAAGTAGTGGAACAATGATCCAGTTCATTTAAATATACATAATTAATAAATTGATTAATTAGTTAGGTACATGCCCTAACCAATAAACACATTTAAATAATCACTTTTAAAAAGTTAAACCAAGTTTGCCTCAATTCCTCTCTACCAAAAAGAGATAACATTGATGAAAAATAAGCAAATGAAAGCCACTCATAATACACTTGTTCTCACAGTATCCCTTTTCAAAATAAATGTTAAATATTAGGTGGAAACCAGAGGCAATTGAAATCTTATTTATTTAAAGATCCGAGACGGTATTCAATACCAAAATGCCCAAATGGTATACGACGTAAACAGGGAAATAAATTTAAAACCTTAAGACTTGCGAGTCTATTTACTGTTGATACAAGCAAGTGTTCATAGCCCCTTTCAAGGAAACAATATTCACTTACCATATGGTTTCTTAGGCAAGCGAGCGATATTCATAATAACCAATTAAATAAAAAATCGGTGAAAAGGTAGTACTAGTACTCCAAAATACTGTATGTGATGCAACAAGTCCAAAGGTACGCCACCTAGTGGACACATCGTAAATTTGTGTTCACATAATCCTAGTCATGTTCCTCAGAAAACTTGAAGCTAGCAAGTAAGTGAAAATGCAGTGATACAATAGTACACAAAACAACACGACAGTGTTAGTCGTGGATAAAAAAGTACAGGTCAAGATATAACTGGCCATCTAAAAAAGTATACCCACCCATTCAATTACCCAAAGACAGGGCATAATTTTAGAGCTTTTTTTTTTATTTAAAAGAGTTGGATACATACACAAACATAAACATAAACATGCTCAAATAATGAGATTTTTCATATTTTCAGACAACTGTATAAAATTTAACTGTATAAAATTCAAGTAATACATGCCATGTACCAGAAAATACCCAGAGAGAGGAAATAAAGGCAATTAGCTCCTTCACCTTCAGTGCTGGTGGAATCCTGAAAATGGAATATCACTGAAAAAAATCAGAGCATGTTTAGACCAAAGGTACTATCTACAGAATGAAGTAGCAGGTAAAGCAAGTAAGGCAGAAATAAGATGGTGAGGATTCATTTATCTGACATAGAACAGATTCTATATTTCTATTAATGCTCCAGCAAAAATACAATCTGTACTAAAGATAAAACTCAGTAGCTGATTTGTTCTGACACTCAGCAGCAATCCTACATACAGCACATTTAAATGCCTTTAAAATTTTACTTTCAAATGAGTTAGCTATAGCTATATACAAAATGTTGACTACACATTAGAAATGAAAAATAATAACAAAATTCCAGAGATACTTTTTCTGCTGTTGCAGACAAAACAGGAATATATTACCGATTCAGAGACTGTGCCTAACTAGCACCAAAGTAATTTACCTTTTATGCAGGGTAAAGTTTAAAATAAAACCATTCCATGGCATAGCCATGAGTCATCCTCTTCCTCTTCCATATTGTAGTAGAACTGCACAAGCAACCTGAGACCTCCTGTGAATAATTCCTGCAGTAGCTCTTCACTGGACTGCAACCCATGTTTCCTCCAACGATTGTAAATGACATCAGCACTCTCAGCTCCAAAATCTAACTTTAATCTCCACGGCTAACAGTCCAAAACTTTTTTCACAGCTGTTATTGAGTTTTGGCACAGCAGCAGTCCTTAAGGCTTGATCTTGTCAATCCTTGATGAGTATGAAGTCTTTCTCCGGTCTCTAGATGAGTACAATCCCTTACCTCCCAGCTAAAGATGCGCAACCATGAGCAAACAACTCTCAGTTTTGCTCTGCTTAGTACACAGACTAAGTATACCTAATTGTAAACAAAAGCCATTTCAGGACTGTCGCTACATATTAAGCAGTAACCAAAATGAAAGCAGGACACTGGCTGGTGCAATGTCACACACAAATTATATAATGTAAAGTGATGCTCTGACTGGCTGGGAAATATACAGCCAGAACAGAGGTTGCTTCACCTCAAATCTCAGGTGCACAAGCACCCAAATTGGGGAGTCAGGGATTCTTGGGAAGATTGAGAGCTATAACTACAGATACCCATAGAAGACACTTGAAACAGTCTCAGAAATGGGTATGCATACCAAATATATATATATGTATATATATATACATATATATATATATATATATATATACATATATATAGCTATATATAATAATATAGGTATTAAGGTGAAGATTATATGGCTTACTGTAGGCATCTGCTGAATAGTGCTAAATCTCGCTGACCCCCAGGGAAGATCCTCTGTGTCCCTCTAACGCAGGTTATCATATTGGTGGCTGACCTGCTTGCCAGTCTGGTAGATCCCAGTCTATCTGTGGTATCCCCCTGCAATCTCATTCCATATATCAATCATCATGAAATTCCTGGGGCATGTTTGCATGCTCTATTCATGTCCAGCAGACAGTGAGTATCTGGGTGGTCTCCTCCTTGGTCGAGTTCAGCACCCAGACAAGCCAAAGCCTCCTCTTGGAGGACATCCTCACTACTGCAGTTTAAATATCTTGAAAAAGCACTTGAAAAAATGCTAACTGCAGTCCCACTCAGTTCATAGATAGCAATGTTATGTCCAGTAAATGTATGAATATCACATTGTAAAGTCAGTGCATATATGATGGTATCAGACTACTGGAGGGTATCAGATATGTATTACAGATATTCCTGATTACATATACCTTTTGTATAGTTGCACTAAGCACCTAATGCTTACCTGAGCTATTAGTTAATACAATGTATTAGTTAATACAACGTATTTCAAGAACTTTTACAGACATTTGCAAATGAGATTCCAAAACAGTGAATGTTAATGAACCTTATTAATTATGTAGGGCACAAATGTCACTTAAAAGCTGGCACATAGCTAAACCTAACTTTAATTTATAGCTGATGTACAGCTAGCTTTAAATGTAAGCTGTCACCTGCTGCCATTGTAAATGTCCATCAGACATTATCATCATCAGCCTCCATTTTCCCACTTTCTACATGGGGGTCGGGGTATCATGTTAACTGTCATCATCTCTCTCAATTCGCCACACACGTGCCTTCTTGGACACTCATGTCTGGCTGTCCCAGATCTTGTTTCACAGAATCCATTCATTCCTTTGCTGGATCTCCTTATTTCCCCTTACCCTTCCTGTCTGTCCCAAATCTTCTTCACCAGATTGTCTTCTACTTTTCTGCATGTGTCCAAACCATCGTAATCTGTTCTCTTTGATTTTTTCTGCAACTGGAGCTACTTTGGCATCTGCTCTTATATCCTAATTTATTTGTCTGTCCCACAGTGTACATCCTTACCATGTAAATGTCCATCAGTGACAAGGAGATTTTCCACATATGCAGTTGTATGGATAAAAAGGAAACAGCCCTGTGAACTATAAATATGAATGGAATGAAAATATATCCTTAGTTATTTCTGATTAACCTGTAATGTCTGCAGTATGTTTATGGAAACTAATAAGTTCTGAAGATTTCTGTAAATTGTATGTTCACTGACTAATTTACAAATACTCTCTGATGCTTAGTAATACAATAATAGTTGTTAGTACATTCAATCCTTGAAGGAAAAATATGAGGATGGCTTTGAATGTTCACAGTTTATTGTGTTGCTATGTAGCCATGAGTGCATAACAATTCATTTTAATATGCTGACTTTTTTCTTCAATGTTTCTGTATAAGTTCCGTTATGTTTGTTAAGTAAAATACAATAACAATAATATCTGTTATGATGTGTGCCACTGACTGCTCTTGCTCATGACATTTCCTTCTGGTTGGATGTGCATGTAACGGTGGCAACACCATTATTATAGTACTGGTCTTGTGGCATATTAATTATGTAGTTGTTCCTCACTTGTTGTGATATCCTCTAACATGGGTTCAAATCCCATGTATGACTTATACAACATTTTGTATTTGATTGTTAAATGTGATGATACTGTCAGTTCTTATGGATTATATATTCAGACATCTTTTTTTCATATTTATTCTGATTACCTGTATATAACAGTAATATACATAACATGGATTGTTTTGCATAGCTTTGCATTGTAAATGAGAAGTGAGCAAGTAAACTGACACTTGGTTGTAATATCATTATTTCAATATGTGAGCTCTTATATACTGTACAACATGTGCATATCACGGGTTCCTATGAGTACAACGAAAACACATTATGTCGAATGCATTTTCTTCGACACATGTAGAGTGAACAGGCAAAACAGCGAAGCAGCTGTTCAGCAAATTCTTTCCCTGGGAAAGAAGTCGCTTGACCGCTTGGTTGTTTTGCCATGTTCTGAAGTGCAGTGTGGTCCCTTGTCCGGTATAGCTCCTGAGTGTGATTGTGCAACAGTTACTGACCTTAGGGTTAGGGTGTGGGTTAAGGTAAGTGCATATGTATGAAAGTGTTTACTGTTTTATATTTTGTGTTAGATGTATGGTTGAGTTACGTGTGTATGTGTTTTCAGCTGTTTACTTTTGTTTTGGGGGGGTAGAATTAGGGTTAAGGTAAGTGTGTATGTGTTTGGAGCTGTTTATGTAAATGTGCAAGAGTTACTGACCTTAGGGTTAGGGTGCGGGTTAAGTTAAGTGCATATGGTTTAAAATGTTTACTGTTTTTTTTCGTTAACTGTATGGTTGGGTTATGTGCATATGTGTATTTAGTTGTTTACTGGTTTTTGGGGGTATAATTAGGACTGGGTATGTGTGTATGTGTTTGGAAGTGTGTAATTTTTTTTGCGGGGGGTTGGAACAGCGATTTCTTTCCCTAGGAAAGAAATCGCTGTTCTGTGGATTCGATATTTTCAGCTTTCACTGAAAATGTGTCACTGTAACATCATTCACTGTTTTTAGTTTTCGATGTTGCAATATAGACCCTATATCACCCTTTCTTGCAGATGTCAATCAGAACTAAGGGAGACAATTACTTACACACAGAGAATTAAATTACAATTTAGACTCTGTGCTATCATGGCTGCAGCCTTCTTGGATGGATGAGCAATATTGTCTGGAGGAATGAAGTGTGGATGGACCTGACAAACATCATGATCACTGCTGTGGGTGCTCACCATAGATGCAGTGATGCTTGTCGGTGACATTGCTCTGACATAATCCTCAATGCAGCCAACAGACTCTGCCACTATGAGAAGGTGAGGAATGCCACTGGAGGTGGGCCACCTTTGCCTCCTGCAGATGAGATAACAGCGTTCCTAGCCTTGCATTTTACCAGCAGTCATGATTGTTATATACCTGGAGAAGGTATTGGAGAAGGTATTGAAGCAGGTGTTGCAGGACATACAGGTATGTCCTAACTTCCAAAACACTTCAGCATACGCACATTCTCATTAAGTATCTTTATTTCACAATTATTAATGCATTATTATATTTGTGTTCCAACATCAAAATTACACTGTGAATGTGGAAACGTATGATGTGGGTGCACAATGTAAGTGTTAAAGCCTGTTATCTTACCAATGCAGTACATAACATAACACTCCATCAACCTCTTGTTTTTTTTTCAGTTGCATAAGTCCATCAATATCTGTGCAGTAGCAACACATGTCACATAAGTGCCTCCATATACTGCTAGTGTGATCCACAGTTTTCTGTGCCTCTTCCTCCTGTCATGTCTGTGGAGCATACTCCCATATTGATGTTGTTGTGCCATTTTAACCTACAGGTATGTGATCACAAGACAGAGACTTTGCAGCTGCACATACAGATAGATCAGGTAAGAATGTTCATCTTGTTACTATGATGTAGCAATTTGTAGTACATCTGTGATCTAAGATATTCATGTTGCTTTGTTCCATACTCAGGTACATCTGGGCAACATGTGCATTTTTCTGTCAGATAAGTCGCACCATAGTCTGTTTGCATGAGCCATATTTGCTCTGTGCTTCTGCCTGCAGTCACAACTGTGGAACATATTCACATGTTAATGTTTCTGTGCCTTATTGTTATACAGGATCTGCATTATGACAGATTGTACATTCCCATAACTGGGACGATGTACCTGATAAGACATCACATCTCTTTCCTACATATCATTATTGATAATCCCATCTGTGCCCTTCATGTATTCTTTTTCATCTACCTATGACACCTGCAATCTGCACATCAGAGTCCCCCATACAGTATATGTCTATATTATCTTCTATGTGTTATACTTCTGTTGGAATGTCGCACGATGCTATGTGCTTAATGAATAGTTATGTCTATATTTTCACATGACAGTTGCATTTCAACCCTCACCTCTGGTGGTGGAGTCACAAGAGGACATGTCAGGTAGATTTTATTATATTCATTACTCTCATCTGTCATATTTGTTTGATATGTAAAGCACATGTCATTGCTGAGTATTATACAGGGTCCCTGAACCACCCACAGCCATGATGTTCTGGTAAGTTCAATCATTATTAGAATTGTAGTTATATTTGTTCCATATTTCATTACTAAGCTGCATCATTTGCTTTGTGTGAAGGTACGTGACATGTGTCATCTGTCTGCCCTTGTAGCATGTCTACTGCCTACCACCTCCAGTAGCCCATCCACTGATCCTGAGGTGAGATATGACATGCCTCGCTATGGTAGAACTGCCCATGGCACATAGGCCATTGAATTGGTTTTATTGTCTGTCCCAGTAGGAGACTGCCATGTGGATCATGCTGTAGCCTCAGATATGGAGGACAATGTTGCTGGCCATTCTGATGATGTGGGTACATCAGATGATGGACATGATGATGACTGTGATCCACTGTCCGATGTAGAATCTGGAAATAATGGTGACTCTTCCCTATGACAGACCAAAACTGCTCATCAGACTACACATGGGAGTGTAACTGATGTGCATGGATAGCAGGCCAGAGAGTATCCACCAACTCTTACAGACAAATGAATGTTCCCAGAAACATTATGGCTCTGACATGCATTAACTTGTCCATGCCACTGATCATGTAGAATACCAATTGTCTGTGTGTTACATGAAGCTCAGGAGTGCACACATGAAGAAATTATGGCAGCGTTAGCTGCACAGCACAACAGTGTGCTATCTGTTCCATGCTCTGCTGAAAGCCTTGTTATGGTGGTACTAGAGAAGTGCCATAGTACTAACTGGGTGTGTTACTTACACTAACTGTACTAAGCAGATTGTCTCCATGGGAATAAGCAGAACCCCTCACATTAGACCCACATATAATATGGCACTTGGACATCAATGTCTGTGCTGCAATGTGCATACACACATCTGATGTTGGTTACTCATCTGTGAGCCCAGGAGTCATGTCCAAATAGTCACATTATAATCATACTCCTACCCACACTGTGACCCAATATGCTAGTGTCACCGCATCCAGCACCTCTGTAAAGCACCATGGGCTGAGTGTTTCTGGATGTGACAGGGGCAGCCAGGACTGAAGTGTGACCCTTCAGCATGAGCACTATAGACTACATTAGAGTAACACTGACAATTGATCTGATATGTGTCCTGTTGTGTCATTCTGGCACTGTGGCAATGATGACTACTGCGCTGACCACTGACAACTTGATCTGTAAGTAGTTGTTCAAATGTCTGATGCCAGAGGAGTTTTATGATCATTTATATGACCTACATGAGTAACTACAATTTGTGATATGCAGTTCTTTTTTGATATTATTGTATGTTAGTACAGATATTGATGACAATTATGATATATATGATGGCATACTTTCATGTTTGCATCACTTGCTAGTGGATGTATAACAGATATTTACATGGTTAACAGAATGTCATCTTTGTAATCCATCAGTGATTTTTAAATTACACTTTTCCTTGATGTCTGCCATTACCACGTGCACAACTATGCCTTTGTATGCATATATGTCACTTATGGCATTTTAACATGCTACTATACATGCCTCACTCTCAACACTCACTAAATTTCTGTGTACTTGTTTCTATTTTCAATTACTATGCTGACGGGTATTGCTCATTTGTGCTTTCCCACACCTAACTGATTCTGCACACATATATATGCCTATATATAGCTGTATCGCTGTATCCCCAAAATTGATGCATGCTACATGCATGATGTTTAGTAACTGTCATCAATGTTCTGCATGATCGCACATATTACTTGGAACTGCATGATACTGCAATAACTTGTGCACCTTAGTGTTGTCTTCAGTGATATCAGCCATGGGCTGTGATCCTTTTTTTGTGTTTATATTTTTGGGTCAGTACTTGGGATGCATGTAATCAGTCCTGCTGCAGTAAGAGTTTTACTGTGCAATAACACACATTTGGACATCACAAAATGTTATGTGTGATGCAGCACTGTTATTGTACGGCACCTGTTTTTGGGTATGTGTTTGCTGATAGATTCCGATATACATTATGTAGCTAGTCGTCTTGTGATTGTGGCTGTTTGATGGTTAATGTGCCATGCTGTTTATCTGCATGGTGATATCCTACCTCTCCAGTGACAATTGCTGTTGTACACACCTCCTGCACACATATTTTCCTGTGTGGTCCTCTTTGATGATGTATGTTGCAGAGAGTCTTCCTGTGTTGATGTTTCCTCTGAGTGTTTTATATATGTTTTTACAGGTATACCTTATGCTTATGTTATTTATGACATTCAGTGTGGACAACTAATGCTTTATTTTCTTTATCTGTGAACTGTATTGCTGCTGTTGTGGGTCAGCATGTGAACATCACAGTTTTGTATGTGTACTTGAGTATCTGTGGCTTTTTATGACTCAAAGGTGAGTGCCAGATGCTGCCATGTTGCCTGAGATAGGACATATGCCCACATTTTTCATTGCCCATACTTATTTCTTCTCACCCCTGTGGCCTCCTGATCATCCAGTGATAGCTGTAATATGTCATTATCAGAAAGCTAGGGTTCCTGGAGCAGGTCATCCACACCTGTGGTTGACAAGCCACCATGTTTTGCTATCATGTTGTATAGCAGGACACACACAGTAAACATCTTTTATGTCTTGTTTGGTGTGTATTGTAGTGCTTCTCTGGATGCATCCAGATCCAGAGGTCTGAATCTTGGTTTCAAACACTCACTCAGTTGTGTTTCATGTTGCAGTGTGTGCTCTGTTATATGTATCCTTGGCAGGACTTGCTGTGGCTGTATATGGTGTCATTAGCTAAAGTTCCAGTGGATAACTACAGTCACCTGTTTGTGAGAAGATGACATATATGTTGTCCTCATGCTTAATGATGACAAGTGCAGATTCTGATTACATTATAGCTGTGGTCCCATGCTAAGCAAGGAATAGTCCTTCAGGTATTTCACTATGTTGGAAAGGAGCCCTTAGACTGCTTTTCTTCTATATTGCAGCAGCATGGACACTACCAGGGTGTGTTGCTATGATTATTGGTAATGAAACCATCTGCTGAGTATTCCACCTGACAATTAAGTGATGGCCACCCCTTTCTATTGATATACAGTCAGCTATAGTTACAGAAGAAGTTGTAATTGTAATGTGGGTGTAGTCTTTTGCACAGATGAGATGAGGGAAGTTGGCTATGTCATAAAACTGTTGAATGGCAGTTCTTCAGTCCATGACTGTTGTTGGGAAGTGGATATAATCATCAACCTTGTTACACATTGCTACCAGAATATGCAAGAGGATGGAACTGGCAGCTGACTGGGACACCCCCACGGCACCTTCCATATGCTGCTGAAATGCACCAGAGGCAATATGCCTAGACTCGACCATACTTTTGTTTCTAGCAATATTACGTTATCCCAAAGACTACAAATCTATGTGCAGAGTGCACATGTCCTACATAAAGCCTGCACAAGTTCTCTGTCTACTCTGCTTCTACCTATTATTTTCTGCCAGAGATATAACAACTGGGCAGCTTACAAAGCTTCAGGGTACCTTCCATGTGTCCAAACTGTCATGCAGCTTGAGCTGAACTCACTAAATGACAAATTTGGGTAGAAAGCCCTTCAGAACTTTACTGCTAGCAGAAGGAGGGAGTCTCAACTCTAAAAGAACAAGGCTAGCAATAACAAAAAAAAAAAAAAATATCCACATACTGGCATAGAAAACACATTAAAAACAACTGAGATGGAGAGAGGGAGGTAGTGGCTACTGCACTACTGATCATTCGAACATTTTCTCTTATTGAAAGTTCAACTTACACAACTTTACTATGTTCTTCATATTAATCACTGCTGCAGTAACTTTAGCTATATGGGTATATTAGTAAACAAGCACAAGACACCAAAAACACAACAAAATGCTGAATCCTTCAACACTGACACCAATAAAGGCTGTCCCTCCTGCACCTTCACAATTCACCAAATATGAGCAGCAAATATGAATCAGATGATAAATTAATCTGTCCACTGATGAAAAGTAGTTAGTCCACAGAAAAAAATGATATTTAATGTTAAAATATACAAAAGGAATCACACAGTGCTGGATTAAGTGCTTTAATCTCCCATCCGGAGACTTCATCAGAATCAAAGCCATACTTGTGTTCTCCACTTAAGTACTAACAGTTCATTTCTAACTAGTCATCTATTAAAAAAATCATGACTTTAACTCTTAACTTCTTTGCATTAATTAAATCAAAACCATATCTAATGCATATGAAAAAAAACATAAAAACTGCTAGGTTTATAGTACCTAATGTATGTATATATATATATATATATATATATATATATATATATATATATATATATATATATATAGGTTCACTACATATGACCAAAAGCTCATTTGACCGAAGCTCATTTGACTGAGACCATAATACCGAAAGTTCATTTTACCGAAAGCTCATATGACCGAAAACTCATTTGACCGAAAACCAGCACTGGCAGGTATATGCCCATTTCCCCACTGTAGCGCGACCCTGGAGTGAGAATATTAAGTTGGGGGGTGTGGGGGGCACAGCCCCCCACATTTTGCAGCAACCTTGTACTGATGTTATAAGTTTTCATGGATTTTTAATGGATACACATGAATATAATAGTACATAAACTGCAATTATGTGGGGGGCTACACCCCCCACACCCCCCGATGTGGGGGGCTGTGCCCCCACCCCAAACTTAATAGTCTCACTCCAGGGTCGCGCTACAGTGGGTCAGTGGGCATATACCTGCCAGTGCTGGTTTTCAGTCAAATGAGTTTTCGGTCATATGGGCTTTCGGTAAAATGAACTTTAGGTATTATGATCTCAGTCAAATGGGCTTCGGTCATATGAACTTTCGGTCATATGTAGTGGACCCATATATATATATATATATATATATATATATATATATATATATATATATATATATATATATATCAATTGATAATCTAAAAACTTGTGCAAAATATGTATGTACAAATATATGAATATATGAACTATGTAAAATATATAGTTATTAATAAATAAATACATAAATACAATATACAATATTAATGCATTACACATAAAATGAATACAAATACTAAATCAGAATATATGTCTTTACAGATGATAAGAGATCAGTAGAAACATCTACAATCCAACCCTAAATGAATAAACAAAATCCAAAAGGCAAGCTGTCAAAACTTTAAAAACTAAACTATAGGATAGCCATAGCAAAGGTTTCCATGCATATGATATATATAAACATAGCAATACAAATACATGAAAAGTGTAACATACACTATTATTAAGTTTTACCTTTTGGGGTTGGTGGCTAGTAGTTTGAGAGCTGGATTTATGGAGATGTGGTCATTTAAGCCTGGATTATAACACACATCTAGTCTCAATTGCCAAATCATCTCTCTATATTCCAATTTAGTATCCCAATCTCTCCCCCTCTCACTATGTTTTACCTCTTCCAACACCCAAAACATATAATCCGCTTTGTCACAGGTTTGGATATGCCTATATAAAGCATTGTTTTCGTTCTTTCTTGTTATGTCATACATAACAAGAGATGCAACCATATAGCCAAACTGGAGGCTAAGCTCTCTCAACTCAGTACTGGCATAACCAGTCAGGATGAGAAGGAAACCACACTCACTACAATTCCAGTCTCACATAGACCTACCACGACAGCAAACCAAACACATAAACACACAAAAACATACTCGGAGGCTCTAAATAAAAATCTGCCTAAGCAGCAGAGACCTCCAAAGCAGACACCCAAGCAACCGCTACCCCAAAACAAAACACGTGCAACACACAGCTCACAAAGCCAGTGTGCCGAACAGTCACAGCCCTTAAGGCTAAACAACACACCTGATACACTTGTAATAGGTGACTCTATCATCAGGCACACTGACGTCCCGCTCACCAGGCTGAACAAGGAAAAG
Source organism: Protopterus annectens (assembly GCF_019279795.1). Classification (NCBI taxonomy): domain Eukaryota; kingdom Metazoa; phylum Chordata; order Ceratodontiformes; family Protopteridae; genus Protopterus; species Protopterus annectens. The sequence goes on along the minus strand of NC_056732.1, from coordinate 897,744,062 downwards.
GTCACGGTGAGCTGCCTGTTGGGCTCTAGGATCCGCCACATAACACAAGCACTCAGGTCATGCCAAGGCAAGTACAAATATTGTCCATGCTGGTGTGAATGACCTGAGACGTACCTCCCTGGACTACATGAAAAGAGACATAGAGGAGCTCTCTGAGCATGCAGCCCAGGCCGGTATGACCCTGACCTTGAGTAGCATCTTACCCTCACCAAGAATGATGCCACAATATGAAGACAAGATGATCAATTTCAACAATTGGCTTAAGTATTGGTGTCATTCAAAGGGGATCCAATGCCTGTCTGCCTGGGATGACATGCTCGACAAGCCACGATGCTTCTCTAGGGACGGCTTGCACCTGTCACCTCTGGGCTTTCGGATATTGGCAAAGGCTCTTGCCACCCCCTATAGTGCCTTTTTTAGGCAAGGCTCAAAAGACAAACCCACTTCCATAGGTATCACAAGGGATAAGAAACTAAGAGTAATGCTACTCAACGCCAGAAGTCTAAACCTCAAGATGCATGCACTCAAAACTCTCCTTAGCATGGAGAACATCGATATCTGTGCAGTAACAGAAACCTGGGTCAAGGCTCCCGAGAGCACCCCAGCACTACCAGGTTATACCTCATAACATGTTTTTCGGCCCAAAAACTTGGACCGAACCACAAAAGGAGGGGGAGTATCAATATTTGTCAAAGATACCCACACCTCCAGGTTGGTGGCACAGCACAAAGCATCAGAGACTATCCATGTGCAACTAACAGTGGGTAAAACTGCCTTCCAGTTTATAGCCTGCTACAGACCACCCTCCCAAACCCAGGAACCCCATTCGGCCTTCCTGAGAACACTGGAAAATATGAACGTCTCTCCAAACACCATTATATTGGGCGACTTCAACTACCCTAACATAGACTGGGAGCATTATTCTAGCTCCAACACCATAGCCCAAAGGTTCCTAGAATTTATAAACTCAAATGCTATGGAACAACTTGTTGCCACTCCCACAAGAGGGGAAAACATACAGGACCTGATCATCACCAACATGGGGACTCTATGCTCCAGACCAGAAGTGTATCCCTCACTGGTAAGATCAGACCATAAACTAATCTCACTGGATATTCACATCCCGACCCCAGCCCCTGCCCAGAAAACCACAGTGAAAAACTTCTGTAAAGCAAATTTTACACTCCTCAAAACCGAGGTGGAATCCTTCAAAGCCCCCGGGCCTGTGGAAAATACGGCCCAGACTGCAGAATCCTTTATAAACGCATTCTATGAACACCTTCAGGAATGCATGGATCATGCAATCCCAAATAAAACCAAGACCCAATCCTCCAAAGTTAGGCATCCTGTCTGGTGGACCCCAGCCATAAACAAACTATACAATAGAAGGAGGAAGCTACTACATGATAGAGCCAAATCCCAAAAAGGGAAGGCATCTCTGATCAGTTTTAGCAAAAAACTACAGGCACTCATAAAATAGTCTAAGGTCAGCTTCGAAAGAAAAATTTCACAGGACACTAAGGATAATCACAAGGTTTTCTTTAGTTATGTTAGAAATCTGGGTGGGAATTCCCAGATATACTCAGAATTAGTCCAAAATGACAAAAAATACACTGAAACCACAGACATTGCCAACATCCTAGCTGACAGGTTCAGCGCAAACTTCTCCCCCCCGTCCCCACAAAAAGAGCAAATATCTATCCCAGCAGAGTGCTGTCCCCCTGACATCTCAGATGCTCAGGTAAGAGCCGCCCTCTCCAAAGCAAAAAACACAGCATCAATGGGACCAGATGGTGTCCCGGGCTGCGTCCTACATGAACTCCAAGAAGAACTAAACCCAAACATAAAACTACTGTTCAATCTCAGCCTTACTACAGGATATGTACCCAAAGAGTGGCGTACAGCAACAGTGGTCCCTCTCCACAAAGGTGGTGCCTCAACAGATCCTGGAAACTATCGCCCCATAAGCTTGACTAGCTTGGTCTGCAAAGCTATGGAAAGGATCATCATGGACCTCATAAATAAAGATATTGGGGACCTACAGACACTGGATCCTACCCAGTTCGGCTTTGTTAAGGGCAGATCCTGCCTAATAAACCTGGTCGATTTCTTTGAAACAGTCACCAAGGCCATTGACTAGGGGAAGGTGGTCCACACAGCCTACCTGGACCTTGCAAAAGCCTTCGATACAATTATAGATAAGCTCACCAGCTTAAATATAAACCCCTATGTCACTAGATGGGTTGCAAACTGGCTCAAGGACAGAACCCACATGGTTAGAATTGCTGGAGCCATGTCAGACTCCAAACCAGTTACAAGTGGCATCCCACAAGGCTCAGTCCTGGGACCTCTCTTGTTCGGTATATATTTCTCGGAGGTACAGGCTAACATGGAAGGACTGTGGCTGACCAAGTTCGCAGATGACTACAAACTGGGCACCATAATAGACTCTCCAGCCGACACAGGCATCCTACAAAAGGGCCTCATAGAAACAGACAACTGGTGCCAGAGCCATGGCCTCAAGCTAAACACCAAAAAGTGTATAGTCATCCACTTTGGCAAAAACAAAGTGCCCAGAAATTACCACATAGGTGGTAATCCATTAAGTACGGAAGAAGTAATTAGAGACCTGGGGACCCAAGTTGATAGCAATCTCTCATCTGACAACCACGTGGCCAAAGTGGTTAGAAAAACATTTTATATAGCCCACCTAATCATGAAGGGATTCACATCTAGATCAGGGGAGGTCATCGTGCCTCTTTACTCATCCCTCATCAGGCCCATAATTGAGTACAATGCCCCTTTTGGGATGTACCTTACCAGACACCTGCAGCAACTGGAAAGACCCCAAAAGTACCTCACCAAGAGGATCAAAGGGCTCAAACAGATGCCATATTTCTGGTTAAAGAACCTCCAGCTCTACTCAGTGGCATACCGCCTGCTCAGAGGTGATCTGTGCCTGACGTATAAAGCCATGTCCAACCCGGAATTAATGGACATGCTGCACCTCAGAAAATCCAAATCCCATCAAGCTATGCGCTCGAGAGACTTGAACCTCAGCACTGAAATAAATAGGACATGCTGGAGAGACAGATTCATAACCCAGAGGCTCCCTTCACTCTGGAATAAAATCCCAGTCCAGGTTAGGCAGAGTCCCTCACTGACTCTCTTCAAGAGGAATCTTGATGAGTGGATGGGAGATAGTAGGTTTACCCCGGGTATCACTTCTGTGTCACTGTTAGACAGAGGCACAGTATACTAACCTCGAAAAAGGGCATAGCAAATTTCATTTAAAATAGGTGGCGAAAGCCAAACACACTCTGGCTAGGCTTATAAATGCCCTAGGGCAGATAGCCTAGTATGAACCTATGAACCTATATGTTCATATATGTGCTGTCTTCAATTATATTCAGTCTTCCCTATATAATATGCCCAACAGGCTGTACAGCGGGCAAGATATACCACCTTTCTTGTATAACAACTGGAGTATGTCATACTTCTAGTTTTATAGGGAATACTGTGTATTTTTAAGTCCTTGGCTCCTGCTACAAAAGAACACTGGGAACACCTCCCACATTTAAATGTTCCAAGCCTGGAACTTGCTCCTCCCTTGTATTCAACTTTTTGCTTTCTAAAGTTTATTTTAAACTGCAACACCTCTTATAATTATATCTGAGGAGTCTCATAAAAATGTCTAGTTTACTAGGCATTCTTTAAAACATGTCCCAAGTGTTATTAATGCATGTTTTAACCCATCCTATATTTTGACCATGGGTTAATACCAGGTATGGTATCTTGGGTATAACTTGTTTGGTCTCGTTCAATTCCTTTCTCTTACTAATTACTTTGCCACTTGTAAGTAGGGATAAATATATAGTTCCCCAACCCCTCAAATTTGTATTTTTGATGGGGTTGATTAAACTATCTGGATATCCCCTTTCACCAAAAAGTGTGCAACATAATTGATCTCTTTAATAAAATAATTTTCCTCTGATGTCATCCTAGCTATTACAACCATCTGTCCCTTGACTATATAGTGGTTTAAAAAATAGGGATGGTCACTATCTAAATAAGAGTTAGAAAAGCACTTTTTCCTATAGATGTTAGATCTAAACCTATTGTTAATATTATCCTTAGTTAGTCTAACATCTAAATAGTGAATTTCCTCAAAGCCCACCTCATGTGTAAATTGTAAAAACCCTGTACTGCTATTCAAGAATTCCATAAATGGGGAAATCAACTCACATGGTCCTTTCCTTAGAATAAATATATCATCCAGAAAGTGATAGTATCTATCTATATATTTATAATAACTGGAATTAAAAACAAAATGTGTCTCCCATTATAGCATAACAATATTTGTATAAATGGGAGCACAGGAAGACCCCATTGCTAAACCATCCAATTGGTGATAGAATTCCCCTTGGAAATATATATAATGTTATATCAGCACCATTTCCATATTCTCCAATACTAGTTTAAAGTCATTTTGTGTCAAAAAACAAATTCCACTAACATCTGTTCAAACCAATCTAACCCAATCTTATGAGGTATTACAGAAAACAGGTCTGTAACATCAATAGTTAAAAATGTAATATTTTCATAATATTCCGTGATCCCAATTTTATTCAAAAAGTCCCACGAATCAGTAAGTATATGAGGGTACCTATTATAGAAACATTTTAACTTTATGTCCAAACAAATTGCTAGGGGTTGTGTTTTTGACCCTTCAGAAGAAACTATAAGTCTAAGCAGTGGATTATCTATCCCTTTATGAGCTTTGGGAATACCAGAGATTGCTGGAATAATGGGTTTGGGTACTCTCAAAAACTGGTATAATTGTAAATGAATAAGTTCCTGCATCAAATTGTCTTCCAAAATGAAATCTATTTTCCTTTTTGAAATATTAAGTTAATTTTTGATACTGATGCATATATATTCCCTGTATTTAGAATTCCCAACATTTTAGCTCTGTAATCCCACTGGTCCATAAGCACCACACTGCCTTCCCCCTTATCTGGCTTCATAACCCTTATCATGTCACTCCTGCTTCCTTACTTCTACATGCTTTACACTGGCTCTATATTAGCTTCTGCTATTTTAACTAGTGTTACTGGTCTTGTTCTTACCCTTTCCTGCTAGACTCTCACCTTTCCTATGTTACTTTCCAGCTATTTCTGATTGTCTCCTTTCTCATCCGACCTTCTGTGGTGTCTACCTGCTCCGTTCGCCCTGCGGGCTCACTCCGCTCCCCTCCCTACCCCCAATTCCCACCCACCCCCAGGGATCCTAGTCTTATAGCTCTACAGCCACATCCCTATCCCTCCTAGCCTATTCCCTCTCCTTCCCGCCAAATTGTTACCGAGCCTTAACACACCCCTTCCTCTCCCCCCTTCTCTCTCTTTGCCCTATTACCTAAATTCTTATATTACCTTTCCCCTTTTCTTATACTTCTCTCCTTACCCCTCCTCTTTCTTCTCCAGTCATATAATTCTTTATTCCCTACAGAATCCAATTCTTATTTCACCAACACTTTTAAATAGATATACTACCCCCTCTCTTACTTACCACACTCATTCTCTCTCCTTTGTACTTTCCTCTTTCCACCTCACTTCTCAAATCACTAAATAATGACTCCCTACCTACCAACTATGCCTATTCTCTCAGTCTTACTCTTGACCACCCTTCTCTCAACATACCATCTCACCTTCTTTGAATTTCCACTTAACAACTATCATAACTCCTCACAAAGACACACTTCTACTATATTTACTTTCACATCATACTCTAATGTTAACTCCACCCCTAGCTATCATCTATCTAAATTCAACAGGCTACATCACCTTACCTACCTCCTACAATCAGACAAAAAAACAAAACCTCTAACTTTTCTAAAGAGCAACTATTTAACTAAACTAGTTAATCCTACCCTACAAGATGGTGATATCCACCCCAACCCTGGCCCTATCTCCCCTCCTCCCCAAAACTGCTCACCTAACCTAAATAATAACTTCCTCATAGGACACCTCAACATTCAAAGCATAAATAAGAAAATACCCTTCATCCATGCCCTCTTAGATATCCACTCCTTTGACATTCTTTGCCTCTCTGAAACCTGGCTAAACCCAGGCACAAAAGACTCAGAGATTATACCCCTAGGTTATAATATAGTAAGACATGACCGCTTAAAACGTAAGGGTGGTGGAGTAGCAATACTTTTCAAAAATCACCTTAACATCTCTACTCAACCAGCATGTCCCAACCAAGATAGCAAAATAGAAGCCATCATTATTAAACTCCAACTTAATGCCAAAAAAGCCCTTTACGTTATATGCTTGTATCTTCCTCCAGGTAATAACATTCCAATATTAGAAGACTTTCTTAGCTGGGTTTCTACCACTTACCCCCAAGAAACCATAATTCTAACATAGATTGGAACACTATTAATGCTGACAATCCCTCCTCTCATATTAACCTACATGGTTTCACCCAAACTATTACCTCAACTACAAGAGTCAATAAGCCCAGTAAGAGAGAAAGTATACTAGACTGGATACTTACAAATAAAGTCAACAAACAGTATAAAGAAGGTACTATGCCAGACGATATCAGCGACCACTCCTAAACCTACATTACCAGAGAAAAGTCAGAATGTGTCAACATCCCAAATGCAAGGCTAATTCGTTCTATCAAGCATTTTAACATAGACCTTTTTCAAGCTGAACTGAGAGCATGCAATTGGAATTGCTTAAAATCACTTCCCCTGGAGGAGGCCGTCTTATTCTTTAATACTACCTTCTTATCCATACTTGATACACATGCTCCTGAACGTTCTATTAGAGTAAAGACCAAAACTGCCCCATGGCTTACCAACGATACTAAAAAACTCATTCATACTAGAAACAAAGCATGGACAAAATGGAGATGCCATAGACAAAACCCTGATTTGGTTCATTTCCGCCAGCTTAGAAATCTGGCTAAGAAATCAATAATCTCTGACAAGAAAAAATTCTACTGTGAACTTCAGGAAACTCATCTTAACAATTCTAAACAATTCTGGTCATCAGTAAATAGACTTTTTTCCCCAGGAATTGCTAAAACTCCTTCCCCACTTAATGCTGACCCAGAAACCCCTCTCCAGACAGCTAATGCATTCAACTCTTTTTTCTCTGAAACTATTCAATCCCTAGCCAAACAAATGAACACCAACAACTCTTATATTCCAACTAATATAGCTAACCCTCCTACAACTTCTCTCTAAAACCTATATCTACTTCTTTCATCTACAGACTCATTCACAAACTGAAACCGTGCACCCCTTCTGCAGACAAGCTCCCTTCTCTTTTCCTTCAGAAAGCTGCCAAAGAAATTGCATACCCTATATCCTTACTTATAAACAGAACTATCCAAGAGGAAACCATCCCTGACATCTGGAAAATCTCCTATATTATCCCACTACATAAAGGTGGTAACTCCCTTGACCTTTCCAACTTTAGACCAATTGCCCTTCTCTCACCCCTAGCAAAAATCATGGAAAAATGTATTCATCAGCAACTTGTGCACTATCTCTCTCTTCACAACATAATAGCAAACTGTCAGCATGGCTTTAGACCTAACCACAGTACCACCACTGCCCTTCTTTCCTTTGTAGATACTATCAACAAAAATCGAAACAACAATACTCTCTCTTCCGCTCTTTTCATTGATCTCTCTAAAGCTTTCGACATGGTCAACCACTCTCTCTTAATAAACATTCTTGAATCTCTCTCTTGTGATAAATTCACCATTAATTGGTTTAGATCTTATCTTAACAACAGACAACAAGCAGTAATATGGGAAAACCATATCTCATCACTCTTGCCCATTTCCATCGGAGTTCCCCAGGGCTCCATTCTTGGTCCACTTCTGTTCTCCCTCTTTATTAACGATCTTCAAACTGCAATCCCACAAGCAACCTGCATACAATACGCAGATGATTCAACCCTTATCTGCTCGGCACCATCCTCTACAGAACTGATCTCACTGACCCAAAATACCTTTAATACTGTAGAAACATGGTTTTCAAGACGGTTTCTCCTACTAAATGCCAAAAAAACAAAACTCCTCCTCTTCTCCCCCACCACTCGGTCCCCTGCTTTAAACTTTACCATCTCCTCAAATAATGGTACTATCATCTCACCTGATCCTACTACAAAACTTTTAGGAATAACCATTGACAATAATCTCTCCTTCGATCAGCACATTAACAACAACATCAAGTTAGTTAACAGAAAAATAGGATCCCTATATCGCATCAAACCTTTTCTAACCCCAGCAACTAGAACCAAGATTGCAAAATCTCATCTTTTATCAACTCTCCTATATGCTTCCCCTATTTATACAAACCTTAAGAAAATTAATCTTAACAAACTTGCAACTTGCTATAACAACATAGCTCGCCACTAGTAACCCCTTTAGGACCCACCATTGTATAAACCTAAAACAACTAGGCTGGCTTGAATTTCAAAACTACCTTATAATTCCTCAACTCACTATTGCCCACAACATATTACACCTACCAGACAACACCCCAATACTCTCTCCACTTCTAATCCCTTACAACAATCTTAACTCACTTCGCTCCTCTAGTAAACTCATGACAAGATCTATAAAGGCAAACAATACAGCAGGTGATCCTCTATTCACTAACACAATAGGTAGAAGTTGGAATCTCTTACCTAGTGACATAACTCTGACTACATCCCTGCCACTTTTCAAACAGAAAATTAAACTGTACTTCCAAAATCATTGGCTTTGTTCCTGCAATACACCTGACTAACCATCCTCTCTCACTCTGTTTCTCCTCCACTCTTTTCATCTCTACCCTATTTCAGTTCTGTTCCTTTACTGTTGAGATTTAAGTATGTACATTTTTGTACAATTGTTGATATTTAATGAACTGCATATTGTAAACTTGTTTTCTCTTTGAAATTATCTTTCATTCTTTTTATTTTTGTAATTTCTGATTTTGCTATATCTTAGAGTAGTCAATTTTTTTATGTAATGTACTTAGTATATAGTGGAGCTTTTTTCCTCGGGCCTCTGCTGAAAATGGACATGTATCCAGCCAGACTAGCCCGGTCAACAAATGTAAAATAAATAAAATGTCACTCTGACTTAGTTCTTTTAATAATCTTGCTTCATCTGAGGACAAGTTAGGATGGAAATGCCTACGTACTTCAAGTTTATTTCTTATTGGACTTATAACACACATCTCAAAATTTTGTAAATCCTGGTGAAGTGTGAGGTTATAAATACTTCTTTTGTTCAAAATAGACATCTTATTAAAAGCTGGTGAGTCCTTAAATATATATTCTAGGTTTAATTTCCTCATAAACAGTTTTATATCCAAAATGACTTCCTCCAAATTCATTTTTTGTAGTGGTACAAATGTATACCCTTTCAAAAATAGGGAAAAATAACTCTCATCAATCATCAAATCTGTATAGTATTAAATAATAAAATTATAAAGGCTTAATTAATTTCCGAATAATACAGAAAGAGACTTGGAATTTTTTAAAAGTATGATGGACATTTTAAATGACTGTGGTTTGGCCATTTTAAAGGTTATGATTAAAAATAATGAATATATTATTGCTAAACTAAAAAATTATATAGATATATTATACAAAGAAATCAATGATTATTTATTGTTTTCAGTTAATGAATACAAAAATGACTATTTTAGAGTATTGCAAGACGTAGATAAACTGATGGTCAAGAATCACAAAAGAAAAATTGTTAAGTTAGAGTGAGATATCAAAGAGTATGAACAAGGCAAAACCTACACATGTGGATTTTTTACACACAACAAGGGTAACACTGGATTCCACTATGGGACTAAGGACCTTCCAACATACAGATATAGGATGGGAAGAGAGTTCAGAACAGGTCAGGATAAATTTATAAGGGGGAGGGGAGAAGATATACAAGACACTAATGTATATGAGGAGTGTAACAACAACCATGGCTACCCTTTAGGGGAGGAAGGTCCCAGGAGGTCGGAAAGGATACAAAATCATCCCCGTCAACCCTCTTATGCAGATGTTACAAAGAATTTTTACCCATACCCTTAAGGAAGACAACGCTCAAGGACTTAGTAGAAGTTTGTACTATCTTAGGTGCTAGTAATATTGAAGATGATTCACACTGTATTTGTTCAAGTGCACTTTTTCTAGCTATGACAGATAGTACTGTAGACATTCACATGGGTGAAGTTGTGCTTAATATACCTATGGAAAGTGATGACTCCAGAAAGATTATACACACTTTTAATAATTTTAATATTTATATAACTATACAGATTTGGTGATTGATGAGCGTTATTTTTCACTATTTTTGAAAAGGTTTACCTTTGTACCAGTACATAAAATGAAACCAGAGGAAGTTATTTTGGATATAAAACTGTTTATGAGGAAATTACACATAGAATATATATTTAAGGACTCACCAGCTTTTAATAAGAGGTCTATTTTGAAAAAAAGAATTATTTATAACCCCAACTTCACCAGGATTTACAAAAGTTTGAGATGTGTGTTATAAGTCAAATAAGAAATGAACATGAAGTACGTAGGCACTACCATCCTAACTTATCCCCAGATCAAGCAAGATTATTAAAAGAACTAAGTCAGAATAACAAGATAATGGTTATAAAGCCAGATGAGGCGGGGGGGGGGGTAATGCGGTGCTTTAAAATGCTGGGAATTCTAAATACATGGAATAGATGTGCATCAGTATCTAAAAATTAGCTTAATATTTATTATAGGAAAATAGATTTGATTTTGGAAGACAATTTGATGCAGTGACTTATTGATTTACAATTATACCAGTTTTTGAGAATACCCATACCCACTATTCTAGCAATCTTTGGTATTATCAAAGTTCATAAAGGGATAGATAATCCACCACTTTGACTTATAGTTACTTCTGAAGGGTCAAAAACACAATCCCTAGCAATTTTTGTTGACACAAAGTTAAAAAGTTTCTATAATAGGTACCCTCATATACTTATTGATTCATGGGACTTTTTGAATAAAATTGGGACCATGGAATATAATGGTAATATTACATTTTTAACTATTGATGTTACAGACCTGTTTTCTGTAATACCTCATGAGATTGGATTAGATTGGTTTGAACAGATGTTAGTGGAATTTTCTTTTTTTTTTATACACAAAATTACTTTAAACTAATATTGGAGAATATGGAAATGGTGCTGAAATACAATTATATATATTTCCAAGGGGAATTGTATCACCAATTGGATGGGGTAGTCATGGTGTCTTCCTGTGCTCCCATTTATGCAAATATTATTATGCTATATTGAGAGACACATTTTGTTTTTAATTCCAGTTATTATAAATATATAGATACTACTAATTTCAGAATGATGCATTTATTCTATGGAAAGGATCATGTGAGTTGATTGTCCCATTTATCGAATTCTTGAATAGCAGTACTGAGTTTTTACAATTTACACATGAAGTGGGTTTTGAGGAAATTCACTATTTAGATGTTCGACTAAGGATAATATTAATAATAAATTTAGATCTAACATATATAGGAAAAAATGCTTTTCTAACTCTTATTTACATTATGATAGTGACCATCCCTGTTTTTTTAAGCCACAATATAGACAAGGGATAAATGGTAAGAATAGCTAGGATGACATCAGATGAAAATGATTTAGAGATCAATTATGTTCACACACTTTTTGGTGAAAGGGGATATCCAGATAGTTTAATCAACCCAAACAAATATAACATTTTGAGGGGTTGGGGGGCTATATATTTACCCCTACTCACAAGTGGCAAAGTAACTAGTAAGAGAAATAAATTGAATGAGACCAAACAAGTTATACCCCAGATACCATACCTGGTATTAACCTATGGTCAGAATATAGGATGGGTTAAAAATTCATTAATAACACCTGGGACGTGTTTAAATGAATGCCTAGTAAACTAGACATTTTTAAGAGACTCCTCAGATATAGTTATAAGAGGAATTACAATTTAATGAAATTTTAGAAAAGCAAAATTTTGAATATAAGGGAGGGGAAAGTTCCAGGTTTGGGACATTTAAATGTGGGAGGTGTTCCCAGTGTTCTTTTATAGCAGTAGCCAAGAACTTAAAAATACACAGTATTCCCTATAAACTTAGATGTAAGACATACTTCAGTTGTTATACAATAGGGGTGGTATATCTTGCCTAATGTACAGCCTGTTGAGCATATTATATAGGGAAAACTGAACATAAGACAGTGTATACATGAACATATATATGACATAACAAGAAAGAACAAAAACAATGCTTTATATAGGCATATTTAAACCTGTGACAAAGTGGATTATAAGTGTTGGGTGTTGGAAGAGGTGAAACATAGTGGGGTGGGGGATTGGAAAACTAAATTGGAATATAGAGAGATGATTTGGCAATTGAGACTAGATGTGTGTTATAATCATAGATTCATAGATTCATAGATTAGTACTAGGCTAACTGTCCTCGGGGACCATTTTAAGCCTAGCCAATTACCCCATGTGAGAATCAAACCCCGCACCTTGTGTTTCTAAGGTAAGCACCTTAACCATTATGCTATCCAATCCAGGCTTAAATGACCACATCTCCATAACCCTAGCCCTCAAACTACTAGCCACCAACCCCAAAAGGTAAAACTTAATAATAGTGTATGTTACACATTTCATGTATTTGTATTGTTATGTTTATATATATCATATGCATGGAAACATTTGCTATGACTATCCTATAGTTTAGATTTTATAGGTCTGACAGCTTGCCTTTTTGTTTTATGTTTATTCATATAGGGTTGGGTTGCAGATGCTTTTACTGATCTCTTATCATCTGTAAAGAAATATATCCTGATTTAGTATTTGTATTGGGTTCCTATCAGTTTGTCGAAACTTCAGCAGTTCGAGCACCATATGTTCAAACTGTGAAGTTTGAAAACTGATTATTGTGAAGCCGCAGAACACTGAATTCTTTCCCAGGGAAAGAATTTGGTTGGCCATTTCTGTGGCTTCACTATTTTCAGCACTGTGGTGGAAAGTTACAAGTCAGGTTCAGGTAAGTGTGCAATTGTGTGGACATTAGGGTTAGGGTGCGGGTTAGGTGAGTTAGGGTTAGGGTGTGGGTGAGGTGGGTGTGCGATAGTGACAGACTTTAGGTTAGGGTGGGTAGGTGAATTAGGGTTAGGGCATGGGTCAGGTGAGTGTGCGATAGTGACGGACCTTAGTGTTAGGGTTTGGGTTAAGGTAAGTGGATAGATAGTAGTGTATGTACAGTGTAGGGTTAGATGTAGGATTTTAAGTGTATGTGTGTGGATTGCTGTTTTATTGGTGCGCTTGTGTTGTGTGTGTGTTTCTTGGAACAGCGATTTTTTTCCCTGGGAAAAAAATCTCTCTTCTAAGCCTTCAATGGTTATGCACTTCGAGGTTAGAAGTTCGAACATATGGTATTCGAACTTCTGCCATTTCTTCGAAGTGATATAGACCCTTTGTATTCATTATATGTTTAAGGCATTAATGTTGTATATTGTATTTATGTATTTATTTATTTGTTGTTGTTGTGTCTTTCGGTTTTTCCCGGTTAGGGGACGCCACAGCAGAACTCTGGTCTGCTAATGATTGGCAGTAGATTTTTTTTACATGCTGAGTTGCCAGCCCTGATGCACAACCTTCAACAAAGGTACACCCATTCACGCAAGTCTCCACACAGAAGACGCTTTAGCTAAGAATCAAACAGGCCAACGTCTTACTGTGAGGTGACAATGCTACTGCAGCACCACCACTGCAGTTCTTATGTATTTATTTATTAATAACTATATATTTTACATAGTTCATATATTCATGTATTTGTACATACATATTTTGCACACATTTTTAGATTATCAATTGATATATATACATTAGGTACTATAAGTCTAGGAGTTTTTATGTTTTTTCATATGCATTACATATGGTTTTGATTTAATTGATGCAAGGAAGTTAAGAGTTAAATTCATGATTTTTTTAATAGATGACCAATTAGAATTGAACTGTTAGTTTTTAAGTGGAGAACCCAAGTATGGCTTTGATTCTGATGAAGTCTCCGGATGGGAGAGGAAAGCGTTTAATCCAGCAATGTGTGATTCGTTTTGCATATTTTAACATTAAACATCGTTATTTTTTCTGTGGACTAACTACTTTTCATCAGAGGTCAGATTAATTTATCATCTGATCCATATTTGCTGCTTATGTTTGGTGAATTGTGAAGGTGCGGGAGAGGTAGCCATTATTGGGGCCAGCATTGAAGGTTTCAGCTATATGGGTAGATTACCATAGCTAACTATATTTGAGGGGTGGAAGGAGAAGGGTCAAGAGGCCTCTGGAAAATAGTCATATCAAAACATGCTCTAGGCCCAGAGAAGGAATTAAGCTGACAGTTCTTTTTAAAAATATGTACAGAGGACAAAGCAGCAGCTTCCAGAATATTTCTAGAATCCATCCCTTTCTGAAAGCCATAGAAGATGCCAAGGTTCTTGTAGAGTGGGCCTTGACCCTGCCTGAATTAGATTTGTCTTAGTGATTATAACAAGATATAATAGCCTTAGAGAACTAGATGGAAATAGTTTGTTTTGAAACAAATTGTCTCTTCTTATATTCACAAGAAATGAATAATTGATCTGAATATCTGAAAGATTTACTTCTGTCAAGATAGTACCCCCAGTTATCTGTGGACATCCAAGTTACAGATTATCCTTTCTCCCTCATTTTAAGTTCAGGAAAGAAAATGGGGAGATGTTTAGTTTGGCTTAAAATAAACTCAGACACCACTTTAGTTATAAAAGAAGGATTAGTTCTCAAAGAAACCCTGTTCTTGTAAAAAATTATGCAGGGTTTGTCACTTGTCTTGTGTATATTCAATAAGATGATGAGGCTGGGTGTTCATTTAAGTAGTTTATTGCACACAAACACATCAGCATGGAGAATGATGACATTAAACTTAACTGACCTAACTGACTGACTGACTACTACCCACATGCATGCTTATACCTCAGCTGCTCATTACAAAATGGCACTCTTGCTTGCACGTGCTCAGTACTTATATGCACAAACCCACTGACTGGAATTACTCTTAAAAGAACATATGCACTCTAATCTACATCCTCCCTCTTTGACTAGCTGCTATGCAAATAAACAATGACAATCATATGAGCGTGCAAATTATACAAATATATACAAATAAAAATCATTTCCAGGTTGCTGTGTATTTGAGAGGAGATCTTGAGATACTACCTGACCTTGTAATTTAATAACTAGAACTGGGTTTAGCAACAGGGACAGTCTCAGGGGAATGCTTTTCTTGAGAACTTTCGAGGATACTTTCAGGAACAGGAACAGACAATGAAATGTTCTCTGGAACAGGAACATTGGACAAATCACTCTGAGAATTACAGTCTCTGTTACAAGCAAAATGTTGCAACACTGGCTTCTACACTAGTAGTAAATGTTTCCAGTTCCATCTGAATTCCATGCCTTGTGACTCGATGTACAATCTTGGTTCTTCACACAAATTTTTCACAAGTTCCACTCGGTCAAATCCTTGTGCTGTCTGCATCCTCACTATCTCTCCTTCTTTTAATGAATTCAGAAGCTTGCTGGTTTTATCATAGTAAGACTTTTGGGACAAATGCTTCTTTAGGAGTTGAGCTTTTACTGGTTTGTTGTTTTAGCACTTGGAGCAAACAAATTCTTATTGACATGCAGTGTGGTTTTAGTTTGTCTTGACATTAACCTCTGGGCAGGTGAGCCAAGAAGATTGTCGCAAGGTATGTATCTGAGATAGAGGCAGATTTAGAAAAACATCAGTATTGCCATGTTTAGATATTTCTGACAGCTGTTTTGCACTTTGAACTGCACATTCTGCCAAGCCATTTAACTGTGGGTATTCAGGACTACTCATAACATGTACAAAGTTCCACATTTCAGCAAATGTCTTGAACTGCTGACCTGTAAACTGAGCACCATTATCAGAAATGAATTTGCTCAAACTACCATTATCAGAAAAATGCCTCATCAATTTAGTAATGACAGTATTGGACATCAGATTAGGAAGTAGGTCACTCCCAAAACAATTTAAATGAGAGTCTACTAATCCCAAGTAATGTTGACCATAAAATTAGAAAATGTCTATAGCTACTGTTCACCAAGGTAGAATCTGGGTTAGCTGAAGTGGTTCTTTTTGTTGATGCAGTTTAGTACTATTACAAACAGAACAAGCTGAAAGTTCTTTCTCAATGTCTTTTGACATAGAAGCCCAAAATACTAGTGCTCTTGTCCTTCTTTTGGTAGAATCAGTTCTTGGTTGGCCATGATGCAAGATTTTAATATACTCTTGTTGCAAAGATTTTGGAACAATCACTTTTGGACCTTTCATGATGATAACATCTTCCATCAAAATCTCGACTCTTTAAGGAAAATACTGCTGAAATCTAGTGGCAAACAAGATTGTTTTGACAACCATCCTCGACTAATAAAGTGGTTGAGCTTCTGGAGAATTGGATCTGAAGCGGTGTGAATTTTAAGCTCATCAGGATGTGTCGAAGAAATATTTCTTACCTCCATGACTTCAAAATCAGGTTTCTCATTTTCATGCTGTTCAGTGTTTTTTCTGGATGATCTGGATAAAGTATCAGCCAGATAAAGAAGATTGCCTTTTGTGTAAATCAAGTGAAAGTTGTACTTTTGCAACTTTAACATCATCCATTGCAACCTCTCAGGAGTGCTGTGCATATACATTTTCAAAATAGTGACCAAAGGTTGGTGGTCTGTCTCAATTTGAAAAGGTTGACCATAAATATAATCATGGAACTTTGAACATGCAAACACAATTGCCAAGAGCTCTTTCTCTATATGAGCCTACTGCATTTCAGTTTAGGTTAGGGTTCTGGATGCATGGTCTTCCCATTTGAAAAATGACTGCACCAAGACCCAACTTTGAAGCATCACAAGAGTTACAGGTTTGTGAACATCATAATATCTTAAAGTGGGTGGAATGGCAATTCTCTGTTTTAGGACATCAAATGCTCTTTGCTGTTGTTCTGACCAGGACCAAGTTACATCTTTGTATATCAGCTCTCTTAGCAATGCTGAAAGCTCACACAAATCTGAAAGAACTTGACCAAATAATTGCCCATGCCAAAAAAATGTTGTATGGAAGTGACATTGTCTGGAGCTGGCATCGCAAGAATTGCAGTTTCCTTGGAAGGATCTGGTCATAAGCCTGCACTACTAAACAGATGACCCACATAAATAACTTCTTATAGCCTGAATTTGCATTTCTGAGGATTCAGATTAAGGTTCACCTCACGAGCATATTCCAGAACTTTTCTAAGGTTTATATAATGTACGACTTCATCACTGCCTCCTACAAAAATATGATCTACTATTATAGCGCATGGATAGCCAGAAAAGAATTTGCTCCATTGCTCGCAGAAAGACTTCACTGGCAGAAAAAGAATTTGCTCCATTGCTCGCAGAAAGACTTCACTGGCATAATTTATCCCAAATGGCATTCTCAAAAATCTGTACCTTCCAAATGGTGTACTGAAAGTGGTAAGCAATAAAGATTTTCGGTCAAGCAAAATTTGCCAAAATAAACTTTTTGCTTCTAAGACAGAAAAAACAGTAGCATTTGGCATAAGAGCAGCAACTTCTACGACGGTACCCATTGGGTGATGAGGATGTTTTAGTGCTTTGTTCAAGTCTCTTGGATCAATACATATTCTAATATCATCTGAGCTTTTCTTATGAGCTACTACCATGGAGTATACCCATTCAGTTAGTTCTTCTACTGGACAAATTACACCTAAATGTACTATTCTGTCTAGTGGAACTTTGACTCTGCTCTGCAAGGCTACTGCAACTTACCTTGCTAGTCTGATAATTGTGCTTACTTCAAGGTTTAACTTAATGGAGTACAGAACTGGGAGTTTGCCTAACTTGTCTTCAAAAAGTTCAGCATAGTGAGAAAAAATAGTTTGTGCAACATTTTCATTGTTATATGAGCTTACATGGTGGACTTCTGCATTAAATGAAAGCAGTCCCATTTTTAAACTGTCTCTGTGGCCTAGGAATAACTGTACATGCCTCTTGACTATGTAAAATTACAAATCATAGCTGTTATCAGCAGGGCACCATGGAAGCACTACAGGGCCTTGGGTTTGAATTTCTTCACCACCATAAGCAACAAGATTCACACACTTTGCCAAATCAAGCTTCTCATCAGCACTTATTTTTTGGCAAACATTTCTACTGACATAACATTGCACTTTGAACCAGTATCAACTTTGAGCTCTATATGTTTAATTTTATTTTAATCAAAACAGTACAAAATACTTCATTATTTGCCAACAAATTTACTGCCTTGACTGCTCCATCAAGCACTGACACACCATCAACATAAAAAGTAGGGTCACAGCTTTCTAGTTAATCAGCTTGCCTCTTTGAATGCCCTCTTTTAATAAAATAATGTGCCCTTTTTGATTTACAGAACCTTTTGAAATGGTTCCACTTTTTACATGTGTGGCACTGCTAACCAAAACGCTAAGCACTTTTCTCTTTTGGGCTCATAGCTACTTCAACAATTACGACAATTGACTATGAGGCCTGCCACAGGTTTTGCTGAGTCACCCCTCTGCTTCACTGAGCATACTCTAGATTTTTGCTGGAGCTGCCCTGGTATTTGCTAGAAAGGCTCTGGGTTTCACTGAAGCAACCACACCATTTGACCTGTAACTTTTAACCTTGTGCTGCATACTATCAACAAAAGCACTGGAAGGCACTGGAAGCATGCATTTCTCATTTGTAAGCATATTTGTGTGCTTTTCTGTGAGCTCATATATCTGACAAATCTCTATGGCCTTATTCAAAGTTAAATCATTGTCTCAAAGCAAAATCTTTCTCACTACATCATATTTAATACCACACACAAGCCTGTATTTTATCAACTCATCTCTTAAATCACTAGATCTGCATGCTTTTGCCTTGTTTCCCAAGTCAGCTATATATGCTGTAAAAATTTCACCAGGCTTTTGATCTCTTCTGCACAATATGTGCCTTCCCATTGTAATATTCATTTAGGGGTTACACATTTCTGTAAATCTACATTTTCACCTTTCAGGGTCTTCCCACATTTCAGCCAGTACCACTATATGGTGGTTTGCCCCCTCCTCTTCATACACAGCTGGGGCATACACAAATGAATGCTCCATTTTAGCAGCTCTGAACCATTTAAATTAAGCAGAATAAATGTCTTTATACATGCATCTTTGTAAGAAAAAGCAGCCTGTATGAAAATATTGTGCTCTTGCTCTCTAGTTTTCAGCAACATTATTACCAAATACAAGTGGACCAGGTCTGTGAAATCTGTCTGCCATGCTAACAAAATGCCCTTGTAATTATGTATAAACACACTGCAAGTACTTGAAAAAATATTCAACTGTACCATAAACCCTTTGAAGTGACCATTCTTTGAAATAACTGTACTGTAATACTGCACACACTTTTTCACACTTTGCACACTTTGGATATGTTGAATAGCTTTATCAAATGAAAAGGAAGCACACAGTGAAACAATATGGTTGATTTCTCTTTTGTATGTATTTTATGTGATTTGGAAGTTATTTCAAGTACTTTTGTAAACATTTCTACTATTTTTATATTCGTTGAGGAAAAAATAACTTACGTGAGTCTTAGTACCTGGATTTTTCTTTCTCACCTGTTTGTGATTCATTTAAGCAGAGGTGATTCACTCTTCTATATTCCTCTAACTGTAACTGCCTGCCTCATGATCTTGAAAAAGAAGTTTTACTCTAGATCCCATTCTGACACCATGTCATTTTTGACATCCCACTTCTGACATCATATTGCTCATCTTGTGTATATTCAATAAGATGCTAAGGCTGGGTGTCATTTTAGTAGTTAATTTCACACAAACATAAGGATGGATAACAGTAACATTAAACTTAAATGAACAAACTGACTGACTATGACACACATGCATGCTTACACCTCAGCTGTTCACGACAAAATGGCACTCTATCTTTCATGTGCTCAGTACTCATATGCATAAGTCCACTGACTGAAATGGCTCTTAAAGGAACATACACAGTCTGATCTACAGGGTTAACCCACCATAAGAGCTTGCAAGTCAGATACCCTTCTTTCAGAGGTCAGAGCAATCAGTAAAACAGGTTTCCATGTTAAGAACCTTAAGTCATCCAGATTAGCTGGTTCAAACGGAGCAAGTGTTAGTTTCTTTAACAGAAAATTAAGATTCTAAGGAAGGGGTGCTTGTTTACATGGATGCCTCTGTGATGCCCCTGCACTGGCCCAGTAATCAAGTGAGGGATGTGCATATTGGGAGGATGACAACTATACACACAGTAAAGTACCATTTCCCTTAAGAGCACACATAGATCACAGTCAGTCTGGGGCTGGTTTCTCTCTCCTTATCCAGATCCCCAATAAGGCCCCCCACTGGCACAGCTATAGGGTTAAGATCTCAGCTGAGTGGTCAAGCCAAACCCTCCAGCACCTTCTCTGTCTAACCAGTGTTTCATGTCCCTGCCCAAGTAGCTCACACACACACACACACACACACACACACACACACACACACACACACACACACACACACACACACACACACACACACACTTTGAGATTTGATTTTTATACAAACACACAAACACTCCTGGGAAAATCTGACACAGGTTCACTAGCTATGCCCCCTTCTGTCCAGACTATAAGGTAGTACCAGGTGCCATCAACCAAGGGTGACCAACTCTACTGTGTAATGTTACTATTATCCAAATAGTAAGTGTGTCCAAGACTAAGGCTATTTAGGAGTGGCCTATACAGTGTCACCAAATACATGCAAGTACTCTCTGAGCTTAAATATCTCTAAACAGAGCCAGCCACAATTAAAAGGTTTAAATATATTTAATAATAAATAATAAAAGCACAAGACAATAATCATTAACTCAACACAGTGACAACAGTGTTCAGAATCACAGGAAATATTTTAAAACAACATTGCAGGACAGTTTCACATAAATACAGAAAACATCTAGGCTAATCTTACTATATTCCTATCTATTTCTAAGAGAAATCACTGTACCTAAATATTACTTACAGAGCCAGGCAAATGCAAGTGCTGAATGGATGTTTGCAGTTCCAAGACAAGAAACAAAATGCACTGACTTTCTCTCTGAGATAGTTCTTAAATTACTATGAACCATTTCTGCTGGGTCATCTCAGATTACATCATTCTTGTTGCCTCTGCCTTAGTTCCCAGGCTAACAGGAACTTAAAATGTAACATGTGTCTGTGTAAAATACTTATCTCTCAGATGTACAGCTGCTAGGAAGCCACAAAGCAATACAAAAACACTTTACATGTGAAACCTAGTAATTATCTCTGTCTCAAGACAATATAAAGAAACTCTATCTGTAGACATTCTGTCTTCTAGCTGTGGTAAACACAATTGTAAAACTCTTTGCTTATTTTCACAGAGTTTGCAAGTTAACTCTGTATGTCCCGATTTCTACTATGAAAGCATACATTTGCACAGGCATATAGTCCATATACATTTCTGCTCTTTTCCAGCAGGGTGCACTGTGGTTACATTTTTGAAGCTCAGCACATAACACACAGGTTACTTACATTTGTAGACAAGCCTATGGATTACAATGACATATAATTATTTACAAAATTCTAGCTAGCTGGGCTGGCAGCTTCACATCCTCATATGCAAAAACCCTTTCAAGAACATTTTGACGTGATTGTCTTGAAAAAGGAAGATCCATCAGAAGACATGCTGAAATGACCATTGTTGCTTCCCCAAGGATGGGCACAACATTATTAACTGTAGCCTAAGTCAACAGCTAGCTGTCTGCCTTCTAGAAGTCATTTGCAGATCTTCCTCTATTATGGATCACTGTACCCCAGTCTGCTGTAATGCATTAAATGCCAGTTGCATTATTATTATTATTTTTATATGCAATGTTCGTGGATTCCCAAAGATGCTGTATGAATCTGCGCACTGTCATGGTGTTAAGGTAAAGCACATATGGCCTCTGCCAAGTGCTTTCATAAAGTTGTCAGTGAAGTACTTTGTCACATTTAAGTTGCTTTGGGCACATGCACTATGTTTAGGAATCCATCGGACGTGTGCAGAGTCCATAATTATACAATGACTCCCCATTAATATTCCAAAACATGCATGCTGATTGGTCAGTGTGCCCATTGTAAATCCAACTTATATTAATGGAAAAGGTCTGGTCGCCCAGACTTTTTCCATTAGTATAATCTTGACTTTTTTGTGGTTTTGGTAGCAACAGAGAACAGAAGAGCTTTGTTGCTGTAATCTCGCTATATTAAACAAGTTTAACATAGTGAGATATCTCAAAAAAAGTAACAGAGATCTTCCTTTCTCCCTTGCTTTTTTCAAAGATATCTCGCTATGTTAAACTCATTTAACATAGCGAGACACTTTTTAAAAAGCAATGGAAATCTTCCTTTCTCCGTTGCTTCCTCACACAGCTCTGATGTAGTGCTTAAGCATATGCATGCACAGTACATCAGAACTGCCGCAGAATACAGGACAGCTGCGGAAGGGCAGCATGGCGGCATTATACAATGTCATTATTTAAGAAGAATAAGTATTTTTTCCTTAAATAATGTCATTGTATAATAGCAATAACCCATTTCTGGGTGTGGGTAATGCTGGATTTACCCACAGTTGTCTTTGTTTGGCCACTCAGGCTTCACCCTCATGACCAAACCACACCAACCATGGGTAAATCCAGCATTAACTACACCCAGGCATGGGTTATTGCTTAATTATCCTACACTGGATAGATAATTAGTTAGTCTTCTTTTATCAGACATTATAGAATTGCATCCATCACTAATGTGCTGACATCTTCTTTCTGTGTGCTGCTCTATCCACAACTTTCTTTTGGAATCTGGCACAATGTATTAGTATAAAGGCACTTTAGTCCTCTTCCACATTATCTTCCTTATACTAAATCCCCTTTGCTGGTCGTTATTTTTGTAACTATTAAAAAAAAAGAAATAGAAATGCATACAGGACAGCACAAACATATAAGGAAAATCAGGAAGGTTTCTATTTGTTTAGTTTTATAGAACATACCTGATTTTTATTACATATTGCTCTGTCCTTCAGCATATCCCAATAGAAACTCTGGCTGCTCAATGGTACTTCAGTGGACAGACTTTTTGCTTTTGGTATATGCTCAATTTACAATGGGCATGTTGGCTAGGCTGTCCAATCAGTATGCTTGTTTTTGAATAGTAATAAGTATATATTGTATAATTGCTGTTTTTTTTATGACGTTTTCCATTGCTTTATTTTCACTAACTGTTTTCCTTCTGTTGCAAGCCATTTTGCAGGTTTAGATTTGACTCTGTACATTGTGGTTCTACAAAGTTTAATATTGTGAGAAGGACTTAGTTAAAGAGCACTATAGTTTTTTTAAAGATAGTCAAGAATGTTTCTTACAGAATCTGGTTTCATTTCTGACTGTTTATATTGGATGTTTCTATGAATCTGATATGTTTCCATGTTGAATAGATTGGGTTATGATCACTGGTAGTGTCTGGCATAATTCTTACATGAGAAGTTTTGCTGGAATCAACTGTTAGCATCCAGTCAGTAATTCTTTTTTTCTCTGATAGTGGGGTTGTTTGCACTAGCTTACTTAGTTAATACAAGCCTGTTCTATGGTAAGCAGATTTTTCCGTAATGTTG
Source organism: Protopterus annectens (assembly GCF_019279795.1). NCBI lineage: Eukaryota > Metazoa > Chordata > Ceratodontiformes > Protopteridae > Protopterus > Protopterus annectens. The sequence continues at coordinate 897,720,191 of NC_056732.1, read as the reverse complement.
AATCAATCAATGTAAAGGACATCTGGGATTGTAGTTTCAAAAGCCATTTGCAGTTATACAGGATAGTATGACCTCAGATTTTGACTTGGTTATGGCAGATTAATAAACAGTGATCTTGCAATCATGTCTACTTCCATACAGTCATACACTGTGTCATTGACCTTGTAAATGATAGCTAAGAATGTGAACTTATCCCTCTAATGATGTTTACCTTAAGAAGGCATGGGTGGTTTTCAAACTATAAGGTAACATTATAACTCAGAGCTACATAACTTTTGCATCCATACTTGTTACATTAAAATTCCATTTGTAAAGCATGGAGTCATTGCACATCATTGATTAAGGCAGAAAGAAATCCATTGTGATCAATCCACTTAAATGATTAACAGATTTGAATAAACAAATGGAGCTGGTACATTATAACTCTGAAGAAAATGTCAAATGGCTGTGCATTAAGAAAGGTGTAAGACATATACTGCAGCAAGAAAGTTGAGATGGAATTACATATATCTGATTGCTGGATGACAATTGTTCATACTCAAGTATGATTTATTGAACTCCAAGAGAAACTCACGTACATTCTGTTTTGCATAGTTTAGTGTCACTGCACTAAGCATTTTTATGTACCCAGCAGCAATCACTTTAATTTGAGGTTGTCATGTCTACAATTTATATATACATATATGGTAATTTCAAGGAGAAACAAGAAACAGGCTGTGCATAAAATAAAGGTGTATTCAGTAATTCATGTAATCCAAAAAAATAGAATAACTGTCGTCTTGGCCTCCAGATGAAACCAAAGCAGACACAGTACCTGTAGTTGCTTCTCACCAACAGTCTTCAATCCACACAGCCTTTTCAGAATAGAGGTTGCCTTTTGAAAAAGGAATGCTCAGTGCTGCAGACCTACCCCAGACACAGGCCAGTTATAAAATGTATTGCCTGTTATCCAGGATTGATATCAGTCCTGACCAACTGTACTTTCTTGAGATTATCATAGTCCATGTAAACTTTTCCTTCTATATTCTTACATCTTTTCAATGCTCTGGCAGTCATCTGGAATGTTTTGCTGCTATACATGTGAACTTCTGCAGAAAATCTTGATGCTATGAAGTACATTTTGACCAGATTTCTGCCGAGTTGAATTTTTCAAGTGTGCCTTTCCACTAAGGAAATGACAGCTCTTTGAACATTGTATTCATCACAGTGTATAACACTCCCCATGCCAAATCATGATACTAGCATCCAGTTTCACAGATCATATGCTGCCTACTTTTAAGCAGTCAGGATCCCTGCTTGCTTCAGTGCATTGCAATATACATGATCTTTAGGTGCTGCAGGTCACATGGGAATGATGACATGAATGGCAGTCACCAAGGAAACTGGGAAAAATGCACCAGTGCATGCACTCAGGATAGATTGTGTTTACTAGTACTGACTGGCCACAGGTTGATCACTACTATAAGGTAAAGAAAGGGTGGACAGGTGGATGTACACAGAAATAAAGTAGACTTCTAGGATTTTCATTTGAACATTTTTTGTAATCCTTTATATATATATCTTCGTATCCATGCTTGTTGACCATCAATCCTCTCTGCCAGTCAGGCATGCCCTTTTTTTCCCCTACTCAGGAATTTTACCTGGGTTTAGGATGAAAGCTCTCTGGAGAAGGCTGCCATAAATGGAGACATGGATGTGCTGTGATGCCTCCTTATGCTCCTGCTTCAGCTAGCAGCTGTAGAGGTGGGTACCCCTCCTACTGTGGAATGAGTATGGATCCCCCCAGACAGTGCCTTGAAAAAGACCATTCCTTCTAATGCTGCTGTGAATATGAGCACCCCATTCCATCTGCAAAGGGAGTTTGGCTTATCATGCAGACTGTGCTCCCAAAGGGAGACTTATTCTTCTATTGCCAGTAAGCACTCCCTTCAGTTAGTGACCTGCATCATTCGACAGAGGAGAATTTTCCCATAACCAAGCCTTGCCATCACCCTATCCACTGACAGTGGCAAAGTCACCACATCACCATGGAGAATCTATTGCCAAACCCATGACACATGTGCTCCCATGCATACACTTCCTGGGAACCACCATCACTGTCTTTTGATGCCTACATTCCACAGTCAGTAGCACCTCACCTTTCACTGGGGTATAGCCAGACTGCAATCCACCATTGCCACCAAATGAAATTGCATAGCTGATCCTGCCACTTGCTCTCATCCCCCCCACCAAAGTCTCCCAGAACTTGAGCCAGTTACCACAGACTGAGGTTATCTGGATTGTATTCAGGGGTATGACCCTGTGGATCACAGGTATGTATTTATCAATGTTTTTATTTTTTTAAATATATAAATACTACACTGATTGCCACCCTATTTAAGATGATACCTGAAGCATAAGCCCTGCCAACCCCCCCCCCCCCCATGACTCTGGATGCATTCATTTATTCCTGTAATCATTAAATTAATAAATATACTGCAGGGGATACTGGACATATATTGGGTAAAATATAATGGGTCTAGTACTTACACAAACACAGAGTAATTTATTAAAAATGAATCCTATAACCTTTCAGCCTCATCTAAGTTAGTTTTTCATGAATATGAATTACCATATTAAAGTGTGTTTTTGTCAGACTGATTATATATTTAAATCATTTGTTGTTTCTAAAATAAGCTGGGCAGGTTGAATAGAGTAAAATATTGCATAGTCTTAAAAAGCCATCTACTTATATAAACAATGACATTCCTTCACTAAACATTATTCTTTTAGTGCTCCTGTTGGCCATGCAATCAACTGTATTAAAAGAAAATGAAAGGAAGAAATAATGCAAAGAGAGTTAAAACAGATAAAAGAGCTCTTACTTTAATCATCAGTAGTTAAATCTGTGCACAGATGCTTGGAGAAGGAATGCACCCTTCAATACAAGAGCCTTGATGTTTGCATTTAAAGAAATATTTATTTTGTAAGATTGCACAGAAATGCAGAATAAACAATATTCTTTTTATATTATAGGGTAATGCCGAAGAAAACTAACTGCTTATCTTTACTGGCAAAAATAAACAGTAACTATGCCATTATATCTTTAGCACTAACACATGGTTCATGCAGCTAATCCGTACATAATTTAAGTTAATAGCAAACTATAAATGTCTATCACTGCGTTTTATTTTGGGACCATCTAATGAACTCAGTAAGATATTACGAGCTGATTTATATGCAAAGAGTGCCTCGGCATCAGCAATGACAAATATGTTTTTTTTTTCTTTAATCTCTTCCAGAGAGCTAATATTTATTTTCCAGCACAGGCTTTTTTTGCAGCATTAATAACTTATAGATATACTGAGATAAGAAGTTATTGATATAAGGAAATTCTGAAGGATGAAACATTTTGCTTCGTAAAATAGCAGGTTATTTATTATATATGATGGTATCTGTAAAGTAATTTACAACGTACATTAAGTGTCATTTCTATCCTTGGTCTTATGTTGTGAAGCTAATCCTAGTAGTATCTGTTATTCTGATATAATATTCAAGTTTTTGTCCTCTGTTCAAAATTCTTAATGACTTTTCCTTGCTTGTTGAGCAATAAATGTATGTTTTTTTTTTTTTTGACTGGAACTGCGCTTAAAGTTTGATGTACACAATCGCTTTTACTCCTTCCATAAAAGTATGCATTTTGCTTCTTGCTTGTAAACCAGCCTAGGAAATGTTTTCTCTTCAGTCTTTTAGTTATTTAGTATTCACTTGCCTTTTCGTACTGTGAACTTGTTTAACACGCATTATGCTTTATCTGAGATCTATTCTATTTAATTACTACTGTGAAAAAATGTGGGTACCTGCCAGCCTTATTTCACCATGATGTCTTTAAAATAACAAGCATTTTGTTTCCATTTATGTTTGTTCCATTTGCAGATCGCATCATAATGAACTGATAAGGACAGAGCCTGGCAGGGGTGGCTCTTGATACTGGCTGGTGATCTGCATTCCCCTTCACAAAAAACAGTGAATACAAAATAAGCAAAGATTTTTTTTTCTTATTTTACTTTTTTAATAGATTTAGAATTAGATCCAGTTCAAGAAGAAGGCTGAGCATGGATTTTTGTGCACACTATTGAGAATTCCACATTCACATTGCGTGAATAATGTCCATGTGACAGAAACAACAAATTGTGTTACTGTTACTCCATTTGCTGGTCAGCAAAACAGCCTGGCATTGTAATAGTTCTTCCTTTCTTTTTCAGAAAGCAATGACACTGAGAAAACATATTACCTAGCTGCTGTATGAAGCAGTAAGAAGCTGCTTCTATTGGCTTAGGCTACCTCAGGTAAGAAATCCACGCATCTGGAAAGGTACCCAAACAAAAGCCATTTTTTTTTATTTAGGCATGTTACCATCAAAATATCTTGCATTTAGAAAGGCATAACTTTTTACTATTATTATTATTCTTATTATTGTTATTATTATTGTTATTATTATTATTATTTGTGTGTGTGTGTATGTGTGTGTGTAATATATGTGGTGGTATAGGTGCTCTAAACGGTTCCGGATTTTGCAGACTGTTTCTGGTTCTGTCTCATATTTTGGTCTGTTCCACATAATATTTGTATTTGCTTGGCAAACGAATGAGAACGGATCATTAAATAATTACAGACAGTTGAATTTCAAATTTAATACCCTTTGGAAAAAAGCATGCTGATACAAAGCCTGTTATTCTAGCAACTTTTTACATATTTAAGAACAACATTTGTCCCTTACTTTGGCTCTTTTGTCCCCACCACTTTTGCTTTCTCCATGATTCTTAAACTAAGAGGTTGAGAGGTATGGGATAAGGCTTGCTGTGGGTTGCACATTGCATTCTTCTGACAGCACTTAGCTAGGAAAATGCATTTCTGTATGCCAGTTATTTATTATTTATTCATTCATTCATTTGATCACAATCAAAATTATGCAGCAAGCATCATACAAGTGCTGTAATTCATGGTTTCATCTGTGCATGTGTGTCTGTGTGTTATTGTGTATGCATGTGTGTAATTCATATAGTAGAAAATGTTGGGGCATGGATGCACTCAACTGGCCTAGCTGTCACAGAATGCCTCTGATGTTTGCCTCATATTTTGGCTTGTTTTTATTAAAGTTTGCAAGTTTTTCTGGCAAATGAATGAGGAATGCAATCTGTAAATAATGACAGACATTTGAAATTCAGACAATATCCTTTAGGAAAAAAGTGTGTTGATACAAAGCCTGGTATGCTAGCAATGCTCTAAGTATATAAAACAAGAGCAATATCTGCCCCTGATTTTGGCTGCTTGCCCCCCCATTATTTTATATCTTTCTCTTGATTCTTTAGCAAAGAGGTGTGTGTGTGTGTGTGTGTGTGTGTGTGTGTGTGTGTGTGTGTGTGTGTGTGTGTGTGTGTAATATATGTATACAGATATGTGGTGGGGTCAATACAGATGCCCTCAATTGTTCATGATTTTTTAGAAGATTTGTGATTTTGCCTTATGTCTTGGCCTGTTCCTCATAATGTTTCTGTTTTTTCTTTCTGGAAAATCAATAAGTTAGTGAACAATGACAGACACATGAGTTTAAGACCTAATAGCATTCAGAAAAAGCATATTAATGCAAATCCCATTGTTCTAGAAAATGTCTAAGTTAAGGTTAATATCTGTCACTTGGTTTGGTCTTTTGCTGCCTATTTGTCAGCTTTCTTCTTGATTCTTGAGCTAAGAGATTGAGACGTATTTATGCGTGTTTTGGCGGAGGGGGTTGTGGCGAGATGCACACTGCATTCTAACAATAGTGAGCTTAGAATATACATTCCTGTATGGGAGTAATTTACTTATATATTCATTCATTCACTCATTCATTCAATCATAGTCAATGTTCAGCAGTGTACAGTTACAGTCATACATGTGGCTGTAACTGATGGCTATATCTGCATGTGTATGTGTGTGTGCCTGTGTGTGTACATGTACATGTGCATGCATGCGTGTGTGTGTGTGTGGGTGTGTGTTATATAGGTACATAGGTATGTGGTGGGGTCAACACAGATACTCTCAATTGTTCCCGATTTTGCAGAATATATTTGACTTTGCCTCAATTTTTGCTTTGTTTCTCGTAATGTTTGTATTTTTTTGGTAAATCACTAAGACCTGCAGTCAATAAACAATGACAGACATATGTTTTTCAGACATAATAAAATTCAGAAAAAGCATGTTAATGGAAATCCTGTTGTTCTACCAACTTTCTAAGTTAATGGCAATATCTTTCACATAGTTTGGTCTTTTGTCCCTAATATACTTACGTTTCTCCTCAATTCTTGAGGTAAGAAGTTGAGAGGTATGTTGGGGGTGTTGCAGTGAGTAGCACTCTGCATTCTGACAGCAATGAGCTGAGAAGAAAATTCTTCTGTGGCAGTTATTTATGTATGTACTCATTAGTAAGATCACAATTGAATATCTGAGGTGTGTTGTCGCAGTCAACAAACGGCCACACCTGATGGTCACATCTGAGTGTGAGGGTTGTGTTATTCAGGGAAATTATTTTTTATTCACATGTTATTACCTTATTATCTTTGTTGTACTACAATCTGATATGTGATGTGTACGCAGTCAATAAATGTGGCTTTACGTTTTTGGTATTGGGGTTGTTGCATTAGCTGTGGCATCTTGGGCAAGATGTTTGCTATAGCAGCTGATCATTGGTACATGGGTGCAGAGAATAGCATTCTTGTCTCAAAGCACTTGGTTATCTGGTTGAAATTTGTCTGTGATTCCTTCCCTGAAGTGCTCCCTATCCATGTGTGAGGTTTATCCAATTGATTTGATTTCCTCCCGAGATCCAATGTGTTTAATGCATGCTTGTGGCCACTTGTAATTTTGCTATCATACCAATCTAACATTAGAGGGGAACAGAAGGTAAATGTATTTATTTAATTTTGGGGGGAAAGGTAGGGAGGCACATACTATTCCCAGATGTGCTTTATATACCCTGTAAGACTTTATCATCTGTTTATTGGGAACTACTATGTTGTTAACTTTGAACATTAAACTTTAGACACAACTTATGTTTCCTTAAAAGAAAAAGATAAGACTGAATCTCTTTCCTTACATATAACTTTTGCTCAGGCCCTCATTGTTTGAAAAGGTTATAAAAGAAGGCTTAAAAAGCAGCTCAGAGCATTGAGAACCCTATGAATTCTAGAAGCCTAATGGTCCTGACTCCTAGCATGATTTAGTTACTTCCTCCACACTTGTTTCAGTGAAGTCTTGGCTGGTTAGAGTGTGTTTAAACAATGGAGGAGAAAGTTCAAAAGGAAGATGTACTGTCAGGTGGGCAACAGGCAGCATGCTCACCTTTTGTGTTGGAAGACCAGAAGGCTAAAGACTCTATTCACATTCCAGATGACTGGATTTCTGATACTGCAGTACAACATAAAAAAGTGCAGCACTCCCGAGTGCGTTGTCCTTCGGATGAGATGTTAAACTGATGTACAATCTGCTTATGTCAGTGCTAGATCTGGTAGATGCAAAAGATCCAATGTCATCTCTTGAAAAGAGTTGGGGGAAATTCCCAGATGCCCTGGGCAAATATCCCCTGGGAGTAGAAGTATCACCTTGGGACTCCACTAAAAACAAACCACTAGCATAGTGGACTGACCCAAACAACAAAGTCTAAATAAATAAATAAATAGACAAACTGTGAAAAAGATGAGAAAGAAGTAATCAATTTGCATTGTAGGGGGTCCAGAATGGAAGTACTGAATATGGGAAGGGCACTGGAGGGGGTTCAGGGAGGATCAATACACAGTGGGGGATGGGCCAATGGAGTCCTTTGGCTAGGTTTCCATTTCATCTTAATTTTGTTAATTACATATCTGAGGCATATGCTGTCCATGAAGTGGCTATAATAAGTCAGCACTGAGGCAGTCTGTGAATGAAAGTGACAGATTTCTATCAGTTGTTTGATCACAGGTGATTGTCACTGACCTGTCACCCACCCCATTCAGTTGCTTCCTGCAGCACACCCCCAGCTATAAGTGCAGCCTGCAGATAAGTATAATAATAAATAAATAAATACATACATACAGAAATTGCTTGTGCAAGAGAAACATAAACAAACATCTGTCGTACTGTATATCTCTTAATAACATTGTAGTATAAAATGCAAATGTAGTATTCAGATATTTGAATATAAATGGTGAAGTCTCACTTACTATGTCTCACAATGCACATCATCATTATTCAAGGAAAACACAGTATAAATGGATACTGAAAATATCTTCATCCAAACATTTATGTAATTAGAACATTTTGTTTTGGAAATTTATATCTAGTGCAATATTTGTGAGGAAATATGTCCATTGAGCTGAATTTCAAGATGACTTGTAAGTGGAATAACACACCACTCCAAGCAGTTACTTAATACATGAATCCAAAAGGTAGAGATTTGCCAGTACCCATTCAGGAAAACCAGCCTCATTACGCTGACTGACTTCATCACTGAATGCTGATGAGATTCAGCAATGTAACTGTAAAATCCCATTCAAGTGAATGTGATGTGTCGATGAAGCAGTGGCTCTACCTGCACTTGTATGACGAAGTAGGCAGTAACTGGTGGGAGGCCAGACTGCTCACAGTCCCTAATTCCAAATACTGGTGGAGATGAACTGCAGAATGAGGGAGACAGGTGACACACATCTGTGGCTGCACTTTTGCAAGATGTCCCCAAAACTCCACTGGGGATAGCTTACACTCTTTTGCAGCTAAAGACCGATTTCACTGTGGGCTAGTGGTCATGCTTGCCTGCCCCTCTTCTTGGACAACATAAATGTAGGCCTTGCTTGCTGTCATGCCTGCATTTATGATTCTGCCATATAGGTGGAGCTGTTGGTCTGAATGGCCTATTGGCTGTGCACCTCCACCTGTACTTATGACCTAGTATTGCATGCAGTCTCCCTTGTCCAACATGCAGATTGGCACAACTATGCCTGAGAACTTCATCCATGCCGGAGCAGTTTTGGCAGTACACTCGCAAGATAATAATAGTGAATCTCATAAACTTGTTTGAACATACTGTGACCCCATTCATTTCAATACCTCAGCATGTCGAGGCATTGAATTGGGTGAATCCCACTCCTCAGATGATATCTTCATTAGGGGTCGACTGATTTCAGTTAGTGGTGTAGTAGGAGCAGGGTGGTAGAGGCTGTTTGCTTTTGCTATGGGAGTTATATGGAATCTGATCCCTTACTTTGCAGTATATTAATATCCATCATTCTTCAACTGGAAACGTATTTATGAGTGTATTGACCAGCAAAGCTTCCTGCAGTAAGACTTGTGAAAACTATTTTTTTCTACTCTAAAAATCAGTCCTTTCATCTTACCTGCTTTTTGGACCTGCTGAGTAATTGTTTCCCTTTCCTATTAAACTTCTCCCTCTTTTCTACATTCCACATCCCTTATACCATCCATTATCACTGTGATGACCATGCCCTGCCCAGCAATCAAGGAGCCTCAGTCCTCACCCCTAACACCAGTTAGGGGCACCCATATAGGGAAAGGATAATAAATCCACACACAGTAAAGTACAATTTCCCTTAAGAGCACACAGAGATCACATTCAGTATGGGGCTGGTTTCTCCCTTTCTCTCTAGATCCCCAGTAAGACTCCCCACTGGCACAGCTATAGGGTCCAATTATCAGCCTAATGGGCAAGCTAAAACCTCCAGCACCCTCTCTGTCCAACCAGTGCTTCATGTCCCTGCCCAAGTAGCTCACACATACACACATACACACACACACGCACACACACACACACACACACACACACACACACACACACACACACACACACACACACACACACACACACACACACTTTGAGATAAGAGTTTATACAACCAGAAAACCAAAAAGCAAATTTCAAGCAATCCAAATCAAGTCAAAGACGTCCCAAAGTGTATAATATCCTGAACATAAATTTATTTTTATAAAAACATACGTTTTCGTCACTGCTAAGACAGCAACTTCTTCAGAGAAACTAACCAACAAAAAGCGCCAAGTATTTTAACTTACAATGTCTGTTATTTGAAAACATTTGTGAGTTGGATATCCGACATCTTAATCAACTGTTTAATTATTGTAAGAAACAGTCTAAATCAAATATTACTAAGGAGCAACTGACAGCTCTTAACAACTTGTGCCTTTCCCCAGTGAGAGTGATTAAACCAGACAAAGGTGGCGGGCTTGTAATCTTAGATATTACTGATTACAATATGAAAATGAAGTCAATACTAGACAGCATAGCCTATGCCCCGTCTTCACTCAATGAAATTAATGTTACCTATTCGAGAATTAGAGGCTATTTTAGAGACCTTTTTTATAGGGGCTAAGATAGATTATGATACTTACAGCTATATTGACATACCTTTTCCAAAAACTCCTGTAATCTTTGGTATATCAAAGATACATAAAGATCAGAATAATCCACCCATGAGACCTTTAATTGATGGTCGTAGCTCTGTGACATATTCTTGTGCAAAACTTGTCGACAATATTCTTTCTAAATATTTAAAGTCTATTCCACAAGTATGTAAGGACTCTTGGTCGTTTCTCGCTAACATCAACAGCCTCAACTTTGATGTTACTTTCAACTTTTTAACAGTAGACGTGATAGATTTATACACCTCTATACCACACATTGAGGCGGTTGAATGGATAGCATTGATTATGCAAGAACTCAATGCCACTCAAAGAGAAATAGACCTTGTCTCTGAATTGTTAGACATTATTTTAACTTCCAACTTTTTTATTTTTAATAAAGAGTATTATTTACAAAAACAAGGAATAGCAATGGGTTCACCATGTGGCGCCAGTGTGGCAAATTTATTTGTTGCATACTGGGAGAAGCATTATATTTTTAACAACCTTGACATCATGGCACGAGTTAAATATTATACGAGATTTCTTGATGATATTTTTATTTTATTTAAAGGTAATGCAGACAAAGCTATTTTACTAATTGATTTTTTTAACTCTACTACTCAATTTCTTAAATTTACTTATCATTTTAATACTGAAGAAATTGATTACTTAGATGTAAAACTAAGGAAAGATATTAGAAATGGTTTATATTTTTCATCAATATTTAGGAAAACTACTTATTGCAATTCCTTTCTGCATTACACAAGTACACATCCATTTAAACAAAAAAGGTCTATAATTAAAGGCCAATTTATTCGAGCCGCAAGGATGTGCAAATTGGATACAGCATTTTATGCAGAATGCCACTTATTGAAGGATATGTTCATCAATCGAGGCTACCCTACAACGTTAATTGATGAAACACTTCAAGAAGTGGAATTAAAACTTATAAATAGAAGATATACTCCACTATTAGGTAAAGAAGTATTAATTACCTATGAGGACAGTTCAAACATTACACTTACTAACTCGACTTTAGATATTTTAGAAAATCAGAGCCATTTACGTGGTGAATCAGTTGGATGTTACAATATTAGTTTCATTACCACTTTCAACACAGATTCTGATCAGATTAGATCTATTGTTTTCAAAAATTGGTGCCTTATTAAAAGTAACCAACAACTTACAGAAAAATTAGGGCACATTCCCAAGATTGTATACAAGAAAGGCAACGATCTCAAAATGTTATTAGAAAGAAAGAAAGATGATGTTATATTCACAAGACATAAGGGGACATTTACTTGTGGTACTCGTAAATGGTGTAATTATTTGAAACTGGCAAATTCTTTTACAATTAGGGACAAAAAATATTATATAAATTACAAACTTACTTGTGAGACTAGATCTATTGTCTATCTGGCTACTTGTGACTGTTGCCCAGCCTTTTACGTAGGAAAAACTGATAGAAAGTTCACTTTTTAGCCATAGATCATGTTCCTTTTGACATTAGAGGTGGTCCGTTTTCTTTATTATTAGAAACCCGTGAGCTAGAATGGCAACTTACTCGTGATACTTTCAATGTACCAGGCTTAAATGAAAACTGTAATATAACCTGTATATTGAAATTGAGAAGTATTTTGAGGTAATACACATGCTTTAAATCTAAATGTGAACTATTTCTATGTATATTTTATAAGCAGTCACATTAGATGTATCCATACAGGAAAAAGGTTTTATAATATACATATTTTATATTCACATAGTGTATAATTTAATTCACTTTAAGTGAATGCACTTTTACTATAGAGTATTTAATGGTTTTTGATATGTGAAAAAACTGTTAGCATAAGCGCAGTTCCATAAAATGTATTAGACATTATTTCAGGGGTGTGTTATTGTCAAAAATATTGTTAGAAGTTATAGCATTGCTAAAGTAGGTAGATACTCTGTTTAACCAGTGTACTAACAGCTGTTTTCTTGAATGCTAACTTTGTTTTACATCGTAGAAAACTTTTTAAATGCCTTTTATAGATTACTAATTTTGCTTAAGAATGGTTTCTTAATTGTCTTTTAAAAGTTGTGTATAAATATTTTCTTAAGGCTTTATAATGAATGATATTTAAGTTTATAGCCGAGAAACATCACTGAATGGGAGGTTCTATCAGAATTAATGTGACGTAGAGCACATACATAAGCGTCATTGTAAGTTTAAATACTTGGCGCTTTTTGTTGGTCAGTTTCTCTGGAGAAGTTGCTGTCTTAGCAGTAACGAAAACGTATGTTTTTATAAAAATAAATTTACGTTCAGGATATTATACACTTTGGGACGTCTTTGACTTGATTTGGATTGCTTGAAATTTGCTTTTTGGTTTTCTGGTGTTTTATATTATTTCATTAGTTTATACAACCACACAGACACTCCTGTGGAAAGTTGGCACAGGTTCTCCAGCTGTGCCCCTTTTCTGCACAGTCAAAAAGGTAGTACCACCTACCAGAAACCACTAATATCAGCTACTCAAATGCCCTTCTGAAAGGGTGTCCAATTATTACTGTGCAATATTATTTTCCAAATTGTAAGTGTGACTGAACAGTCAAGACTTATTAGAGTGACTTGGTGCAGTATCGCTATATGTATGCAATGTACTCTAGAGCTTAAATTAGCTCTACATAAAACAGCCATAGTTGAATGGTTTAAAAATATGTAATAATAAATAAAAACACAAGACAATACTTCTTACTACACAGTGCTAGCCAAGAGTTCAGAGATCACAGAGAAATGCTTAAAATAATATGGTAGAAAAGTTCTGACATCACATAAAACAAACCAGTCTAATCGTATTATTTCCTAGCTATATCCAAGAGAAAACACAGTTCTAAATAACTTACATCTAGAACAAGACAGTGCTGGTGATGTTGGATGTTCTCAAGACAAAATGCTCAGAGCTCTCTGATTCTCTCTCTTTAAATTGATAACACAGAGCTGCTTCACATGACATCATTCTTCACACTTCTCTGGTGTTCCCAGGCTAGCAGAAACTAAATTTACATTCTTTACACCTGATCAGAAACCAGAGCATTAAAGGACATTTATACATGCAAATTCTAGCCATTAACTCTGGCCTTAAAATAATAGGCAGAATTCCTTCATCCAAACATATCGGCTCCGAATTTTTCACATCAAGGACAGTCATGAAATGCTTCACTTAGCTTTCTTACAGCAGAGTGCACTGTTGTTACATGTTTGCAGTTCAATATCCAATGCAGTCTTTCACATTTAAGAGAACAAGCCTGTGGCTTGCATTAATATTTACAAATGGCAGAATTATCTACAGAATTCTATCTGGCTAGGCTGGCAGCTTTCACCTATCTTCACAACCACATTCACTTCTGTAGCATTTTCCTCACCTCTCTACTTAATGAATATTATATGTCAGAGAAAGAATAACTGTAAATGAATATGTGAGCAATTCAGTAAGCAGGTAAGTAAATAAATAAATAAGTGCATGAGCAATTAGAAACAAGAAAACATTTCCTCAGCATCTAATGTTGATAATCATTTTAGAGAGAAAAGACTTGCCACCTGCGTTCATTCCTTCCATTTTAAGAGAGTCCACAACAGACACATGCACACTTATTTAACAATGAGCTCTAGGACTAGTTATCAGTGGTCATTCTTTGTACAACCTAGTCTCTACCTCTCTTAATCATCCTGGAACAATTTTTATTTAGCTCTAAATATCCCAGTTCCTCATCTCTTCTCCTGTTTGCTGATTCTCCAGACCCTGATGCCCATTAGTTGTCAGTAAATGGTCAGGTACTCCTCAGACTATCACTTCTCATTCATCTCCATTCAAGAAAACTAACACCTTATTTCTGATAAAAACGAATATTATTGCTCAACACCTTACAAATATACATGGCTACATGTTAAAAACTGTATGCAATATGCAGAAAGAATAATTGCAGTTATCCAACCATCTGTGAGAAGGTCTGCACCTAACTTTATTGATCTTTTAATTATTCTTGTACAACAAAAAACAAATGGAAAAAACATATTATCCAAAATGTACAAAATGATAAGAAAAGAATTACAAAATGTCAAAGAAAACCACTGGAATTATTTTAAACATATAAACAATAAGATCCTCATTGATGAAGACATATAATTATTTCTCTTATCATCCAAATTAACCACGTTTCCACTTAAATGGAATTTGTTCTCATGGAAATTTGTATATAGGTCCTTTCATACAGCACATAGAATAGAATTAATATCTAAAATTAAGACTGTTTGTTGGAGGTGTAAATTGGATGTTAAAGCTGCCTGGGAACATATATTTTTTGAATGTGCTGTAATCAAATCATACTAGAAAGAAATTAATGACTTTTTGTAGGCCTTATTTTCTGGTAAATTCATCTTAACCAAATCCTTGGTCCTTTTTAATACTTTAATACCAAAATGTGTTACAAGATTGAATTATCCAGTTTTGTGGAGTTTACTGACAATTGCAAGGAAAGTAATAACAATTAATTGGAAATATGAATGCACTCCCTCCTTCAAAGAATTCTTGAACATCGCCTCTGAAGTATGTCAACTGATGGTTATTACAATAAAATCAAGCTCTGCATGAATTACCTCCTCATATAATGCTTGGAAAGGATTACGTCAACCTTAAACAAACAATGATTGTTTTTCCATTGAAATGGTATATATTTTATATCATTTGTGAGTAAGCAGACACCCTTGTAAATAGTTTTAAATAGTTGTTTTATATGTTCTTTATATTAATTTAATATTTGGTTTATGCTCATTTTTTATGTTTTAATATGATCATTATTTCTTTTCTAAATGAAATGTTATAATTGTCTACTTATGATTTTAACATTTTATTAAAATATTTGAAAAAAAAAACTTACAAATGACAGATCATATTTTTGGAAGTCTATGCCAGATTACCATGACTGGAATTAAAGCACACATCTGATGCCATTTAGAATTACTTAATTTCATAGTTGTCCTTGTATCCTCTACTAGTGACCTTTCCCGGGTAGAAAGCATTGGCAGTGGTTAATGAACAACTATTCTTGGCTTTGACGACCTACAGCTGTAGGATGTGAATGATGCTGGTGATGGCTGGATCTCCTCATTGGAGTCTGCATCTTACCCACTCCAGTAAGTCTGGTCTTTAATATCAGCCCCTTATATTTGAAATCTATCCCCAGTCTGTCTAGTCTTCATTCCATGTCTGCCATTCAGCTTCGGCTATGATACATTACATACCTCTCGCCAAGCATACCCCCCACCACCAAACATCACAGATCTCTACAAACTTCAAGAATTTTACTCATTATCCACTATTCAGCTGTTTAGTTATATTCAGGGTTATAGGGAAGCTTTAGCTTATCCCAACACTCAGTGTGTCTAACAGTGAGAAATAATACTGGGCAGGACATTATTGTGACATAGGATGTATACACACACACACACACACACACACATATATATATATATATATATATATATATATATATATATATATATATATATATATATATATATACATGCACATGGACACACACGCCTACTAGAAATTAATCTATCCATCTGAGCTGACAAGACTTTCAATGCAGTGTCCCAGAATGTAGAGAAGGAATGACTGAAAATGCAGATTTGCATATACTAAGTCTGTGATTGCCATTTTCTCAGAATATTCCCTTTTATTTGAAGTCTGATGACTTTGCAATTAGTATATATACTTTTGTGAATGCTGGTGGGGTGCAACAAGGGGGACAGTGTGCTGTTTTGTTTGTAGGTGTAGCCATGGGGCTGGGTTGACTTTGACTCATTTCCTTCTAAGTGGAGAGTGTTCATTTAGAATGGTTAGGTGGGTGTTGCTGAAGTGGTCAACCCTTTCTTTGAGGGGGAGATATTTTAGGATACTGTGGTTGTAAAGCCTGTGAGAAACACTGAAATATTTTTATTAGATTTTATTTTTTTTTTGTTATAGTTATAGAGGATTAGGTTTTGGGTGGAGTAGTAGGTATGGATGGCAGTGGTGGGGTGGTGATTGCACAAGGCTTTACACAGCACTCTGCTTTTGTAGCATGTTGAAGGGGTTCCTAATTAGGATCCAATCGTTAGTGGCTTTAGAGCCAGATGACTTGTTAAATTTAGCTGATGAGGTGACTAGTTGGAAAGATGTGAAAAGCTTCAGAAGGAGGTGGATGGATAATCTGGTGTGGTAAATGCTGCAAACGGTCCAATTAGTGTTTGTATCACTGAGTATGAATGTTTTGTGAGAGATATAGGCAGAGTTCCTGGATATGATGCCTTCGGGCAGAAGCACATATAGGGTGGAGCAAAAGGACATAACTGCCACCGGCACAAGATGTCAGAGGGCAAGATCAGGAGGTGCCAAACAGGAGGTAGTGCACTAACAGCATTCATGACTATAATGCTTAAGCAGTCAGGGCTGAAGTGATTCACTCATCCATGTCTGGCACTTACACTCTAACAAGGCACATACTACATTTGGAGCAAGGCACGTGCTGCAGTTTAAAGGAAGGAGACTTTTTTTTTTATCCTCAACTTTAAATTAAGCAGTGCACCAGATAAGGAAACTGCATAGTAGACCAGAAAGCAATTGACAGCTATGTCATCAATTACAAGAATGTTATTTGTTCATCATAGGGGAGTGTAAAGAAAGAGCTGCCAGCATTTCAAAACTAGTAAACTGTGTGAGCATTTTTAGTATGAGACTTACTTTATAGTTATTTGAGTAAAGCATAACAACACTGCCTTCTCATTTAGCATGATTATCTAGTTGAAAAATGTTATAACTAGGGGTTAGACATTCATCATTAGGGATGTGGGGCTTCAGTCAGATATCATTTAGAACTATTATGTCTGGAGTATGCTGCTCAAACCATATATTAGCAGATATGATCCATATGTACACTCATATATTTTATTTCTTACAAAATTGATATGATTCAATTGTGGACAATGTCCAGTCCTTCTGAAATGTGTCTAAGGAGTTTGTATCTCTTTAAATAGCTCCATATTAGAAGTATGAGACTTGATAATGAGTCCTGAAAGTGTAAGAATTTAAATGCAATTTAACAAGCGAAACAGTGACCTTCATTAACTGCTGTTACACATTCAAAACAGTTTTGCCAGGGCAATACCCACTACACCCCCACCCCATGTAAGGGATTGCACCTCCAACACCACTTCTACTTATCTGCATACCAATTCTGAAATCACTGTACTTCAGGAAAAAGGGAATGCTATCAGGTATAAAGAAATCTCAGAGTTAGTAAATATTTTCCCATAATTGTATATACATTTTTGCAGTCTGGGAAATCACAGTTACAGTCCCTGAACAGGCAACAGAAACCCTGTTTGACTATGTAACCCTGTCGATTTATTTCTCTAAATTTATGAGATGATACAGAATACATAATTTCCTCTTTTTAGCTGTTGTGTTGTATCTGTTTACCTCAACTTTAGACATTAGAATTTTCATAATCGAATGGAAGACACAGAATGATAAACTTGAAATGTTACTATCTTCTCAGGCTCAGTGTGACTCTGACAGTTTTGTAGAATATATGATCCGTTGTACATTCTAAGGTTAAGGTATTTAGTTTCTTTGGCAGAAACAATGGAGTAACTCTAGCACTATAAACATTTTATGACAAGATTTTTAAGCTTCTGTCACAAAAGCAATGCAATACATTTTTGCATAAGACTGTGTCTTTGATTCATATTTACATTTGAATATGAATATGAATGCCAGGCATTTACTGCTTATTCTAAAAACTCGTCCTTTTCATTTACTTATACTTAATCAAAAGTCATGTTTAGACACTAAATATACCCTGGGATTCATGAAGCTCGGCGCAAGGCCAGCGTTAGGCTTGCGCCAACCGTGCGGCGTGAAGATGGCGCAGTAGCGCCAAATGCATATTAATGAAGGCGCACTGCCGCCACAGCCACTTGCATAGGAAAGGAGCGCAAGTGCATAGGGTGTGTTGAAGTGCCGCACGGAGGCGTGGAAATGTCAGCTGTCAACGTGCAACCTAAAATGCTTGCATATAACAATTTGCAAGCAATAGTAATCACATTTGTCAGTGTCCATGGATACTGAAACGTATGCAAAGCATGCAAGACAGTTCCTGCGAACACAAAATGAGCAAGCAAACACAAATGCACTTACTGATTAATGACAATAAGTAAGAGTTATAACCTACTTTTACTTCAGAATATGTGTATTGAGTCATATGCTCTGATTCTGTCAATGTTTAAAGTTAATAGCACTATTTTTGTAAAAGTGTCGGGTATGTGTAACCATTTTGTGACGGCAGGCGTTCGACTGTACTGACTTGGTGGCCTGTCCAGTGATGTAATCATATTATATGCGTGTTCCTCATTCAATCTGCTCCCATCTGCCTGATACATGGGAACCGATACTCTGCAGTGCTGACATGTGACTTGAATTTGTTAACGCAGCTGTCTGCCGAGTCATGCTACCGCATACCTACTGCACATTGTCCACTTTTCAGATTGCACTTTTATATATATAGATAGATAGATGTGTGTATAGATAAATATCCACAGACATAACAAAAATATGCAATTATATATCTACATATATATCTATATATACACATATATACACATATATATCTATATACACATATACATATATATATATATCTATATATATATATACACACACATACCTATATATATATATATATATATATATATATATATATATATATATATATATATATATATATATATACATATATATGTGCATACCAATATATATATATATATATATATATATATATATATATATATAGATATATATATCTATATATATATATATATATATATATATATATATATATATATATATATATATATATAGATATATATATATATAGATATAGATATGTAAGGAACGCTGAAAGACGAAAGCAAACATAAGGGTTGTGAAGGGAATCCAGAGCAAGTAAGGAATTATAAAGTGATCGCAGCATATGTCACATAAATGTGTGTGGGCATGCCAAGTATGGTTAACTGTATTGTATGTGTCACATGTCTAGATAGTTAGTACTGTGTTGCTGACCCCTCCGTTCTACACAGACAGGTGTCATGCTGTGTCTGCAGGGTAGCTAATGGTCATGTGGCATTGACAGTTGCTACATGTCAGCATAGCGTGGGGGGACATCCAACCACAACCACAGTCCTACACAGCACCGTGGGTGGTGCACATGATTCTCACATCTGTAGGTTTGATGGGGGACACAGCCAACAGTTGTACACATCTGCCGCTACTGTACTGGTATGCCGGGTACTCCATGTCAGTGTGTGGACCTACCGAAATTGCTGGTTGGAGGGATACCAGTGTACGTCAGTTCCCAGCTTTAAATACCAGCACAGTGGTGTTGGACATCCTAGCTTACACAACCTACATCAAACTGCCTGGCCTGCTGTAATCTATGTGTGTCTTAGGGGGTTGGGGTCATTCATTGGGCATATCCATAGGCCATCGTATATCATTTGTCTGTATTGGTTCACATCTGTCCAGCTGCATGGAACGTGTGTGGGCTGTATGGACACACATGATGGTCAGCCCATAATCTGCAGTGGGTTAGGACACTCTGTGTACTACAGGCTACCATTGTGACCCCCGTATGTGCTACAGAGGTCATGGTGCCACTATGGATGTGTACTGTCTGCTGCCCTAACATTTGGCCACCACAGTCACTTGTATGCTCACATACATGCCATAGCAATGGGTAAATACACATTCTAATACAACTGCCACTTGTTAGGTCAATAGACATACCCTGGATGTGTTCTGGACTTGAGGACGGTGCTGGAGGGCTACCTATGTCGGATGCACACAGTGCACCTCCTATACATGGCTGAGCACAGGTAGTGTCATGTTTGGCATCCATTGTACTGTGTGCGGGTCAGAGAGAGGTGAAATCCGTGGGTACCTACTGTGCCAGTGCATATGCCTTGTGTTGCCTCTTTGCCAAGGGGAGGTTATGCTGTGCACGGGCTTTCGCCGACTGTGCCCTGCACAGGAAGTTCCTTCACCAAGTCACACTGTGCCTGTACAGGCCTTGGCAGTGGTGTAGGGCTGTGTGGCCCTGCCCCATACTGTTCCTGCTGCAACTGTTACTGCAGGATAAGATTGTGTAGCATAGCAAATACCATAACAACTTGTATGCATGTAGCTTGTGAATACTGCAGAGCTCCAATGGATGTGTCCCGATACCAGAACTGTGAACTGAGCATCCCAAACACATGCACAAGTGTATGTCTTGCCTGTGCATCCACCTCAGTATGGTGTGCGTGTTCATGTGTGTGTGCATTGCTGATGGGTGTCATCAGCCACAACACCAGTGTTTACCCAGCATCCCCCACTAGGAGACTGTAGGGGATGTCCATATCGGCACTGATGTGCTACAGCTGTGTCAGAAGCCATATATCGGAATCATCATAGCTTCCAGGGCAGACAGCACACACATGCAATCTCATGCCCTGGCCATCGCATATGGCCTAGCTTTTGGAGGGTATGCCCCTGCAGTGACTGTAGGCCCTACCCCGCTCACCGGGTGGTGCTACGATGTGTATGTGTGTGCAGGCTATAGCACCCAGTACCCCAGGGTAGTCATCCGTGTGGTTGAACAGATGCATATTGCTGGTCTACTAATCACGTGTGTTGAGGACATGTACGTGCTCACTAGCATGTGTTGACATGGCGTCTGTGAACTGGTGCAATACTCTGGATGCAGATGCCTGTGAGATACCCATGATATCCCCAGTTGTGCTGTGTGAGGTACCTGTTGGCCAATACATACCGTGGTATCCACTGTGATGTGCTTCCTTCGGCCTGTTTGATGTGCCAGGTGTGGCAGGCACAGGTCAACAAGCTGCTGTAGGAGGTCTCTGTCCACCCCATAGTGCTCCACCATCCCCAGCCCATGTAGCCCCTGGTAAGTCACCCTGGGTCTATGAAGTCTTATGTCACCCCAGTAAGGGTTGTTCAGCAGCATACACATCCTCACTGCCCCAGCCTCCTGCACATGTTGGTATATGTTGCCTACTGCAGCCTGTCTCATTTGGTTGGACTGTGTTGTGAAATGTCCCTGCAGGTATACACCGGTGGTGTAGAGTGCGGACGAAACCTGTGTGTATGCTGCTTGCTCGCATTACCATACTGTTCAGGTGTGGGCTGGCCATGTCATCTGCTGATTGTGCTGATCAATACCTGTTTGTGCAACCTGTACACCTTGACTACCCCACCACTGCTGTCATCCCTCCCAATGTCACCAGGCAGGTATAGATACACCCCTAGCTTAGGTGTGCTAGGGCAGGAGCACTCCCGAGGCACAGTTCTGCAATTCACTCACAGTATGCCTGACCCCCCTCCCATGCTGTCAACAATATTGGAGACCTGCACCCGGCTGACTACACACATACACTCCAGGGACAAGCATCACACCCTGGTGATAAATGGGATACGCTATTGTCAACCTCATCTGCATAGTATAGTCTTCTAATGAATAGTTATATGACCCATACCGAACCTCCAAATTAATAACTACTGCTCAGTGTCGCTCAGATCCGTACACAACTGGAAACAGGTGTCTTACTATCACCATATTTGATGTCCCATGGTCTTCCCAGCAACAAAATATCCAGTGTCTACACAATTACAACCCATGACCCTGCACACTACAGACGATGTGCATTACCACCATGCCATGGCAGATATACATAGATCCCGGGTTATCACGTACAGATCATCCAGCACAAACATTCAATAGTGCTGATGTCCCCAGACATATATGTTCACATCTATGTCCACCTCTATATCTACATATATCATATATATTATTTGTATACATATATACATGGACATATATATATATATATATATATATATATATATATATATATATATATATATATATACACATACACACAAATACATGTACACACATATGTAGATATGGCATTTATATCACAACAGCGGACCACATGACAGCAATGCATTAGACAGGAATGAAAAGGAAACTACATGTGCCACCTGCATCATGTAGTGTTGTTACTATCAAGGCACGTGTGTTTTGTTGCGTCACATGGGTCAGACCGTATCAAGGGTAAGAGTAGGGCTGCTGACAGTTACTCACCAGACCTATTGATGAATGCATGTGTTGACAACCCAGTGTCTTGGCAGAATATGCGGGCTGTGGACACTATATAGGTCAGCAACAAAACACACTGAACACATCCCGCAGCTAGCCACTGACAGATACCAACACATACGGTATAACTGCCAAACACACACACCTGCCAAGCCTTGGAATTGAGCACCTGCCTGTCTAGTCTACCACAGTAGAGCATTATGCAGTAACAGAATGCGCTACCAAGTTCCAGCATCACTGCACTCCCACAGGCATACATCTAGGTGGATGACATCATCCACAAAGGCAAAGACGCCGATAGGGAATGTATGGGGAGTGAGCCATCTAAAAGCATTACTCTGTCCCCAGACAGCTGGAAACACACACACACAGACACACACTTGGCAGGGCTGGGAGTCAAACATACACCTAACTACCTTATCACACTACAGCATTACGGAGCTACAGAATGCACTATTGAGATTACTGGAACACAGTACTCCCAGAGGCATACTTCTAGGTGGATGACATCATCTGCAAAGGCAAAGATGCCGATAGGGAATGTATGGGGAGTGAGCCATCTAAAAGCATCACTCTGTACCCAGGCAGCTCGAAACACACACACACACACACACACACACACACACACACACACACACACTTGGCAGGGCTGGGAGTCGAACATACACCTAACTACCTTATCACACTACAGCATTACGCAGTTAGAGAATGTGCTACCGAGATTATTGGGACACAGTACTCCCAGAGGCATACTTCTAGGTGGATGACATCATCCGCAAAGGCAAAGACACTGATAGGGAATGTATGGGGAGTGAGCCATCTAAAAGCATTACTTTGTCCCCAGGCAGCTGGAAACACACAAACACACACTTGGCAGGGCTGGGAATCGAACATACACCTAACTACCTTATCAAACTACAGCATTACACAGTTACAGAACGCGTTACCGAGATTACTGGAACACAGCACTCCCAGAGGCATACTTCTAGGTGGATGACATCATCCACAAAGGCAAAGACACCGATAGGGAATGTATGGGGAGTGAGCCGTCTAAAAGCATTACTCTGTCCCCAGGCAGCTGGAAACACACACACACACACACACACACACACACACACACACACACACACACACAAACACTTGGCAGGGCTGGGAGTCGAACATACACCTAACTACCATATCACACTGCAGCATTACGCAGTTACAGAATGCGCTACTGAGATTACGGGAACACAGCACTCCCAGAGGCATACTTCTAGGTGGATGACATCATCCGCAAAGGCAAAGACGCCGATAGGGAATGTATAGAAAGTGAGCAGCCTAAAAGCATATTACTGTCCCAAGGTAGACATAGACAAACACACAGCAGTGGTGTGAGCGGGACAATTATCTATGGAGCACTATTACAACACTACATAGATACGAGATGCACCACAGACAGTACACCCTTCAAGACAGTCAACCAGTGTGTTCAATGTAGAAATCCATCCTGACGTGGGGTATGGACATCTGTTGCCTGGATGACCACCATCGCTATACAGGATGTCAATGGCCATGCCCATACACAGAGGCACATCACCGACACAAGGTGACATTGGGCATGCTCACACACTTAGTATCACATGTCCATTTGTAATGTACTGAGTGTCCATCTATACAATGGCGTACTGGGCATGCTCATACACTTAGCAGAAGTGAAGGGCTGTCTTGCATGCACACGGATTCTAAACACAGAAGGGCACAGTCTGGAATGTACTGTATGTCCATCTACACAACGGCGTACTGGGCATGCTCACACTCTTAGTAGTAGCGAAGTGCTGTCTTGCATGCACATGGATTCTAATCACAGAAGGGCACAGTTTGGAATGTACTGTGTGTCCATCTACACAACGGCATACTGGGCATGCTCACACACAGTAGTAGCAAAGGGCTGTCTTGCATGCACATGGATTCTAAACTTGGAAGGGCACAGTATGGTGTTACTGCCCCTACGTACATGAAGGCCACTCACATGTACTGACCAGTACACACTCAAGAGCCATCACAGATATCTCAGGTGCAGATCACAGAGGAAAATGCCGCATTCTACTATTTAGCCCTCAAACATCACCATGTCCTTGGACCAGCAACACACATCCATACATTACCACAACACCATGTGACTCATGACCAGTGGACTCTACATAGATCTACAGCAACTGAGCAGACTACACATGTTCTGACAGGGTTCTATCATGTGTTTTGCAATGCAATGATACCACTGTTCATAACCAGGTCGGCTCTACACATAACAGGGGCCCTGGGTCTTACACAGCTGTAACAGATGAAAGTCACTGTTCACCAAAGAACATACATGTTTGGATATGACATACATGTAATCGCAGTGGATATGTACATGGACCACACACACACACAATCAACACATATGTACATAGAATAGCTTTTGCTGTCCTCTTTGCAGACAAGTGGCTACAGCAATCACACACATGCACATGGAAGGTAGGTCCATGGCTGTTGAATGCTAACAGTACATAAGGTAGCAATGTTGACTGAGGTAACATTCCCTCTGTACTAGTTACCCATGACAACCATCATATCATACAACAGCCCATGTGTTATGTATGTCATCACACATGTCCACCAATTGCAATGCATACAAACATGGCTACATGACAGGCATGTAGGACCAACACACATGTAAATGTAGTGGTGTGCATGCAGCTACCATGCATGTGCAGTAGCTAATGTATGTCATTCATCTGTGCCTAACTACAACATGCAGTTGCAATGCAGCCCCATCACTGACACCTATATATGGTGAAATACTGACAGTACAGTAGGATGTACATCAGGTATGGATGGATGTATGTACATAAAGTGCTGATCCACCTTTGCAGATGGATGTTTGCTGAAGATGGCTCACAGGTGTGTTACAAGCCATCCTACCATTACATGTGCAAACAGTACGCTATGTTACTGTTACTTGATGGTGAAGACATACAACCTACACAGCAGTCAGGGTGTTACTGACTGTAAGTCACTTGACACCTGTAACACTTACATCCTCCTGTGTGCATATAGCAGCACAATTACCGAAGGTAGCATTGGTACACATAATGCGGCCAATACTGCTGCATGTCTGTCAGATGTATCATCATATAGCAGGTGTATCATTCACAGTACTGCCATGTGTGTTTGCTTGTGTGACCATATATGCCACATATAGTGGGAATACATCCCAATTGTTACACACCCCTGTACACTGTTG
Organism: Protopterus annectens; assembly: GCF_019279795.1. Classification (NCBI taxonomy): domain Eukaryota; kingdom Metazoa; phylum Chordata; order Ceratodontiformes; family Protopteridae; genus Protopterus; species Protopterus annectens. Next base: position 897,694,255 of record NC_056732.1, on the reverse strand, counting down.
TAGAGATCTGTACATACTGCAGTGTGGAAAGCATGACGTAGGCAGGGGTGGTGTGTGTATCACACACATCAGCTATCTGTATGTGAATGACATTTGTGGACTCCACAGTGTGTGTGTGCATGTGTGTGTGTGTGTGTGTGTGTGTGTGTGTGTGTGTGTGTGTGTGTGTGTGTGTGTGTGTGTGTGTGTGTGTGTGTGTGTGTGTGTGTGTGTGTGTATGTATGGCTGTCTGGTGCATGAAGTGAGGGTGTATGCTACCATACAGAACAGACAGGATCTCTAACCCCTCATGGTGATGCAGTCTACTACCCTGTTGATGCCATCGGTCTCATCCTTACTGGCTACCTGTACATGTTTATTCTCTGTGTCGTGTCATGTGGGTGCACAGTACTGTGAGGGTGATTACCACATAGGCAGAGGTCCTCACGTCAACACTATTGAGTGTGCATTATAGTGTTGTTGACCCTGTGAGTGTGGGCATGTTACTGTGTGTTTCTGTGTATGCCTGTGTGTGTCCTCATCCTGTAATGTGACAGGGTATTACTGCTACACAGTGAGGCCTCATGCTATCAAGTGGCGTCTAACATTATCATCGGCCAGACCGCTGTGTAAACCCGCCGCACCATGTCAACATACCTGTGATGTGACATGGTATGGATGTCATGTCTCTAGCCACTGTAGCCTATTAAACAGTCCACATGCTTCTGGATCAGTAGATGTGTGGACATCTGTGGAATGGTAGCCTTTCTAACAGTGAGGATGAGGCTACGTATAGCATGCTGGTATTGCCATACATGCCTGTGAGTACTCCACATTTACACATGTGAAACTGCAAACACTGCTACTTATTGGCACATGCAAGTAGACCTTAAGGGAGGAAGCAGGGCATCATTACCAACATGCTGTTACTGTTGTTACCAAGACACATACTGTGAACATACAACAATGCACTCCTACTGCAAATACTGTAACGTAATGGCACATGCAATTGGACCTTAAGGAGGGAAGCAGGGCATAATTACCAACATGCTGTTACCACTGTTACCAAGACACATAGTGTGAACATATAACAATGCATTATAAACCTTACTACATGGTATGTCTGGTGCATGTCAACAGCACACAACTAATGTCACATACACTTATCTCACTATTCTGTTCACCCTGTGCATCAGACCATATGAGCATGTCCCTGCACCAATGGTGTGGATGACAGGGATGCAGCACAGGCATCATCATATGCACAGGGTGATAATGTTTGCCAGGGGCATAGGCTGCACCAGTGGATGACATCATGTGTGTGGGTAAGGTCCGGTGATCTGATTGGACATGTGTGGTCGATATGCATGTGGGTGTTGTGGTGCCCTACACATGTTTCTGCTGTGCGCGTGTATGTGTGCACACAGTTCTGCCTTTTGTCAGGCCTACACAGGGGTATTATTGACAGCTCCAGATTGTACAGACCAGGATGTACAGCTCACTGTGTTTGACCACGGCCACGTGACCTGTGCCAGCCAGGGGTTGCACGGGCACTACCAGGCAGAGGTACAGATTGGCTACTGTCCAATGACACTTGTCCACTGGAACCGTGTCCCCACTGGGAATGTCCAGGGCCACATCCCTGTGGCTGGCTGTATCCTGGTGTGGACAGCACAGCACCAGCTGCACTGCTACTGCTACCCGGCACTATGGGAGCGGGCATGTGAGGTGGCTTGTTCACGTTGACCTGCACTAGGTGGTGTAGCTGGCCTACGTCCACATGGCCTATGCCTCACTCCTACCAGATGTTCCAGCACAGACAGCTCTTGCTCGCGGATTGCCATGCCATGGTCAAGGATTCCAACCATGTCACCCAATCGCCTGTCCAGAACATCAGCAATCTGCTGTTGAGCATTTGCCAATGCCTGGATGCTGTCATTTAGACTACAGATAGCAGCCCTCTGAAGCCTCTGCCCTTCACTGTTCTGCAGTTCAGCACGTGCCTGTGCCACCATTACAGTCTGGAGCATGCGTCTGGTGACACCAGCTGCTGTGCTCTGTCCTGCAGGTGCATGTCTGCCAGATGTCCTCCTACGAGCAGCACTGCCTGTGTGGCACATCTGCAGTCATTACACTGACACCATGGTGTGGAGACACACCTTCAGTAGCCACCACACTTTCCTGTTCCAAGCTAACACACGCTGACTGTCCTTCCTCTATGGCCACTGGTGATGGGTTATGTGTTGGCATGAGAACTGTGTGCGTGGAAGAGGGGGACATAGCTGGGATGGCAACCATTGGCACAGATTCAGCCCCTGACAACCCTGCCTGTACCTCATGCATATGTTCATCACTGCTAGTATCTGTGGGGACACTAACATCAGATGGACCGCAGGAGGGTAACTAACCTACATCACCTGTGATTGCAAAGAAAGACTCTACATTACAACAGACACACAGACAAACCATGCATGTGATTTGACAGACGACATGCAGCATGCATGTGATACAGCAGACGGCCCCTGGGTTGCACACAACAGCAAGCAAGTGTCATATCAGTAGCAGACGGCATGCAGCATGCATTTGATACAGCAGACGGCATGCAGCTCAGACATTAATAGTGGTAGTTAGCATACCTCCCTGGGTTGCACACAACAGCAAGCAGGTGTCATATCAGTAGGCATGCAGTTCACACAATCATGGTAGTAAGCATGCATCCCTGTGATACACCATGTGGACCAGCACAGGTTAACAGTACCCATGGCTGAAGTGACCTTGCCATGTAATCTGCTGATGTGTGCATTGACATGCATACATGTCTGACACAATGGTGTCCTGACACATCTACAGTGTTGTAATGGGTATCACATTGCAGTGTTGTCTGTATGCCCTACAGATAGAATGTACTTTAAGCAAATGTGCATGAGCATTGAAGGGTAGTGTGAGGCATCTACATTGCTATACAGTGTGAAGTACAGACACTGTGCCATTGCATGGCATTGTGAGGCATCCATAGTGCTATACAGTGTGTAATACACACACAGTGCATAGCCATAACTGCGTACACAACATTAACCCTGTTTTACGGTAGCTGCCACTGGTGTGATATGCACATGTCACTCAGACACCTTTTGTAGTGTTGCTTCTGTTAACAGGCCACTGGTAGAACACTAGTGTGACATACGAAGGTACATCTAGTATACTCAGTGTAGCTGGAACACAGCATGGGTGATGATGTCCTATGACCTGTCACAGGTATGCTATGCAGTGTGAAATCATCTGTACTGTCATCTACTTCTGTACTGCTAACATCTACATTGATAAAGGTTCATAGACTTGCAGACCATACTCAGCAGGGTAATAGTGCAGTGCCTCCAATTATGACTGTCGTCTCCACTTGTGGGTTGCAGTGGGTTGATATTATCCAACACCCTATCTGTATTGCATATTCATGCTCAGCACTTGTTCAGAACATGTGAGTACTTCATGAGCTACTGATTACTATAGCACCCATTCCAACTCATGTCTTATAAGTACACTGTCTGTCCTGACATTTCCAGCTTGCTTACAGTACAACAGCTGTTGTACACACATAACTCACATATCTTGTGAGACATGGTTGAATATACAGGCATGTCCAAGTGTCACGTACCAGTGCTATTGCCTGTCTATATGATGAATATGGCAAACATGTGGCAATAGAGCAATTGTCTCACGTACACAGTCAATGCTCACCTCCCAACATATGACACTACAGCCTGTGGGAGATGCACATATGTGGCCATGCTGGGGGTAATGCTCTCACCAACCCAGACTGGACCTGACATTCATGTGGGGATGTTTAACATTTGCAACACACCCCACTCATCACATAGTCTCACTAGATCTCCACCACCACAGGCCACACATAGTATGAGTACGACATTTGCAGAACCTCTCCATACTCTGTGTAGGCACCAGAGGCAGCCCCCATTACCAAACACAACAGCAATTACTTATAGCCCACAGACTCATGTATGCCCATCAACTACAGCCAATAGGGTGTTATAACATACCCAACACACCGGTCATAGGTGACTCTGTAGGCGGTCACACTGATACACCAGGGATCACTGCAGTGGCTGTACTGTACAGAGGTGCAGGTAACACATGGCTCTGCTGTTCACAGACAGGACACTACCCTAGTGAGGTGCCACCTGTGTAAACACTGTAGTTGGGCTTACACATAGACTTGGCAGACAGCATAGTACCTCACTATGTACCTGTGAAGCTATTACATGTCCTTTGTGCATGGTTAATTGAGTTGCTCTTCCATTTCGATTAGCTATCATGCTGTTACAGTGTCCCGTGACTATAAGCCATATGTATCCTGTTATTGTGTATCATACATGCCAATTGATGATACCTTTTGTTTGCATGATATAACAGTTGTGCTGTGTAGAATATCTGACATATCTACCTACAATACTGTACATTACACATATTTTACACATTATCCCATAATGCAAAGCATACTTGCACAGCAGGACCACCTTAGGCATGTTATTGTCGTTATATGCCCATACACATGCCTACTGTGATGGTATATCAACATATACTATCCCCTGCTATGGCACATACTTGTTGGACATACCCTACCACAGACGGCGGGTGGTGTGGAATTGTTCTGTTTAAAGCCCTCATGTAACATCCCTTGTGGTGTATGTGATGTTTACATTGTGGCCCACAGCAGGACACACAATTTCTACAAGCATTGCTATGCTCAACAAGACATCACTACAGAATACCTTTTCCCACTTTATGCATTGCGTACACTTTTAATTAATACAAAACAGGCTCTATGTACACTAACATACTGAGTGTTCTACATACCTTGTTAGCATTCCGAATCTTCGTAAATATCTCTCTTACACCTTTACTGTTTAAACGGTTCTATGGTATGAGCATACAGTTTGAATGTATGGCAAGTCATCCTTATATACTTTGATACCTGTAACATGTGGTTTCCTGCCGCCAATTGGTGTTCCTGAGTAAATTATTACATGCACATCAGCTGTGCAGCTACTCCATTCGCCAATTACCCGGCAACAGTGGGGTATAATTTAATTCTCCACTTGGGCGTTGCCCTTTTGCCCTACCTTCGGGGAGACGGCCTGTATGTGTTTTGTTGTGAGGAATTGCAACTGATATTTGTAGAGACACAGATATTTTGAATTCATGTCCCACGTGGATTATGTGTGACGGCTAGAGTATGTGGTTCTACATGTGAGTGTACCTGTCATCTCAACCGATTGATAAGGGACTATTGCAAACAAATCCTGTAACATCGCCGTCTGTTCCATTATACAACAGCGCCTTTACAACTGTGTCTCTCACAAGGTATGTTAATGGTTCTGCATATGTAATTGAGTGAGTGGATGTTTGTGATGTTATTACAGTCTGTATTGCAATTATTTTGAGTGTGAGGGAGATGTAGGTGGGTGTACATAGCATATACAGGTTTGTGGGGACTGCATTACTACATATTCCATATATGTGTGTGGGCTCCTTCCCTAACTGAAGACCTATCACTTAGTAGACTGAACTATGGTTGTTAGGGGCTTATACATTGAGCCATTGTTAATTGGTTTCTATATAGTATGCAGGTGAGGTTGATACTTCCATACCTCCAGAAATACAGCGATATGTAAAGGAATGTTACTAAATGACAGCTGTCTTGTGTATTTCTGTCACAGATATTTGCACTCATTGCAGTTGTGTTGGTGACTGAGCCTCTTTGGCATGGGTTGCCACCTTTTCAAATGGCCATAGTGGGACATTTGCAGGACACACATCGGTGTTTACAGGCCGACACATACCCACGGTCAGTACACAGGATAGAACTTACTTTTATCCTGAATACATACTTATTCTTGTAGCACTTTAGCTACTTATCATGTTTCATGTAACGTTTACGTTTTGTAGATACAGGCATAACTATTTAATGCAACTGTTACATAATATATGGGACATAATTATGTCCTACAATCTCAGACATTTGCCCTTTTTAATATTTTTTGTCAGGACACAACTGCCCAGGGAGGGGCTGTCCCTCTTAAAGTGGGACAGGTAGTACTGGTATGCCTACGGCCAACTATGACCACACCTACCGTACTGCTCTACCTCCAAGTTAGCACTAACAGACACACGATGCAAACACACACATACACATTACAGTCCCAAGGAAATGCACACGGCACCCTCAACGCACACATGCACAGACTACAGCAATCACAAACACAGTTGAACACAGTACCTACATGAACCGCAACACCGGCAGCGATAACTAAATGTCCCTTAATATCGTGATAATATTACACGCGCTTCCAGTGTTCTGGTACTGTGTTCTTTCGGTCTTTAAGCCTCATGATTACATGTGTCGGTATGTGACACATTCCATAGTTGGCAGTATCCTATTTATTTCTACCTCCATGGTCGTGTACATGTCTTTGACCTATCTATATATTTGCAGATATAGGTGAATCCGTATATATCAACATATATCTCTCTATCTCCCTTTCTATCTCTATTATATATATATATATATATGTATATGTATTTATATATATATATATATATATATATATATATATATATATATATATATATATCTATGAGAGAGAGAGGGAGAATACACCTTTCATTGTGTACATATCGGTGTATACTGTTTCCGGGACTCCGCACGTTTGTGTTTGAACCTGTCACATTACATACCTGCCAATGGTACATCTTGGGTAGCTTAGTGTTAGGTGATTGTGTACATGACTGCGTGTTCTACTCCTGGCAGTGGTTGTTTTACCCGTCAGAGCAGGCACTATTAGTACAGGGGTGAATAATGCTAGTTTCACCTGTTCTGGACATCATTGACCGTGATCTGCGCAATATTCAGAAAGCTTAGCCCTGTTTCGCACATATCCATATGGTCATGTTTAAACTACGCTTACCAACACTGGGCAACGCATATTCCCACTAACATGTGCTAAACCTGATCTGATGACCTGCATGCACCATCCATTATTCGTGCCTTCGGGATTACGTAACGTCCCTTGCAGGACGTGGTACCGGGAACATGCATGACAGTCAGCGCATTTACCACTTGGGCATCTGGGATTTGTACACATGTTATCGCGTTTAGTATGTGAACTGTACTACGGCTGTTACTCCATACAGCAATCAAATGGGTAACTCAGTTAGTTTACATATGGATGGGACCTATTAATGGTATGTCCAAGTGATGTTTCATGGATGTGCCCCAGCATTGGGAATGTATGTCACAGAGAACCACACACTATAATGTGCTACACCTTCACATAACCATAGGTAGAGCATGCTGGGGTGACAGATACCTGTCATGGGTACACCCCATGCTTTGCCACAATGTCCATTGTATGGAGCCCCTCATTTACACACCAGGGAATCCATGCAGAGTGTGTGGGGAACAGTGATTACACACATGGATCCCGCAATTGGCTCTGCTCCACTGAGGGTCAGTTGGTTACTCAATGTGGTGGTGACAGCAGACACTGTGTGCCTCGATTGATGAATGGCCTCTAACAATCGGGCATGTACCTACCGATGTACCTAGGAACCTATACATACACTACCAACATATGCTGATAGGTGCATGTACTGTTCAGGTGTTGACATTCCTTGTTCCAATAGCTGTTGTGTGTGCAGTGGTTGAGGGCTGCCTATGTAGGATTCACACAGTAGGCCACCTATACATTACAATTTACAGGTGGCCATGTGTGTGTGCCATCCATTTTACTGTGTGTGCAGGTGTGTGCAGGTAGAGAGGTGTGTCAGATCGTAGGGGCCTACACTGTCAGAGTATGTGCTATACGTTCCCTCTTTGCCAAGGCATAGGCATACTGGGCACGCCTCCGTCTGCCTACTGGGGCTGGCACAGGGTGTCCGTGGTCTGAATCCCTCTGTGCCTGTGATGGCCTTGACAATTGCGGTGGACTGTGAGGGCCTTCACCATTATGTCCCTGTTGCAGCTGTTTCCGCAGGATCATATTATGTAGCATGGCACATATTATGAAGATGTGGGCACACGTGCCTGGAGAGTACTGCAAGGCTCCACCAGATATGTCCAAGCAACGGAACCATGATTTCAGCATCCCGAACACATGCTCTATGATGATTCTGGTTTGTGCGTGTGCATCATTATGGCATTCTTGCATGGGTGTGTGTGCATTTCTGATGGGAGTCATCATCCACGGCTCCAGTGCATAGCCAGCATCCCCCACAAGGTGGCCATGTGGGATGTCCCCCCTGACAAATACCTGATACAACTGTGAGGCATGCCAGATGTGAGAGTCATAGTAGCTTCCAGGGCTGCCAGAACACACATCCATGATAATGCCCCGGGCATTGCACATGACCTGGTAGTTGATGGAGTGATATTCCTTGCGGTTTATGTAGTGCCTACCATGCTCACCGGGTGGTGACTTGATATGTATGTGCATGCAGTCTATCGCACCCAGTACCTCCGGGTAGTGTGCCACATGGTGGAAGAGACTCATATTGCTGGCCAACTCCTCCTGAGTTTGGGGGAAGTATATATGCTCATTGGCATGTGGTAACATGGCATCCAGGAACTGGTATAGTACCCTGGATGCTGATGCCTGTGAGATCCCCATTATATCTCCAGTTGGCCTTTGAAAGGTACCTGTGGCTAGTATTTGCAAGCTTACACATACCTTCGTGTCCACTGGGATGTGTTCCCCTCTGTTGTTTCTGGATCTCAGGCGTGGCTGGCACAGCACAACTATTTGCTGTAAGATGTCCCTGTCCACCCTGAAACACTCTACTATCTCCAGATCATGTAGCCCCTGGTAGGTTACCCTTGGTCTGAACACTCTTCTCCTCCTCCGGGGCCTGCGGTGGTTGTCAGCATCATCCTCCACAACACCTTCAGTCACTAACACATGATGATGAATCACAGCTACGGCAGCTCCCAACATGTACATTGTAAAATGTCCCTGTATGTTTACACCTATGGTGCAGTGTTTGGGAATACATAGGTGTGCGTGAGATGCTTTCACACTTTATACTATTGTGCTGTGAACACTGATGATGTCATAGGGTGTGTATGTATGATCGTAGCTACAGGGTATCATATGTGTTTTACCACAGGAACTACTATTGGGGTGCCTTTGGTGTTGAATTACATTTGGCTTCCATGGATTACCTCTTGCCCTTCCCTTTACATTTCTTCACGTTTCACCTCCCATTTTCTGGCATGCATACAGCAGCCTGCTTTCATTTGTACTTTCCTAAACCTGACTTATCTTGCGTAATGTGTTCTATGGCCAGTCTACTGCAGGTTTGCTTTGCTCTGCTATGACAGTTCTCTTTTCTTTGCAATCCAACACCTCCCCTATCCTGTTTTGCAGGTTTCTGTGAACAGACTTGTCAGCTGCCGTCGATTGCCCGCTGTGAGTTAATAGGTGTTAATTGCTCAGCTGTACTCCAATTACCCTATTGCGGCATTTCCTTATTTTCTTCCCCTGACCTTCCTGTTTGAGCTATGGTGCGCGGCGCGTGCGTCTGCTTACCGGGTTTCGGGCACGTTTTCATTCCTGTGCACACGCGCTTTCGGGCACCATATGTGCTCTCAGCTAAATGATGCTATACCTACCTCCCCACCCCTGTCCTGTGGCTTTGCTTAGCAACGGCCAGGTCAGATTTGCATTGCTCCAATGTGCTTACAGTTATGGTGGCACACCCCACTGCTGATGTCATATATAGCTCTAAACCACTCCTCGGTGTTGCAGCGCTGCTCCGTATGGTACATCCTTAGTCCGGCGGGACATTTGCGATTCACTATTACCTGCCTCATTTGCATGACATTGACTACTAATTCCTAGTTACCGGGCCGAACACTGTCAAAGACCATTAGCAACCCTTGCAGCTTGGTTGTAGTGTACCATGCATACCATTGCGTATTATGGTGAAATCATGATTTGTATTACATTGTGAGTTTATGACATTTGTATATATTTTCTTTGTGTTCCCGTTTGCGCACACATGCCCTGTGGTTATACTTTGCGTTACTGTGGACATGACATTAAATGTTGTTTTTTAGGTGTTGTGCATCTTTTCTTATGCCATTGGCTGTATATTTAGCCATTGGCATATGTTAAATTTGTAATACATGAGTCTGGTCCGCTTTCATAGCTCTGATGTTCTGTTTGGAAAAATGTAAACCGTGTTTTTTGGTTTACATTTCTGTGGGCTTACGCTACACCTGCACCACTTCATGAATCGCTATGTACCTTCATTTGCATGGTGCGGCACTGCACATGGGGTGATTAGCATACCTAAGCCAAGGACTGCGCAGATCTGGCATACGCCGGTAGTGCACGTGGAAATTGGATTGTACCTGAATCGCTCCACAGCCATATTTGGCGTTATACCGCCTACGCTATGCTGCACCTGGTGCAAGCTTCATGAATCCCAGGGATAGTCTAATTTAATATGTAAACATAGAAGATATGCTTATACTGGATGATGAGTTAAGCTCAGTTATGGTCTCCTAGGTGACAGTAAGGGCTATTAAGATATAAAATAATAGAGAAAACCTTGCTAGCAACTTTTATATACAGAGTACCTATTATCTAGTAAGAAATCATTAGATAATGAACATGACTAAATCAATAGACTGGATGCCAATACACAGAAATACTATTTTTCTAAACCAAAATATTGAGATGCATGACAGAGCACATTATATGTTTTTGCTGAACATTTACTATTGCTTCAGAAAGCTACAAATGGTGCTGAGTTATGAACGCATGATTCGTAGAGGGAACAATCAAAAAGTAGGTAACAATGAAAGGAAAGCAGAAGAGAGGATTTCTTAAAATATAAAGACTGTGCCAGGCTTAAAAAATTCTGGAGTCATTTTACTATAGAATAAATGACAGATTTATGTCTGACAAACATACAGCTATAAGAATGATGGAGAATTTTCAGACACACATAATTCACTGGGAGGTCCTATTTCTAATAGGATTACTCAGTGTTCCAGTTATTTGAAGACTCCAGGAAGTAGCTCTGCAATGATCTACTGGCTAACACCACATGTAAATGTGGCAGTCCAGGATATGGCTCATTTAAATTACCCCAGGATTCAATAAAGTACTTGCATGCTTTTGTAGAGCCTACAAGGAATGTATTCATGTACACAGCCACTGTTCCCCCTTGGCACCACGACATACATATTAAGTATAGTGCACACCTAACGGAGGTAACAGCAACACAGATATTGAATCTGTGTAAGACTGATTGTCCAGCCACACACCTTTTGACATATCCACCTTGGCTGAAAGGTGTACAAGACATTTTATTTCATTAAATTGCATTTTATTATTTTTTTTACATTTATGTGCTTGATTGTGCAGTGCAACCCATTGCTTATCTGTACTTAGCCTTACGCACATAAACATCAGACTTCCACTAGACATCTAAAAATAAAAACTGGATGCTTTTGATGTTAAGAAATATATATATATGTATATATATCTTTTTTGTGCTTGTTTGCTCGATGCAGCTTGTTGCTTAGCTAGGTGTAGCACTGTGTACTTAAGCATTAGACATCTGCTAGACATCTAAAAATACAATCCGGATGCATTCAATATTAATTTTTTTTTTATTGGCATGTGCTTGTTTGCGGTCTGTGGCACGTTGCTTATCTAGGCATAGCGAGGCATGCTTAACTCATTCACTCTAGAGCAGCTCAGAAAATACTGTATGCTTACTTCCAGCATAGGAACAACAGTGCAGCCTGAGCTCATTTTCAGATGCACCATTTGTAATACCATACAGAAAACAAATGTCCATAACTCTTTAACCATAAGAGCTAGACTAAAAATTTAAAAGTTGTTCAGCAGACACTGCCCTTTCCAACAGTGTAAATGTTGATAGTGTGCATCAAAGTCATTATTAAATATTTGGTAAGGAATGTTAATACTGTGCATATTTTTTACCTTTTTGGTAAAACAAGTCACAATATTTTAGTGAATGTACCATGTAGACCCATACAATTTGTAATTAATTTATGTGTGTGAAAGTAAGCTTTAAAATGATACCTTAACTATTACTGTGTGATGCTTTTTTTCGGAGATATTCACAGAAATATAATCAATATTATATTTCTCATAATTGATAATTAAACAAAGCATAATATCTCATCACCTGTAACAGACAGAGACTATATGTCAGTGTACAAGCTGTGTGGCTCAATGTTAACTTCAAAACAATTTATCATGTGTGCCATCACCATGCTCCCTTGCAAAGATATGGACATAATAATGAGAAATATGGCAATATATTAATTTTCACAATCCTACAAAAAAAAAACAAATTGGAATATCTGCCCATGTATGATACCCAAAATTCATATTATTACATAAAGTTGTCCATTTTGATAGTGGCTTTAAAAAGGATACCTCACTCATCACCTTGCCATCTTTCTTAGCAGAGTTATTTACCAATATATGAACAATTGTAATACTTTTCATCACATAAGTCAAAAACAAACTGTGATATCTGTACATGTGCAAGAAACAAAAAATATCTTTACTGTGGCAAATTGCATCCAGTACGAACCACAAGACCGAATAAAGAAAAAAAGGATGGCAGAAGGGGAAACCTGAAAGCTTTGCTGTCATTGAAAATAAAGTGAAGATAATTTAACTGAGTGCTTCTGCCATCCTTTTTTCTTTGTTTTGTATATCTGTACATGTGTACAGCAGACAGACACACTTTTTTTCCCATGTTGTAAATATTAATACTGTCTTCAAAATGAGTTATTACTTATCACATTGACATGTTCCCTAGTAAAGTTATTTACCAAAATATGAAAAAAAAATCATAATTTCCATAACCGGAATCCAAAATAAACTATGGTATCTGTACATGTATACAGCATAAACACCCAGTTCTTTTACCAAGTTGTAAGTACGATTACGGTCTTCAAAGTAAAACATTACTTAACATGTTGACATGCTCCCTAGAAAAGTTATTTACCAAAATATGAAAAAATATAATTTTCATAACCTAAGACCTAAACAAACTGTGACATCTGTACATGTGTACAGCATACAGACACAGTTCCTTTACCATATTGTAAGTACTAATACTGTCTTCAAAATGAGGTACTACTTAGTATGTTGACATGTTCCCTAACAAAGTTACAATTACAACTCTTTTACTGTGTTATAATTAGTGAAAAGGGTTTTCATTAAATTTAATAAAGTTTTACTTACCATACTGGTTCTACTTGGTTATGGTTATTTTCCATCTTTTGTCACTACATGCATGTTGCCAGTATATCATGCATTGCTGCCATCATGCCATTGTGCAGATCAGTCAATAACACGTCAAAGCCACCCATTCACAAAATGGAAGAGTCTAGCTGCCTCCAGGAAAATAAAGTAGTTTGATCTAGTCACTCCTGTTAACAACAGACTGAAAAACAAAACACAATGTTATATCTGAACAAATTCACAGTGACCTTGGCAAGTACAAATCATTATTTATTTATAAAAAATGATAAGTACTTTCATTTCATACAAAAAGAAACTTCATCAGATAAAAGTGTCAACACCAAAACTTTGGCTTTATATACACCCCTTAAAACTATCAATCATTACAAAAGCATACTAAGACACTCCTCATTCCATTCATGATTAAAATTCCATAAAAATCCTTTTTTACAGTAACTGTACATAAAATAAAATATATACATGTACATATATGCACATGTTTATATTTAAAAAGTTCCATATGTATTCATTCATATTTCAATAGTCAAGCAAGTCATCTCTCCAATGCTTTAAGTTTTAAAATACTACTAATTGAAACCTGCCCATTCGAACCTGGCCAGCATGTAGCATTCAAGAATAGCTGTCAGATCAATTCATGTCTTTCTAATAATAAAGACTATGCTCCACCCCTTTCATTTAGCTGTAAAGTTTCCAATACTATAAATTTAAAACAATGCCCTTCATTTTTGGCACAGTGTTTTGACAGGGCATTTGTCTCTTTTTTAAGTTTAATATATCTCAAATGTTCATATATACGTCACTTAAGCTTCCTGTCAGTTTTACCTATATAAAAATATACACAACAACCGTACAAAGCACAATACACCACCCTTTCTGACAAACAAGAATACTTTGCTCACAGTTTCACCTTGTACCCATTAATAGTTACCTCTGAAGCCTCTATCACTGATGAACAATATGAGCAAAAAACACACTTTTTCATAGAACTAGTGGTCTGTGAAACCACCTGTTTCTCAGCCACATTTTTCAGATTCATCACTTTCCTGTAAACAATAATATTTTTTCAATAATAAGATCCCTTAAATCTTTATCAGATTTTAATATTTGCCAGTTTTTCATCAGTATATTAGTTATTTGCCTACTATTAACACAAAATGTGGTGATGAAAGAATTCTTATACTCCATATCGGTACTTTTTTTCATTATTACTAAAACTGCCCACAGGGACCAAATCCACATTATCAGTTGACAAAATTCCTTCCAGGCCCATGGAGTTTACATGATTTAGATAAACAAGTACCTCTCTTACAATGGGTACAAAATGTCCCCTTTCTCTTTTATTCAGGACCTCTAGCATAATTTCATCTATTAGGGAGCAGGGATAGCCACGCTTAAGAAATATACCTTTCAGAAGGTCACATTCGTCAAAGAAAAATTCTAAAGTGGGCACCATTCTTGCTGCCCTGCAAACTACCCTTCACCACAGTCCACTTTTGCTTAATGGGGTGTGCACTAGAAAAACGTAGTAAAGTGTTTGAGTATGTTTCTTTTCGAAAAATCCTGGAAACAAATCTATTATTCAGTCTATCCTTTGATAAAAACACATCCAGGACTGTGATAAAAGAGGATGGCTGTATAAAGTATTTCATTTTTGTTCCAGACAAAAAGTTGCCAGGCATTATAATATTATACATTGTTTCACAAATTCACATAAAACAGCAGGAGGTAGTTAGTCATTTTCCTCCACAGACAGCCGCATCTATCACTGCCTTTGCACAACAGGTGTCCAGTTAATTAGTCCAATGTCTAAAAAATACACAGTAGTCCAGCAAAGTCAGACAGTGATTGTTTGAAATGAGCAAACAGCAACAGGATTAGGTACTTTGCCAACATCAAACCCTACCTAGCAGTTATAACTAGAACATCTGAATGCTATGTAATATTATTCCTCCTCCACATAAGCAAGTTGCCACACATTAAGGTATTCCAAGTTGCTCTACCCAACTCACAAAGCCAGAAATATTGATAAAAATAACTGGTTGAGCAATACCAACATCAATGAAAACTAATAATAGCATTTACCCCGCTGTTTATACCTTTAATCACATTACACTATTCCACTCAACTGTCCAAAAGATTATACAGAATTGCTTTGATCTTGGTTCATATTTTTGATCTCTGTCTTTTGTAAAATGTTTTGATTTTCTGGAAAAATTGCTGATTATTTGATGAATATTACAGTCATTTGGTAAAGCTAGGCAATTGATATTCATACTTCTTATTGTTCAAAAAGGCATGCTATGAAAGCCTTCTCATGGCTTTGCACCTTCATTTGAATATTGTGAAGTCTCTGTTTCATCATATCACAATTTGTAAGTCTAACATGAAGTGACTCGAATGGCCAAGTCAAGTGGAGCACCTCCACTCCCATGATGCCCTTCACTCTACAGACACATTTTGTTTTAACAGGCACCTTATTTATTTATTAGAACAAAAGACAGAGTCTAATTTCTCTAATATATATATATATATATATATATATATATATATATATATATATATATATATAAAAAACAAATAAATAAATATGAAAAGAGTGCGCCTACAAACCTACAAACCTACAAACATGGCACTCTAGGTGGCGTCTTAGTTGACTTATGCAAAGGAAGACCTTGATGCTAGACTAAAAGTATAAAGGAAAATCAGGAATTAATCATATTATTCATTCTATTCTTCATCTAGTCAGTTACATTTGTTGTGTTTCTCAATACATATCTTATGCAAGTAACAGCTAAACAATGGTGGCAAGCTCTAGATTGTATTAACTTTAGACAATTCATGTGATCTACCTTTACAAATGTATGAAACTGCCATTTCATTGTTTTTAATTATTTGCTCCATGGAATTTGAAGTTTATGCCATGATTCATAAATATATTTGGTGAAACATCATAGCAAATTTCTTACTCTAGCTACTTGTGATAATTTTAGGTTGTTACGGACATGAAAGCATTCAAATAGCTAATTTCATAGTTTTTATGATTTAATTTTATTGTTTTGGTACAACTCTCAAAAAGCAATATTCCAAAATCTCTAATTCATCTTTGTTCCATAAAAATGGGCTGATCATTTTCATGAATGTACTGTTGTTTGCAGTAGTCTAACCTATATGGGTTTACTTTACTCTCACTGATTTAGGGTTTTTAGTGCTATACAGTGGTGGGTTGTAAAAGGGGTATTTGCTGCAAGTTTAACAACTTTGTTATAGCATCATTCAAGTTTTGATTTTGTGAAGCCTGAAGTTTAGTAAGGATGGCAGCACCATAAAGAAGTATGGGGAGGAGATAATTAGTGGCAAGGTTAGTTTTAGTTGAGTCAGTTAGAAAGTTTTTGACTGTATAAAGCATCCATAGTTTTTGATGAGTTTTTCTTATGTAACTTTGTATATGTAGTTTGAATATAAGCTTATCATCTACTACCACTATCACCCTGAATATTTTTTTATGAGAGGTGACTTCAATTGTTGCATTACCAAGAGAGAGGACTTTATTTTTTTTTTCATGACAGAGAGATTTGGGGGGAAAAGTAGTAGTTTGATCTTTTTTTGGTTGATCATGAGTTGTGAGTTATGAAGGCATGTTTTAGTGGCTGTTAAAGCTTACTGAGTAATTTTTTGGAGGTGTACCCTGTTGTCAGATGTGCAAATGATAGTGGAATCATCTGCATATTATATTAGGTTGGCTTGCTGTGTGGGTGTTGGTGAACATGTTAAAGAGGAATGACCCAAGGAAAGAGCCTTGTAGTGCACAGGTGGAGACTGGTAGGGAGAAAGAGTTGAGTGCCATTTTACTGATTGACACCTATTGGACAGGTATATTTTGAACCACAGAAGGGTGGGAAGAGGGAGACTTAGTGAGGACATTTGACGTAGAAGTTTGCTGTGAAAAAACTGTGTTGAAGGCATTAGACAAGTCCAGAAATGAAGAAACTAGTTTGCCATTATCTCTAGCTTTATTAACAGTATCTAGATAAGTTAGAAGGGCAGTGGTAGTACTATGACAAGGATGGAAGCCCTGTTGTGTGGGCGATAGGAGTTCTTCCTGCCAGACATAGTCTAGCAATCCAGAGAGAAATATAAGATTCCTGTATTGACCTATTTATAAAGACTGAGACAGGATAGGCAATGCTATCAACTTTTATTTTTACTTAGTCATTTAGAAGGTCATCAGCTGAAGAAGAGCATGGTTTAAATTTGTTTAAGAGTAGTTTTATACAGGATGTGGGCACATGTTTGAAGATGAAAGTGGATGTGGTGATATGTGAGCATTGAGCAAGTTTGGGATTAGATGTTGAGGAATCCTTGGTTAGAGATGCTATACTATCTATAAAATAAGAGTTGAACTGTATTGAAGTTTTGAGTGGTGAGTTATCGTGATAGGGGTTTGTGGTGAATATTTTGCCAGGATGTAACATTTCTTTAATGGATGTCCAAATTTTTCTGGGTTGTGTTTAGTATTATTTTGAAAGTTATTATAGTATAGTTTTTTGTCTTGATTTATTTGCTTTTTAGTATGGTTGCAAAGCATTCTAACATTTTTAAGATATTGAGGTGTTTTATATTTTTGCCACTCTTTCCATGCTCTTTCTCTGTCCAGCATTAGCATTCTCCTCTTTTTGGAGATCCAAATTGCATTACTTGTTTTCAGTCTCTAGAAAAGCTGTATTAAATTCATTTACAGCATTGTCTGAGGGAAGGATTTTAGGAAGTTCCTGTTAGTAGATGATTGTGTAGTAATGGACATTTCTGGGTTAAACTAGGACTGGTTCCATGTTGTTTTATAAATATGCTGCTTAACTGGATATGTGCAATGTCTGGTCATATAGAGTGGGAGATGATCACTGAGCAGGTCTGACATTGTACCTGTAGTGTTGTATTTACCTGGGTCTGATACTAGGATCCAATCTAATATGGAATTTGATGTCTTGCTATAATGTGTGGAGATATAAAGTTAGTACTTATTATACAAAAAAGAGATGGAGGAATGACCACAATAAGTCAAAGCAAAAGAATACAGGGGAAGTGTAAGAGTATATTGATGACAAAAAAGCTTATGAATGTAAGCTCAAAGTAGTTTTAGAAGGCGCTATACAGATAGAGAAACAGTATAGCTCAAAATTATCGGAACATGTTGCTACACTGATAAACACAATATAAAACCATTATTTATTAAAATATTCATGGAATTAACCAGACATCAAATCAATGTTTTGTACATATATATATATATATATATATATATATATATATATATATATATATATATATATATATATATAGATAGATAGATATATGTATATACACACACACACACATATATATATATATATATATATATATATATATATATATATACACACACACACACACCAAAATATCAGCAATTCACATTACACACATCTGTGTTAAAAGGAAACACACTCAGCATACATGAACCATTATTAATCTGAATGAAATTGATTTAAACATAACACACTGCCGAAGTAGTTTCATTGCTCTACACAGTCTAAGAGCAAATAGAAATGTAATAATAAATGACACATACCTGTTCTATGAAGGATGAAAATGACTGAGTATAAAATGAAACAACACTGAGGGGATATTTAGCAGTACATTCTACTACAGTGACTACCTCATCCTCAGGTCAAATTATAACTGAGAGCAATCAGTTTATAGCCAGTACAAAGCAATTAAGAAACAGTTACAAAGTAAATTAGATTTTCTGCCATTTCCTGAGGCTAAATACGGCATATGCAGTATGGTCTACTAGTCGAGTAAAACAGGACAATAGCCAACTTAATAAGAGGTCCATAGCGGGCACACGTTATATCACAGAGACTTTCAGTCACAAAGCAGGCATGTATTTGACAGATTAAAGTTAATCAACAGCAATGTTCTTCACGATAAATGTATTTACATTACACAATTAGAAGATTCTCAGTAAACATGTAGGAGTAGGGCCTTGTGGCAGAGTGGCTGCAGTATCAAGGCCAGATGCAGTGACAATAGGCTCTAAAATGAAAGAAAGAGAAAAACTCTACAAAACTGTAATATTATATTGAGACAATAAAGTTTGTACTTATTATACAAAAAAGAGATGGAAGAAAGACCACAGTATTCAAAGCAAGAAAATACAATGGCAGTATATGAGTAGAGTGATGGAAAGAAAGTTTATGAATGTAAGCTCAAAGTAGTTTTAGGAGGATGTATATTGATAAAGAACAACAGTAATACAATGTATATATATATATATATATATATATATATATATATATATATATATATATATATATATATATATGGGTCTACTTCAGTAGACTGAAGTTTTACTTACCCGAAACTGGAATTTCCGAGATGAAAGGACCGACAAGTCCAGAAGACCGATACCCAGAACATCAGCTTTTCACATGAGGTAAGTAACCACTTGGCCAACCTGTTGAAATTTGCCATTTACCCCAATGGTAGTGCGAACCCAAAGTTGCGATATTTAGTTAGGCAGGTGTGGGTGACAAAGCCCTCCACATCGGTGGGTTTACTTTTGTTTCATTTAGTTTTTTTATTTGGGATGGTCAAACAGATACATACCTCACATGAAAACTCGGTGTTCCGGATGTTGGTTTTCTGAAATTGCTGGTGCTTTCTTCTCGGCCAAGTTGGAGTCGGGTAAGTGAAAGTTCGGTCTACTAAAGTACACCCATGTGTATATATATATATATATATATATAGATATATATATATATATATATATATTGCTTAGTAAAACATTCATGGTATTAACCAGTACGTGAAAACAGTGCTATATGTTTATATACCAGAACATCAACAACTCTCATTGCATAATAGTAGTCTCTTTGCCTATTATATGATTATCTGTAATTAATGGGTTTTCATATTAATAAAAA
This sequence comes from Protopterus annectens, assembly GCF_019279795.1. Taxonomy (NCBI): domain Eukaryota; kingdom Metazoa; phylum Chordata; order Ceratodontiformes; family Protopteridae; genus Protopterus; species Protopterus annectens. The sequence goes on along the minus strand of NC_056732.1, from coordinate 897,673,980 downwards.
TAGATTTAGAACAATTAACATGTAAATTAGACATTTTTTAAATGTTCTTATAATTTCTCAAGTTCTAATGTTTCAGCTGATTTTTTAATGTTAATAGTATATCATCAGCTTCTTCTTTCAGCTTTTCCTGGTTAGGGGTCACCACAGCGGATAACCTGTCTGCTCATGATTGGCATTAGACTTTTACGGTGTCGAGTTACCAGCCCGGCACCCAACCTTCCACAGAAGGCACACACATGTACACACTCATGCATAGGGCCAATTTAGTGCCCAATCCACCTACAGCATGTCTTTGGGATGTGGGAGGAAACCGTAACACCCAGAAGAAACCCGCACTGCCACAGGGAGGACATGCAGACTCCACACAGAAGGCACCCCAGCCAAGGATCGAACTGGAGAACCTCTTACTGTGAGGCTGCAATGCTAACTGCTGCACCACTGCATCATCATCATCAGCAAATAACATAATTTTAGAATGATAGACTTTTAATCTCTAAACCTTAAAATTTTGTATTTGAATTTAATAGGATTACAAGTATCATTATATATAAGTTAAGTAAGAAATGGAACAGCCTTGTTTAGTTCCTTTTGTTAATTTTATAAAATTTGATGTATAATGACCTAACTTTACATGTGCCCTATTACTATTATAAACAGATGTTAAAATGTTAATATGCTGCAAAGGAAAACCAAATATATACATATACATATATATATATATATATATATATATATATATATATATATATATATATTAAACACTTCAAATAGGTAATCCCAATCCAAAGAATCA